>NW_023416357.1:85874602-86354602 GCF_014108235.1 Myotis myotis | reverse complement strand
ATTGCTCTATGCTATCCTATTTAACTTTGCTGTAATCCTACAAGGTAAATAGTGTTATTCATTTATTAGCAAACATGGAAACAATTCAGAAAGGATACTCAGATCCTTTAAATTCAAATCCAGAAGAATATGATGGAAGACTCATGTTCTTTTTCACACACACACACACACACACACACACACACACACGCGTGCGCGCACGTGTTCACAAAGCAATACTGTGTAAGAAAAAATAGTTAAATAGAAATTGTACACTATGAACAATTATATACCAACAAATTAGTTAACTTACAAAAAAAAAAATCCTAGAAACCTAAAACCTACCATGATGGAATCATAAAGTAATAGAAAAATCTGAACAGACCAACAAAGAGTAAGAAGATTGAATCAATAAAAAAAATCTCCTTATATTTGCAGTGATAAAAATTCAGTTATTCAATTAGTATGTTTTGTAGCTTCTTTTAAGTAAAACAGTAGCTACAGAAATAATTTCTTAACTTTCAAATTGGGTTTTTATTAGCTTTTTAAAAGTTAGGTTTTGATGTTCAGTCTAAATAATAAAATAAAATAATATTCCCCTCCCCCCTCCCTGCCCCCTGAGAACCACCTACTTTGTAACCTAAACAGATCCTAATTTTCCCTAAAAGGGAAAGACAGTTCCTGACTACCAAAGCCACTGGGGCTGGCAGACACTCGTTTTGTCCAGTGTATTTGGTCAAGCCTGTATGAGGAAAGACCGGGTTTGCTGGACAGTTAACAGACAGTGTCTCAAAAAATCAGACTCTCCAAACTGTGTCTACAGAGTGATTAAAAAGGCAGCTATTACCAAATCATCGTTATGTTTGCTTAGCGAGGCAAAGAATTCAGATCCATTTTAATCTTTTGTCTAACGACACACTATCATCAGAATCACTGCCAGCAATATCATCTCTAAGAATAGTTCAGTTCAATCGTCTGCAAAAAGTTCATTCACTGCACAAACATTTACTCATGTGTCCTATATTTAAGGAGATATAACAATGTACAAATCAAAACTCCTGGCCTTCGGGGAATTGTATTCTTCCTAAAGGATCAGACAATAAAAAACCAATAAACATAAAAAAAAAAAAAAAAAAAATCTCCTAATAAATAAAAGCTCAATTCCATATATGGATTCACTGGTGAATTCTACCAAACATTTAAAGACCTAATAACAAACTTTGTCAAACTCTCCCAAAATCTGAAGAGGAGAGTACACTTCCAAACTCATTTTATGAGGCCATCATTACCCTGATCTGAAGCCTAACATGGGCACTATAAGGAAAGAAAATCACAGACCAATATTCTTAATGAACACAGATGACAAAATCCTCCATAAAGTACTAGCAAACCAGGTTGAACAGCACATTAAAAGGATCACACACCATGATCAAGCAGAATTTATCCCTGGCATGCAAGGATGGTTCAATAGAAGCAAATCAATAAATGAGATATTCCACATTAATAGAATGAAAGAAAAATCATATGTTATGCCGGGAGCCGGTCCATGCTTGCTGTTTCAAGGGACCTGGCATATATGGCATACTGTTCTTAATATGTTTGCTCACCTTCTTGGCACTATGTGTTTTAACCAAGGTCTCTGAGAAAGGTTGTTTCCCCAGGTAGGGATTTTCCCCTGAAGTTAGGGAGGGAATAAAACCTCTTAACTAAGTGCCAGGCGGGTAATTAATCACTTTAACTATGAACAATCATGCTTAAGCTACATAATCTTTACTCGCTGGAATGGAGATAAGAAACGCCCTAACCTTTGAAATAGAGATTGATAGGATTGGAATCAACTGGTATAAATACAGATGTAAGAAGACAGAACCAAGAGAGACAGAACCTAGGCACAGAACCTACACAGAACGTTCTCTAGAGACAGAAGAACTTCGCTGGAGAGAACATGGCAAAGGATCCTGGACAGAAACTGGCCTCAGAACCTAGAGACAGAACCTAGCGAGAGAACATGGCAAAAGATCCTGGACTGAACCTGACTACAGAAATTGGCAAGAGAACCTGACTAGAACCTGGTAACTGAACCTGGCTGGAGAACCTGGACAGAACCTGGCTGGAGAACCTAGCGAGGGAACATGGCTACAGAACCTGGCTGGAGAACCTGGAGAACCTAGCAAGAGAACATGGACACAGAACCTGGCTGGAGATCCTAAGCAGAACTTCGCTGGAGATCCAGACCAGAACTTGACTGGAGATCCTGGCTAGGCTGCTGATCAACTGAACGCTGTCTCTGTGTCATTCCTTCTTTGCCGACTCCATCCACACCTTTGGGGACCCCTGGACCTGCTGGGGTTGGACCCCGGCAATGTTATTCTCAACAGATACAGAATTTGACAAAATTCACTATCCTTTCATGATTAAAAACTCAACAAATCTGATATAAAAGAAAGGTACCTCAATATTATAAAAGCCATATATGACAGCCCACAGCTAACATCATACTCCATGGTGAAAAGTTAAAAGTCTGATATTGGTTTTGGAAATGATTTCTTGGATAAGACACCAAAAGCACAGGCAACAAAAACTAAAATAAACAAGTAGGATGACATCAAACTACAAAAAAATTCAGCATAACAAAGGGAACAATATATTGAAAACACAACCTACAGAATGGAGAAAATGTCTGCAAACCATACATCTGATCAGGGATTAATATCTAAAAGAACTCACATAACTCAATAGCAAAGAACCAAATAAGACAATTAAAAAAGGGGAAAAGGACCTGAACAGACATTTTTCTAAAAGATAACATACAAATTACCAATAGGCACATGAAAAGGCACTGAAAGTCACTAATCATAAAGGACATGCAAATCAAAACCACAATGAGATATAACCTCATGGCTGTTAGAATGGCTACTATTAAAAAGACAAGAGATAAATGGTGAAGATGTAGAGAAAAAGGAACACTTATACACTGTTGGTGGAAATGTGAACTGGTACAGCCGCTGGAAAACAGTATAGAGGTTCCTAAAAAACTTACAATGAGAACTAACATATATAGCCATCCCACTCCTGGGTCTATGTCTGCAGAAAATAAAGTCAGTGTCACAAAGAGATACTGCAGTCCTATGTTCATTTTAGCATTGTTACCAATAGCCAAGACATGGAAACAACCTAAATGTCCTTGGACAGAAGAGTAACTAAATAAAATTATATATGTGTGTGTATGTATGTATATATATATGTGTGTGTGTGTATCTATCTATCTATCTATCTATCTATCTATCTATCTATCTATCTGAATATTATTCCATTATAAAAAAAAGAAAATCCTGCCACTTGAGACAACATGGATGAACTTGGAGGGCATTATGCTGAGTAAAATAAGTCAGAGAAAGACAAATGGTATATAGTTATCACTTATATGTGGCATATATTTTTTAAAAGCCCATTTCATAGAAACAGAGAATAGAATATTAGTTGTCGGGGGAGGGGGGGGGAGGTAGAAATGTGGAGATATAGGTCAAAGGGCACAAACTTTCAAATGTAGGGAAAATAAGTTCCGAGAATCTAATGAGCAGCATGGTGACTACACTTAATAATACTGTAAGGTATTATATTCTTGAAAGTTGTTGAGGGTAGATCTTAAGCATCCCCACCCCTGCCCATTCATAGTTAACTATGTGAAGTGATGATATGTTAATTATCCTGTTGTTGGTAATCATTCCACAACATATTTGTATATCAAATCATCCCGTGTACAATTTACATATATATACAATTATATTTGTCAATTACTCCTCAAAGTTGAAAAATAATTTAAAAATTATTCATGGATAACAGTAAAGAAGAATGGGGGAGAGGCATGGAGAAGATAAGAAAATACTTAGGTTTATGTCCAAGACACTTGCTCTTACATCATTTCTCATAAGTATCCCCCAAAGCATATTGTGTTTCCTGCAGTAAAGCCAGGTTCTTTGTAAAAATGGAGAGTAGGAACTATTAACACCTCTTTGTTGTCGTTTCTGACTCCCTAGATGTGTTTTCATATAGTCCCTGGCTCCCCAACACATTTCATAAAGCTCTCCACACAAGCTGGCTTGCTCCAGAGCCACCCCTGGCTGTAATCTGGACCTTGTTTTTATCTCTTTGCTTCAACCATCATTTACCCGGTATGTCCTCAGTTTTAGGATAGAAAAATGACTGAGACACATGTGTGACTGGCCTAGAATAACTTATTCTAGAATTCTATATTGATGAGACAGGTTCAGATATCTGGAACATTCACAACCACCTAATTTGCAAGACTGTTGGAATATGAGCAACTTCATGCTGGAAGCTCTGCTGGGAACAGGACTACCTGGCGTGGCAATCAACGAAGGCTGAGGATCTGTAGGTGAGATTCCCCTGAGCTCCCCATTACTGGCGGCCGTGCCAGAGGGGGCAGGGGTATGGTTTGGACAGAAATTATTCTTTTAATCATTATACACAAAAGCTCTACCTACACAATAGTGAGATGTAAAGAAAACATCTGGTGAGCTGCCAGAATGATGTCAAACATCCACTATTTAATAGCATGAAAATACTGTAAGAGGCTCACTTTACAGTGGTCCCATCTTGAAGGCGTTATGTCCACCAAAGCTTTTGGTTAGGCTAACTGGCTTCATTACTCCGACAAACATTCTTCTGCAGGCGCACCTTAGATTCCTTGCTCACAAAGATTCTTGTAAAGGATTTACTTATTAACAAAAAGGATTTGAGACCGATAGTTAACTAGTTCTCATGTGATTAGCCCAGGCATCCTTCCCTTTCCCTAACTGGAACTTCTTGGAATCTAAAAATAAGGACACGAGACCACTAGAACTACTCTTGTCTACTCCCAGACACTGGTAGGGTTACCAGGGAACATTTTGCAGAAGGCTCCAACTGTCTTCTTGGACATAAACATCAAAGGAAGGCGATTGATCTCCTGAGTCAATAAGCCTTGGCAGTGCTGGTGGTGCCCTGTTCCGTGTTCCCCAGTTCCCCTTACTTATGCCCAGTGCAGTGCCTGCCATGTTGTATGCAGTTATCTGCTCATGCAATCTGGGCTCCCCTATGGACGGTGAGTGCGCAATAGGTTCCCAGTAATGCTTACTGACCGAGCACTGGTGCCCACCACTGATATTAGAATATTATTTCTGACTCCAATTATTATAGTTACTTGCTATATTATATTTGATATGATTTTTGCAAGTTGACTATGCTATGTTGAAAGGTCTCCCATTAGTATGGCATGTTTCTGTATGTGTCCAGGCTAGTTTTTGACATGCTAGTATTACAGGACTTGGTAAGCACTGTGTGTTTACCCAGGCTTCCATGAATGCTATCTTTTTGCCATTTTTCTAGGTGCTTGTTTCTAGACTAAAAATTCACATTCGGTAGTAATCCTCTTGTGGATTACATCAGTTACTTTTCTTGGAATGTGCTCTTTTAGGATGTGCTTGAAGTTTGAGGGTAAGTTGTGCACAGGATGCACCAGGAATGATGAAGGTTGGCCTGACACTTCAAACTTTGAGAGGCCTTGGGTATACACTGTCCATCAATATTGCTTTGCAGGTACATATTTCCCTTCTTCTTCCTTTTTAAGCAGAAACTCATTTTCTTCAGGGTAGCGATATGTTTAACTAAACAATAACTGATGTCTTCAGCTCCTCTGCATGTAGGGGTGGCCATCTGATAGAGTTCTGGCCAGTGATGGATATAATTGAAAGCATCTGAAGACAGCATTCCTTCCTGAATAATAAGTCAAAGCCTCCCAAGAGATAGCCTTGCGTTCTTCCCAGACTCAGGATGTGAGAGCTGAAGCTGCAACTGCCACGTAATGACTGAGGCGACAACACGAAGCCTGCACTCAATGTGGGAAGATGGTAGAGTAGAAACCTGGAGGCGCTTAGGTTCCCAGTGGCACACTGGGCAACAGCCTAGCCCCAGACCTCTTTTTACAAGAGAAAAACCAACCACTACACTACTGCTACCTTCAGCCAAAGAAAACAAGATAATTAGTAAAAAAACAAAATTAAAATACACACAAAAACCCAATTATAAGGTTCCTTAACACATGCTTGTAAGAGCAAAGGGCAAGAGGTAAAATATTCACCCACATTCCAGCCAAGAGGAAAACAACTGCTTCATACTGCTGACAACTTCTTAAAGTAGACCTAACTTAAAATGCATCCAACTCTTCCCACTGTGAACGCTGTCAGAGTGTGTGAGTCAGAGAGAAGATCCCTGAGTTGCTTGCAGTGGAGTTTGATTTCCCAGTTGGATCAGCTTTTGAATTTCCTTTCAGATTAAATAGGTAATTTTTCTACCAAAGGGCCTAAACCTTTCCCCAACCACTAGGACACACTAGTCAGTATTTTCTTTAGTACAGTGTGTGAAAAATAACACATGTCCCAGCTTTAGGAATCTTAATAGACCGTATTAGCTCCAAATCATAGACTAAGGCTATTCTGACTCAACAGTTGTGCTTTCCTGAAATTAGTCTTTACTCTCCCATTAAAAGCTGACAAAGACAAAATGGCTTCCTGAGCCAGTAATGACCACTTCCCCAAAACAACACCCTATATGCTCGTGGAAGACACTGTGGGCATATACACGTACACACATGTAGAAGTCCCCCCCCCCAACACACCATATGATAAATCTTGAGAATTACTGTATATACAAATGTCCACAAACTAAGAAATCTTTCTCTACACTGATAATCTATATTATCCATGCCCACACATGTACTGACCAGGAATGTTATTTTCATACTTATGAGTTATTGTACATGTATTCATACCGAGTGATCAATCTTCCTCTAGACTTACAACAAGGGTGTACATACATAGCTATACTTAGTGATATACAGCTATACTTAGGCGTAAATCTTTTGTCTTTTTCAGAGATTACAGTATACATGTAGGTGTACACACAAACACACACACACATGCACATGCACACAGTAAATCCATACTACAGACATTTTCTTTGCCGCAGTCCAAAGTAGTGCCATAAGGTGGTTAGAACATTAGCCAAGTTGAAACCTTCAGGGCTAAGCACACCACTGTTTTCAAATCTGTTCTTTCATGTGATGTGCCAGTTGAAATTACTTCTACAGCATGCTCAGAACCAGCCTGGATGGATTTATAATGCCTTGCTTTGCTATCGGCATATTTTTGAGAGTCATCTAGAGACAGCAGATAATTCTCTTTAGTTTGCAGGATTGCTAATTCTTGTGCTTGCCATGAAGTTTTGAGGGCATGTGTCTAAATAGGAAGGCTGGTGACATCGGTGCAGTGTGCACAGGATGCTCACAGCAAGGTGTGTGGAAGAGCTTCCTATCCCAGCAGTGTGTGGCTCCTAACTAGCTTCTCTCCCTGATCCCTGGATGTAATAGTACCTGACTATTTCCACTCATTACCTAAGGCAAGCGAACTGGGGAGGGGAGCAAGTAATTTACAGCTTTACTCTGTTGGCAAAACTGTGATGATTATCAATGATTGTGCCCCGAGCCCCCAGAATGCACCAGGAGCTATAAACACTGAATGGGTAAGCACAGCTACTGTTTTCAGGGGGTTAAGTGGGTCCTTTTCTGCTCCCCCTGCCCTGATCAGACCTTCCTATCTTCCTCCATTCCTTATTCCTTTGACCATTCCCACAGATTGTCTTCTTACAGGGAAAACACAAAGGAATGTCATTCACTCCCCACCACTCTGTTTTACTCTAATCTCCATCTTGTGGCTCCCCTTGAGCTCACCCCATGAAGCATTTTCTTAGGTGCCACTCTGATCACCACATACCTGCTCCTTCCTTTACTAATGTTATGAATTTAAAAGGTGACGGGCTTTTTAAGTGCTATTTTATTTTCCAGCCACTATATTCTTCATATTTTAAAATTTCATGCATCTTTACAGGAAAAAATCCACAGAATACTGATAAACAATCACATATAAACACATGTTGGCATGCAGGCACATATACAATATAACAGAGACTTAGAACTTCAGTAGAGTGCATGGCTTTCATTTGGGGGTGATGCTGAGATTCTTTATTTTTCAAGGATCCATTATCCCCCCAGCTGTCCTTATTATGCTGTTTTTAAAAAGGACCCAGCAGGCATGAAGGGTTCTACTGGCCGGCAAGGAGTAGGCTATGAAACCACTGCAAAGATGGCAGCTGAAAGGAGTTTGGGAAAGCTCAGGTGGGCAGGACTGTAATTAACAAGGAAATTTATACAAGTTCTTCCACACTGCATTTCCTGTAAGGGGGAGAAGAAGAAGCACTGACTTTCAGATTAATACTGTGAAATCCTCAAATTCTAACTAAATTCTGGCTCAATTTGCTGCCAAACCTACTATCGACTGGGTCTGGCTCCCAGTGCCAGCTCTGGTCCAGGGAAGCTGTTAGGAGCTATAAGTTAGGAGCTATAATGGAGTTTAATCAGTGCCTGGGTTTTCCATAACTTACTGATACTTGGCCAGCTCAATTTTTGGCATATGCATAAAGTCCTTGATGTCCATAAGGAGAATGACAAGTTAACAAATCAGTAGCTTTTGGGTACTTATGGAAATGTTGAGAACAAGCCAGATGCTTCCTCTATTGGAGGTGATGCATGGTTAATTTATTTATTTTAGCATACAGCACACAGATGCGGCTGGGTTGTTAATTTTGCTTTGCTACCAAGAGTTACAAGGTATCAGCTATCGGCTGATTTATTTGAAATCCTCCCTGGAACGCATCAGAATTTTAATTGTTTCCTGGATTTCTGCAACAGAAGAAGAATTGATGTCACTGGAAAATGCCCTGGGTCCCTGCTGACTACAACTAACTCCCAGTGACTGATTTCCAATTGATACAGATGAGGCCTGGGAGGCGGCACACACAGATGCACCCACGTGAGCCCAGCAGCCCAGTAATGACTAACAGAGATGATGGGGGAGACCAAAGACTTCTCTCCAACAACTCATCAAGCACACTGTTCCTCTCGACAGATGTAACCGTCGGGGCCCAGCATAGATGCTGGCAGGAGCAGATGGTGACGCGGGGCAGCTCTGCTCCCTACTCCCTGGGCTGGGCTCTGCGAGACGGGGAAAGGCTGGCGTGTGCAGTGTGCCGGGGGTGGGCCAGGGCTGTGTTTCCAGCAGCAGGTAAAATCCATTTGTCACACCAGCTCCAACTGGGTCTTCGGCACAGAGTTAATATCTGAAGCCAATGAGGCGTTCCGTCCCACCGCTGCAGGGAAGCAGGGGCGCCTGGCGCTAACGGTGCAGTCTGAGAGGAGGACCAGACCAGAAAGGAAGGGGGTGCTAGGTCACAGAGGCAGGGCGAGGCCTGGCCAGGGAGGGAGACAGATGAGCACACAGGCCCGGCTGGCGGTGGCTCTCAGGGCTCTGCTTCCTTCCATTTCTTTGAAAACAAGATGGCAGGTGGAGAAGGGGAAACGGAAAACACGAAAGGAGTGTTTCCTCTTAAATCTCGTCAGGGGAGAAATGGCCACTGCCATTACCACCGTCAGCACCCAAATCGTCACCCCACCCCCCAAAAAGTTCTAGGAGAGAAAAACACACACAAGTGTTTTCCTTTTCTGTCCTCACCAGCGTCCCAGCACTCTCATGAAAGCAGCCTCTACATATTCGCTCAGTCTGAAATATGAACACACACAGCAGCAATAAATTCCCATCGCCTCCACCTCTGAACGCGGGCCAGGTACGTGGCAGGGAGAGGGTTTTTATGAGCGGGCCTTCGCTGCCAGGATCCCTCCTTCATAAAGAAGAGATTTTAGTCCATTCTGTCTATTTATTTTGTGTGGAGAAACCAAGAGCAATAAACCACGAAGAAATTCACTCTACCTTATTCCATTTCACACTTTTGTCAACCACGCTTTATCGAGTATCTGAATGAATTTTTAATATCATGCCACAAAATGCTTTGGTCTCCTATCAGACGCTGGGACGCTATCCATCTGATAACACTGGGGAGTTCTGAGAGATACTCAGCGCTGAGGAAACAGCTTTAAAGTTTAGTCATTCTGATGGAATGTAAAAGCTTCTATCAGTGACAGGTTGACAGAAAAAGCTGTTTTCCTTTCCATTTCACAGACTTCCACCTAGGAACGCCATGAAACATGTCAGGGCTCTCTCCGCGTCTATGAAGACAGAGATGGCATCTGCTCCCAGTGGGACACCCTTCTAACCAGTGATACTATAAGATTTCACGATCCCGAATTCTGACTGACGTTCCAAAGGCCAGGGAGGAGGTGTTTACTATATTTTATGGAACAACATCAATTGCTTGTCTTAGCACATAAATATAGTTTTATGGTATACAATGCTACCTCACGCACCTTCCTCTCCCCGTCTCTCTTGCAAAAGGAAATCACAGTCCAGTGTGTTAACCAAAGCGGTTTCTAATTTCCTGCTGCAGGTAGGAGGGAGCTTCTGTTTGCATGTTCCCTAAGCTGCACACATGTCTCGACTCCTTCGGGAAGCCGTGGCTTAAAGGGAGAGGGTTTCCATTGGTGTCAAAGGCAACCTCTAGATTTTCTACGGCAGCAGAACTACTGCCCAGTTTCCAACTCTGCTGCACCCCCCCCCCCCATGCCTATTAGATTTGGGTGGAAGCAGCAGGGAGAGAAAATGTGTGTGAGACTTATTTCAGGCGTTTGGTTGTGGTGGTATTTCTTCCCCCCTCACCTCTATCGTCTTAGGTAGAAAAGATGATGAACCATAGGACAAGTCAGCTGGTAACAACAAACCATAGGCTAACAGGGTCAGAACTCTGTAATGAGGCACCTTCAGACAAACAGGTAATGGGTGACATGGTCATGTCATTCCCAGTGTTCATATAATCCCTGTTCTCTATGCCTGAATCACACACTTAAAAAAATGCTTAAAAAGCTGGAAGTAGACCCTGAACTGAAAAGGCAACCTAACATCCTCCTGAGTTCACTGATGCTAATGTCTCCTGGAAATTTCTCCTGAATGGAGGAGTTGGCGTGGACTAGGGAGCCTTCAGAACCAAAAAGCCAGCTGAGCATTCTGGAGGCAGAGTGATATGGGCAGGGATAGAGGCAGATACAAAAGGGGAAGTCAGGGATGCAGGAGACCAGAGGACAGGCCAACAATCTCCACTGATAGTGCTGCGAGGAAGGAAGAAAAAGACACAAAAGAAAGCAGAGTCCTCTACACATTCTTAAAACCTTTTTACATATCCCCACAGGGGCCACAGAACCGCCAAAAGAGCAGAAAAGTTCTTGTGAATAAAAAAGAAATCCTATATTACAGTGGTTGTGGTCCTTCAAACTTCAATCCTAGCCTATAAAATACCATTCTTTGGCATTTACTTCCATGGATGGGATGTGATTTTTTAAAATGTCCGAAGAGGCTCCTTGGGTTGGGGTAGGAGGGTGGTTAATGAAGAGAACATGGATAGATACTGTTCTATGGACATTAAAAATGCAGTGCCTTGCCACAAACCACACCTGCAGAGAACCTCTTATAAAATGACCATCGCTAGGGAAGAGAGAGAGATGAGCTACTGAATTATTCAGTGAACTGTAACCTGTGTTGTGGGCCAACACTGTGCTGGGCTGGGAGTTGACTGGCTTTACTGGCACATGGCAGGCACGCAATGTGTGCCTGAAATTCACCTGTTCTTAATGACACCTCTTGGAGATCGATTTTGTTGTCTGTATTTTACATATGCGAAAACTAGGTCTCAGAGAGCACACGTGTCAGTCTGCAGGTTATGCAGTTATTGGAGTGGAGAAGCAAGACTTAAACTTGGGCTCATCTTTCCTCTTAAAATATGACCCAGAGGATTCCAACCACCCCTGGGCACTCTCTGCACACAACGGGGGGAGGAAGAGCGATAAGTGGACTTGACAGTTGGGGCTTAGAAGGTGTCATAAAACAAGAAGGAACAGGCAGGGGTAGGGAAGACCTCAGGAAAAGAGAGATGGAGGGAGGCAGTGGGGGAGGGAGAGATTAAATGAGAGGCTATGCAGAAGACATTCAAATTCTCTTTTTCTTGAAAATTACATCTGCTATTCATGTCACCAAGCTTTCTGGACTCATTCCTGCTTCTTGCTTTTGAACTCCAGTGGGAATATTTTCAAGCTTTTCCCCAAACCAGTTATTTGCGAATCAGGACAGTAATCTGACATCTTTGATCTTCCAAATCCTCTCTGTAAACACAAAAGTTTAACCAAAAGGACAGCAGCACCTACAGGAACTTAAGAGGACCCAACTGTCTGGCTCATGCATGCACACACACAGACACACACACACACACACACACACACACACACACACACAGGCTGCACTGAATTCTCTGTCAGCACATTCTGCCAAGCCTTCCCTGTTTATTCTGCTACGACTCTGCTCAGTTTCTTCAGGAAAGAAGACCCCACAGGGAGCCAGAGATGTGCCTCTATCCGTCACCCCTTCTTAAGTAATTTCTTTTGTCAGGAGAGAGAGAGAAGGAAAGTGGACGGGAGGCTTGAAACCCCGAGTTTAGTGTTTGGGGCATTTCTGCATTTTGAAGATGCTCACTGGAAGGCAGGTCTTTGGCCACGGCTGGTAGTCAGACAGCTGTCAGGCAGATACCCACGATCTGGTGAGAGAAAGGCCCTCGTCCAGTTTGCTTCACCGTGGAGTGCCAGGGGAGCAGCAGCGGGACCCAGGGTGCAGGATGGGTGGGGCCCTGGCCACGTCTCCTGATTTCACTCCAAGTATTGATGTAGCTGATCAGCTGTATCTTTGCCTGGGTTTAGGCAAGAAATCGTAGGGTGCTTGTCCTGGGGCTGTGGAAATCCTCACATCCTGTCGTCTTTTATTCATTTTGTGATCACATGCCCTGCCCAAGGCAATGTTCTGGCAGTTCTGCAACTTCAGAGCAGATGGCTCAATAAAAGTTCACTAGTCAGTAAGGGGTTAGGGCACCCTGCCTGGAAAATCCTGGTGCCCAGGCCCACCCAGAAGTCCTATGTGGTGCAGAACTACCTTGAACTTATTAACGGTACCATTTCAACTACATCTAAGCTCTCTCCAGTCATAGCATTTCTATGGGAAAAATACTTAACATCCCAACTAAGAATGCCAATGTCCCTTCAGGTGCACCCAGGGGAGTGCGCGAGTTCTCCAGCTGATGACAGGGGAAAATTTAGTAATTATTAGAATTACAGGCACTATAATGGTTGTGTCAGGTTTCATCCCCAAAACTGCTCTCAGGAGGTAAATATGATTATCCTCCTTTTACAAGTGAAACTGAAGCTCAGAAGGTCAAATAAATTGCCCAAGGTCATACAGTTAAGGAGTGAGATTCCAGCAGGTTAAATAAATGAGGAGGTTTAAATACACGAGGCATGTGGCCCGCTGGTCATGAGTTTGACATGCTGGGAGTGGGTAGCCCAGGCCCGTCTCTCGGTGACGCTGTGACATTGTTCCTACAGGCGGGCGCTCTCACTAATTTAACAGCCTCCGTCTGGGAGAGGGATCCTCTGGAAAAGTGTGCTGCACTCTGTGCACCAGAACGCTGGGCTGAGCCTCCTTCTCAGTAACCCACGACCTGTGCAGCCTGGGAATGCTTTCTTTATTACTTGATGCTTTCGTTTTGCTGCTCAGAAAAAGAGAGAACTTCCAAGGCGACTCCAAGGTGAAATATAAAGTTCTACACCTGTAGGCGCTTTCACAGTGAATTGAGGCGCAGCGTAGCCTCACAGAGCCCCTCTGAGACAGCTGGCCCTGGTCCACCTCCCAGCGGCCTTAACGACAGCCGGCCTTAACGATGTCCCCATCAAAAACCGGAGCGGCACAGCATCCTAAATGGCACCTCTTCACAATCCTCTTCTTCCTGGGCCCTTGCAAACGTCCTTCCTCTCTATTGTTGCTCATTCGATTTATTTTCTTTTAGTTAAGTTGTGCCAATTCCCGGGCACCCTGGAGGTGCCTCCAAACACAACACCCTATTTTCACAGCAGGAGATCACAGAATACAGGCAGAATGTCTGAAACTTTGAGGGTAGCAAGGACCCCAAAGTACTATAATGATTTATAATACCTCATATTTGGCTGTGCTGGGCCAAAAATGTGTACAGAAAGGTTATGAGTTGATCAAAAACCTGGGGAGACTGGTAGGATAGTAAAAACCTGTCAGTCTCTTTGTCTGGTACATCAGCTCATAGCCACTGGATTTTGGAAAGAACGTTTAAAACGTGAGTTTCTCGGCAGTAGTGACCCCTTTACACGAACGTGCCACACACTGAGGGGGACAGGACTGCTCCAGGCAGAAATCATGCTGAGTGAGACGATTGGAGGAGCCAGAGCCCCACCCCATCTGCAGGGGATCTTCCTGGGCCTTCGCCTCCTGCCTGGGCTGTAAGCTCTTCTCTCGCCTCTCCAACCAGCTCGCCCTGGACCCTCATCTGAATGTGACTAAATAGAAGCCTCCTCTCTTCTCTCCCTATCGCACCTGTCTCCACTGTGACCCTCCATGGGGCGGCCGTTCACATTTGGGTCTCCAGCTCAGCCCTTGCTCCAAGCTCCCCCAGGTTTCCACCTACAGAGGTACCCCATGTCCGTCCTGCTGTCAGCTCTAGCTCTGTCATTCCAAACAGAACTAATCCCTTCCCCTTCTCCCTTAGGATCTCACCACTCCCCCCCCCCCCCCCCCCCCCCCCCCCCCGCGCGCCGCCTTTTGTGCTATGATTCTCACAGTCAGTTCAAACAGAGGGATCACCTGGAGATGCTTTTTGCTTCCCAGGAAGTACTCCCTCCTTACCCCCCACCCCCAACCCCTCCCATGCCCAGGGAGCCTGGGGAAGGAGGAGTGGGAAGTCAGGGAGGAAGGGGAGCAGGTGTGTGTAATCTGAATAAGTCCCCAGGGGATTCTGTTACCTCTCCCCACACCTTGGAGAACGGCCTCTCTAAACCTTGGCATTATTTGTTAAGTCCCATTTCTCTCTCACATTCCTCATCAAATTGGTTACCCAGTCCTTGCTGACTGCCTCTCAAAAATACCTCCCGTATCTGATTCTTCCCTTCCATTCCCACAGCCCCCAACCTCATTATCTCCTGCCGGGATTGTTGTTGCAATCGCCTGCTAGCAGGTCTCTGAACCTCCAGACTCTCTAGGCTCCAATCCATCTTGCACACTGCTGCCAGATTAACCTTCTAAAGCAGTGGTTTCTACACTTTGGCATGCATTAAGATCACCTGGGAGCTTGTTAAAATTACAGATGCCTTGACCCCAACCTATAGATTAGGAATGAGCAGGTCTGGGTGGGGCCCTCAGTATATGTATTTTTTAACAAGCTCTCAGGAGACTCCGGTGCAGCCAAGGTTTGAGAATCTCTGGCCCAGCTCTGACCATGGTGCTCCCTTCAAAAAAAAGTTCCAATGGCTGTCCATTGCCTACCCATCTCCCTAGCTGTTCAAAGCCTGGCGTGGTCAGGCACCAGTTCACTTTTTAGCCTCACCTCCCACTGCACTTGGACATGAACCCTATGGGGGATCCTCACTGCTTTCCTCTTCCCATGCCTGCTTTTCAGTTCTTTGCCTCCTACTTTGAATATTCAAGCTGTTTCCTGTGCCTTGGGTGTTCTGCCTTCTCCACTTCTACCAAACACTGTGATGAACTGGAGTTGGGGAACTCTGGGTCACATGGTTGGTTCAATGCACCATCTTGGAATGAGGACCCAAAACACAAACAAGGGTTACCTATACTCTGCATCAGTCTCATCCAGGCTCACTTATTCTCAAGATGACCCTCTGTGGTTCTCATTTACCCAACAATGCAGAGTTATTGATATTCAGACTTGGGCTCATCTGACTCCAAATACACATTTCTTTTCCACTGCTTCCAATTTGCTATCATTGTAGTTAAAGCTGATGTAAGGATCCACCCTTTATCACAGTTGCTTTTCAGTCTGTGAAGATAGATCTGTGTTGACTAATATGTGTTCCTCACATAGTAGGTCTTGTGACCCAAAGCTCATTTGACCTACTGGATGCTGAAGGTTAGGAGTACAGCTTATGAGAATGAATGAGAATTGCAGACAATCTCTTAACTCAGATTCCCTGATTCCTGAGAGTAACCAATCCTTTCCATTATGCTCTCCCTGTAGCGTAATGAGTGAAACCACAGCACACTCAATCTTTGCATTCAATTGGCCAGTCTCATTTGCCCACGCACTCTGCTCTCATCAGCTGAGCAATGGGTCCCAAGTCTGTTTATGCCAGTTGTGCTGGGTATTGCAATGATATATTTTGATTGAGCATTATCTACACTGTTGAAATAGGAATAAAAAAGAAAATTGTTGCTTTTCTAAATCCCAAGATTTTAGAAACATGCACTAAAGGCAGAGACTTAAAAACAAGCTGCTGTTTACTTAGGTGCAGACAAGACAACTGTGAAAGGCTGACAAAAGGAACAAACTCTTAAATTGAGAAGATTCCACACTTCCCAAATGTTCAAGATCTCCCTCTACTTACACTGGAACTGAGACTGTCCAGGATGCATTAAGGATGTGAATTATGCAAGAAAGATGCACAGGGCTCTAATAAGCAAACCCATAAGCAAATGAAACGCCTTCAGCATGTACATAAAAGAGCATAAAACTGAAAATCAACAAATGCAATTCACCATATTAACAAACAAAAAAACCTATATGATTATCTATGTAAAATCTAAAGCTAACAACATACTTACGGTGAAAGACTGGTAACTTTTACCCCAGCTCAGGAACAAGACTGCATGCTCACTCTCATCACTTTTATTAAACATTGTGTTAAAGTTTTAATAGTGAAATCAGCAACTAAAAGAATAAATGCATCAAGATTGGGAGGAAGTAAACTGTCTTAATTTGCAGATACAATAACAACCTAAGTAGAAAACGCAAGTGGAATCTATGAAACAGCTACTGAAACTAGTAAGTGAATTTAGCATAACTGCAGAATATACAATTACATATTGTATTGTAATTGTTACACAAAACTGCAAATCAATATCCCCAAATCAACTGACTAGTCAATTATAATAGCAACAACCAGAAATGGAAGTGAACAGAAAATTTAAAAATCGTGTCATTTATAATAGCATAAAAATATGAAATATCTAGGGGTAATTCTGACAAAAGATGTGAAAGACCTGTGCATTGAAAAATGTAATATATTGCTAAGGGAAATTAAAGAAGACCTAAATAAATGGAAAAACACTTTGTTCATGGGTTGATACATGCAACAACATAGATAAACCTCAAAGTAATTATGTACAATAAGAGGAGAGAAAAAATTCATACTGCATGAAACTCTAAACATGTAAAGTAATCTGCAGTGACAGAAAGCAGGGGGCAGGGGCACGGAGGCAGGAGAGAGGGAGCAGAAAGCAGTGCGAGGCAGCTGTAGGGGGACAGACATGTTCACTGTCTTGACTGTAGTGATGGTGTCATGGGTGGGTACATGTATCAAAACTGAGTGAATTGTATACTTTAAATATGTGCAGTTTATTGTATGTCAATTAAGAAATTAAATGTGGCTAGCATGTTTCCTTTCTAAGATTACTTCTTCCTTTAAGTGACTTTCTCAATTAGCTAACTACATACTTCATTGGTTAAGAGGGCTCTTCCTGTACGTGTAATGTAAATGGGCCTGAGGGTGAAGAACACTCGTCCCTTGGAGCTGGAACAAGCTGGAAACCACCTAACAGGACACACAGATCAGGAAGCTGGGGGTGAGGAGGGTTCCGTGAGGGTCCCAGGTTCATACAGTTAAAGAGTGGAGTTGGGTACAGATTCCCAGCTTCTCTGACTTCTGAAGGCTCCTCCAACCTGCAATCTGTGTTCATCCACAAAGTGGAGAAGCACTGATAATTCTAGAAGCACTCCTCAATGAAGCAAAGTTGTCAACAAAATTCCACCTGTGGTGAGGCCGTGGCAGCTGGCTGCTGGGGCCACTTGGAAGAGATACGTTCATCCCTGAGGCCAGGGTACAGACTGCCGTATACTCGGCTCACTCACACACTTTGGCCCACAAATGTAAGTTCCATCTATTTCTTTCCTTTCTCAGTAGGATCACCTACTACTAATAAAAGTGATTCTGAGTTGTCTCCAAGTAAGGCTGGCAAGGAAGGAGGAACAGAGCTCATGCTTCAGGACACACCACCGTGGGCAGATGGCAAGGAGGGCCCCCTCCTCCCAAGCTGGCACCCGCTGAGTGCTGCCTGTGAACCCAGCACCCTCCTCCCGCTTCCAAGGCGGCACACGCTGGGAATCTCCTGAAAACAAGCTCCTAAGGAAGACATATGGTGCTTACTTGCTAAGAAAGAGTGCTAACAAGACAAACTGGGAAGGAACCAGGGAAAAAGCTGACTGAGTTTCTTAGTCCCAGGAGGAGGTGAGACTCAGGACCTGAGCGGGTTGCTGTGCAAAGGCGTGCCCCAGACAGGGAAGCCCTGAGCGCCCCTCCTCCCCCTCCCCTACAGTCAGAGCAGCAATCAGTGCTGGTCACTTCCCCAGGCAAGTGGTGGCTCTCTGAGGTCTCGCATCCTTGGATGTGAGGAGGGGCCCCAGTGGAAAACCTCTCTCAGCCTAACTCTGTGCAAACAGCTTTCAGTTCTAAATCGACCAGGAATGCAGTCCCTTTCTAACCCTCTAGAAAACAGAATACTGAAAAGTTTGCATTGCTGTGTGTCTTTAGGGGCAACTGGCACCTGAAGGTTTGTGGGAGAATGTGGGATGTCAATGCAAGAGCTGTGCTGAAGGCAGACGGAAAGTTATCTTAAGGACCTGCTCCATCAGCAGGCGGAGGCAGGCTAAGTATGCATCAGTTGGTTTTCAAAATATGGTATTTACAATACGCAGCAGATGTTCTTTGAATTCTAATGTGAAAATACAAGCTCTTTATTTTTACTGACAGACTAAAAAGTACACTTAATATAATAATCCTGCAAAGTCCAAAGACTACCTCACAGTTTGGAAAATACTATGTTGAGTCATTAGTCCCATTACTCAGTATTTACAAAACTCACCAGATAAATGTGGCACACTGAGACTTCCTGGTAACAACCTTCTATTTTTTTTTTGCCAGGAAGAACACAGCAAGGCTTCCCAGAAGCCTCAATTTGGGAACTTTTTTCTGAAATATTCTGAAGCACAACACATGCACACATGCTAAAGCATTCAGGAACTCTTTGCTCAGGGATGAGTTTTTACTGTCATTCATTCTTTAAAAAAAACCCTAATGAGTCGTTCCGAGGGCAGGGCAGTACATGAGGCTCAGAGTCAGCATAAGCACTCAACAGATCTTGCCCTCAAGGAGCCCCATCCACGGGAGGAGAGCCAGGTAAACAGCAGTGCAGAGCTGCGGGATAAGCACAGGACGCTGGGGATGGCCTGGCCAGTTTTGAGGGTGGTCAGGCAATCAACGGAGTCATGGGCCTGTGACAGTTTCCCAGAGGAAGCTCCACTAGAGAGGTCAGAAAGCTCTCTGTGGAGTAGGCATGAGGGAGAAGGAGGAGCTATCCAGGGATGGGCCCTACAGGAGCAGGCAGGGCAGGAGGTGGGTTTGTTGGAGAACTGAATGGTTGCAGATAAATAAAGGAAAGGAGCTTGGACTGGAGTCAAACAGCAACCTCATGCTTCCCATCTTGGGCAATCCGCTGATGCCATTTCTGCCACAGGAAAACCAGGGAGAAAGCACGGTTCTTGTGAGGCGAGAGCTCATGAAAATGTTAGGCACATAGTAGGTGTTCATTATGTGTTAATTAGCTTCTTTCCTTAGCATTCTCAAAGCTCTGCAAGGCAAAAGTTTTCTTGACTCCTGACTCACCTGGAAGAATAAATTATAGTTGGGGATGACTAGAGTTCTAGTTTGTTCAGCCAATACCCTGCGATTGTGATTCTGCAAGTTATGCAATAAACACCCTCTCCCAGTGAGGGCCTAGACTGCACCAAGGGCTGTATATACGTAAAATTTCAAAGGTAGGGCTTTCTGGTGAGTTTTATTGGCACTTCATTTGAATATAAACAGAGCCTTTCGTTCATTCAAAATTCTGACCAGCAAGCCTGGAGCATCTAAAGCAGTGCCCGGCAACTGGGCTGGTTTCTGGGCCCATAGAGCTGCCCTCAGGATTCTTACTGCATGATGTGGGGAAAAGACAAGCATACAAACACAAATAATGTGTCTGACATCATGACAGAGAGCACTCTTTCTAATTTGGTGGTTCTCAGCCTTGCTGCAAATGCAAATTAATGGGGAGCTTTTACAACAGTACTGATGCTTGGCCGCACCCCAGAGACTCTGATTCAAATGCACTGGACAGTGGCCTGTGCATGTGGAGTTCAAAGGCTCCTCAGGCGACTCTAGCATGCCCATAGGTGAACAACCTGTCTGGAGTGTACAGCTCCTTTGTTCGTTGGCAGGAATGGTTTGAGTTGTCAGCACAGCGACAGCGGCTCTCGGGCTCTGAAGTGTATAAGAAGGGAAGGCCTAGGCTCCTTGCAGCAGGGCAGGGCCAGGCCTTTGCGTATTTGCAAGTACCCGGGGAATTCTGAGTCACAGGAAAGTTTGAGAGACACTGCTCTCACACAGCAGTGTCTTGTACAAAGCATGACTAAAGCAGGGTATCTGGCCTTTCAGAGAGAGGCCGCCCAAAGGGAGAATTCCCTATAAACCCTTCCATCTTCACATGGCTTTGCTGGCCCTTCTTAGCAGGCACAGCAGTGGAGTTCTGGCCTCTGTGTGCCTGTGTTTGACAGAGTGTCTGCACCTTAAAACCCCTCTCAATTAAGTTGTTTTCCTCCAGCTCTTCTCACCATAGTAATGACAATGCTTCAAGGCCCTCCAGAAGTGCTGTGTTTTCCAACAGGTTCTCAGATTTTCTGCTCAAGGTCACACTAGGTCACCCAGAACAGGAGCCCTTGCTCTTTTTGTATGGATAAGAAAACTGAAGCCCAGGGACTTGTCCAGAAAGACCTAAGGCTGGTTGAGAGTAGACTCAGTACTAGAGCAGAGCCAAGATGCCCTGACTTCTAACTTTGACGTTCTTGTCAATACATCAGTGTTCCTCAAAGCACAGCCCAAAGACCAGCAGCCTCAGAATCCCCCGGAAACTTGTTTAAAAAGCAAATTCTTGGGCCCCACTCAGATTTACTGAGTCAGAAACCCTCGGGATGGGACCTGCCGTGTATTTAACAAGCCTTCCGGGGGATTCTGATGCACCATTGAAATCTATTATGCTGCCCACTGGAAACACCTCTTGCCTCCAGCTGCACAGTGATTGGTACTTTCATCAGTGCATAGTACAATCAGATATTCTAGAGTATTGTGCACCAGTCAGCTCCAGGAACACTGACAAATTTGTGAGCTGGTGTGGACTCATGAAGCATTAAGAAAGCACGTGCCCTCTTTTACCCCTAAGTCCCTGGGGAAACATTAGGGGGCCATGGCTGAGATGTAGCTCTATCCAAAACAGCATGTTCATGTCTGCATTCTCTTAGATAAGTTTCAGAAAAGTTCTCATTTACAGGAGTGAAGACTTGATGAATAATTCTAGTCTTTCAACTTTTCACCCATCATTTTTTTGCACTGAAACATTGCTGTGAAATAGAAAATGAAGTCTTTCACTGGTACCAGCCAAACCTACAAAGTGGCTCCTTTATGATGAATTCATGAAAAATGTAATGTTATGAGAGGAGAGAAGGGTATTTACAGTATCTGAGCTTAGCAAAGTGGGACAGGGAGCCAAAGTATGATTTCTTTTTGGCTCCCAAGGCACATGGCACACAAAATGTTTCTGTGAAGAAGAAAAAAGGCAGATCTGGTTCCGAGTTCAGCGAAATAGCATGATTTCCATTTGGCTGTTTTTGCAGCAGTTGCCTTTTTAGGCAACTCCTCATTTCAAGGAAAAGTGTGGAGTTCATTAGAGTCACCTGCCTCCTTCCAACAGAATATGCCCTGGGGAGAGAATGCTGGGCCTGTCCACATGTCCTCAACACCAGGGAGGTGCCTGGTGTGGCCAGGCTGGGCTGGCTGCGTGGGATGATGACATCTATGAGGTTTTCTGCAGACTTTGTTTATATTTTCCTGGGCTGGCAACTCTAGGCACTGAAGGATTTGGTGAAAATATGTTCTTTTATATTCCCACCTGTTGGTAGTTCACTGATAGTTACAAGGAATGGCTAGGACAAGGTGGGGTCTACATTTTGTGAAAGATTTAGGACCCAGACTTTGGGTCATCCCACACCTTAGCTGGATTTGATTAAGGTCAAATTCTAAGGAAAGACAGAAATAAAAACTTAGACTATGAAGTATAGTAGCACGGTGCTAACATAAAAAGGAATCACAGAATTGCAGAATTGGAGGGGATCCTCATCAACCTGCACCTTTTGAGTGCCATGCTCAGCCAGGTTGCTCTATCTGAGCACCAACTGACCAAGAGAGGCAGGCAACGCCATCTTGGAATGGACCTGATAATTAAACCATTTTTCTGAGCTTGAATTGCTTGAACTTTTTATGTCCTTTGAGGAAATAAAGAACAAAAAATTTAAGATTTAATCTTCATTGACATGATAGCTCTTCAAATACTTAAAGACAGCTAACATGTCCCTTTGTCTAGGCTCTGCCATTATCTAATAACCTAACATTGGTTAAGCCATTAAAACTCACCAGACCACATTTCCCTCAGTTAGGAATTGATGGATATTAGAACAGGGATCCCTTTCTAACCCTACATAACTATACAGAGGTCAGTTAAGATGTGAAAGCATTTTCAACTGGCATCAAATGTTATGCAAATGCAAGACTTCACAATGAAGATGTCAGGTTTGCTATAATTCTCTCAAGCTTCCTTCATCTAAGCCTTGTACTTGGATTGATTGAAAATAATAGTTCAGAAACTACTGAGAACTCTCTTGACACTGACATATAGCCTATCATCGACAAGTTTAGTTTTTTTACATCTTCTATATTTTATAGAGGTTAAAAAATTCATTCATGAAAATATTTATTCAGAATATACTATATATAAGATACTTTATCAGCTGTTAAGAGAAGATACTCTGTCAGCTGTTATCGAAGTTATAACAAGACAAATGCAAGACTCCTAATTTTCAGGGTCCAAATAAGAGAAGCACATAAATACCTGAAATACAAGACAAAGTGCTAAAAAGTCCTTTACTACCCAGCCCTCCCCACCCAATACACACACACAATTCTAGAAATCCAAAGGGGAATGAAATCCTATTCCAAGAAGATTTCATGGAAGACAAAGGATTTGAAGGATGAGAGGATTTCAATACATGAGATCTTATTGGCATAAATAAAAGACATCATTTTAGATAAGTGATACAGGATAAGCAAGGGCTGAAAATGAGAACTTGCAGAGGAGAAAGAATGAATGAACAGTGTTTTATTTCAGCTAAAACACAGAGAATATGGAGAAGAAGAGTGAAAATTAGTTTGGAAAGAAAGACAAGGTTTCAGTTGTAGATAGCCTTACAAATTGGGCTATGGAGTACAGAATGTATTTAGTAGGCTTAGAGGGACTTAAAAGATTCTTGTCTAAGAAAATGACAATTATGACAATAATCAGTTGTGTGTTAATATCTGGCAGTAATATATGAGATGCAATGGAGCTGAGACAGAGTAGGGCCTGGTGATAGTCCAGGTAAGAGACAATGAAGGCCTGGACAACAGCATTGAGAAGAATAAGAGAAATACAGTCTAAATTGGACAAAAGGACTCTTACACACATGATGGCTATCATCCATGGCAACCAAGGAGCTGAAAAAACAAAGTCCAGTTTTCAACACTGGGTCACACTATGGCCAGAATCAGAGAAGAAAGAACGCCTGCCAGGGTATGCGGTCTGTTTTGAGCAATGAGTCTAAGAAGCTGGCAGGACACCCAAGTGATGAAGATAGTTTTGGAAGTTATCCATATATTTAGGAGCCAGATGGTGTTAAGAGACTAGAAAGGGAGAAAATAGACAGATAAGAGAGGGGGCATCCAGACTTAAGAAGGCATTGAACACTGAAGCCAAAGGTAGAAGGTGAAGGTGTAGTATAAGAAAAGCCAAAAGAGTATTTTAAGATGGAAGGACAGTCAACAGGGTTCTGTGTCATCTAAAGTCTTGGGGAAAGGGACCAGGGATGGTTAGTAGGCTTGGCAAATAAGTTAGCGCCATGAACCATGAAGATAGAATTTCAGTAAAGTAATGAAGGTAGAGTCACGAGTGCAAAAAGTTAGGCGGGAGTGAGTGCAAAGGAAAAACCAACAGCGAGAGCAAACTGTGCTTTCAAAAGATATGACAGTGATGGCAATGAGAAAAATAGAATGGTGCCTTGAGGGGGCAGCAGGATCGAAGCAACTTTTTAAAAGTGTCGACTCTTGAGTATTTTTGTAGGTTGAAAGGAAAAAAATGATGTTAGTCAAAAGCCAGGAGGAGGGAAGAAATAGAAGGCACAAACGGAGGGGTACACCTTAGATGAAAGGGTTGATTCTTCATTTTTAAGATGAGAAGAGGGAAGAGGAGAAAATATTGGGTAAAGCTGAGTAGGGGGCTTAGGAATACTGAGATCAGTCATCCTGCAGATAAATGGGAGGTGACTAATAATGATGTTGGAATCTATAAGTAATCTGAGAGTTGGTGAAATAATGGGAGAGAGGCAGAGAAGACAAACAAGAGAGCATGAGTAACACTGCAAAAGCCAATATTATGGAAATAAGTAAAAGTTAGACATGAGTGAAATCTTTCTGGCTATAAAACATGTCAGAACCAGGAGCCTTCAAAGGAACATAAGAAAAAATTTCTTTGGAAATATTTTAAAACTAGAGGCCCAGTGCACTCAGGGGTGGGGGTTCCTCAGCCCAGCCTGTGCCCTCTTGCAGTCCAGGACCCTCAAGGGATGTCTGACTGACGGCTTAGGCCTGCTCCCCATGGGAAGTGGGTGTAAGCTGCAGTCTGGCCTCCCT
This sequence comes from Myotis myotis, assembly GCF_014108235.1. Lineage (NCBI taxonomy): Eukaryota > Metazoa > Chordata > Mammalia > Chiroptera > Vespertilionidae > Myotis > Myotis myotis. Next base: position 86,329,626 of record NW_023416357.1, on the reverse strand, counting down.
CTGTGGGAGGCAACTGGGTGGACCAGCAAGCGGCCAGCCCCACCCCTACAGCACCCCTCCCCTGCCACTGGTCGCCGCAGTCCCTCCCCCCATCGTTGTACCCTCCCTGGCTGGCCTGGTGCTGCACCACCCCCTTCCCATTGACTGGTCATTCCACCATTTGGTCGATTTGCATATTATGCTTTTATTATATAGGATATAACTGGACTCAGGTTCAGTCAACTTAGAAAATTTTAGAGGTTAAATATCCAGAAAAGGCAAACCATGGAGGTAGAAAGTAGCCTAGTGGTTGCCAGGGCCTAGAAATAGGAAGGAATAGGTATGGGGTTTCTTTTTGGTGTGAGGAAAATAATCTGGAATGAAACAGTGGTGACAGCTGCACAATGCACTAAATGATAGTGAATATACTAAAGTCACTAAATTGTATATGTGGAACTTCATGTGAAGCATAGCCAGTGACGCCTTTTCATTTAAAAACGACGTCATTTAGAAAAGAGTATTTCAGAGGTAGGACTCATGATGCCTATGGAGAGGCACCAAAGCACGTCTCCCTGGCACGCCTGAAAGCCTCCTCGTCGTAGGTCTTAGAAGGAGCTCGCCAGGCTCCTCTGCGCACCCGGCTAAGACATCATGACTGTTTCAGGAAGATGACCGAGGATGGACCTATCAGTAATTGCCCAAGGCAGCAGGAAGACTGAGGGAAATGCTAAGGTTCTCAGTGCTGTGTTCTTCTCATCAGTGCTTCCAGAACCAAAGTCCATAGACTGACTGCTTTAAACTACCCGGGAACATTCCCAACGTACCTACTCCCGGGCTTCACCACAGGCCTCACAACTTAGAATGTTGGGGACAGAGCACCGAAGTCTGTTTTTATGAACTTTCTGTGTTGGCAAACTTCTGTGTCATAACCAGCCCCACTGCTGAGTAGAAGCATAAACGGATAGGAATGGTGAAACTGGCGGAGTGGTGGCCGGGCCGTGGCTGGAGTACGGTGAGGCCACAGCTCTCACAATCCCCATCGTGTGCCAGGCCATCAGGCATAGCTTTTCTAGGTCTTGACTGCTATGGCGCACATTCCTGAGCGTCTTCCCACTGGTCCTTGTAATCTAGAAGGTCCTTGGTCTCATGAGGATATTCTGCAGTTTGCTTTAAGGAAATCAATTCTTCTGTAACAAGAGAAAATGCAGACGCTGTCGCGTGCAGATCAGGCTGCTCTAATACTGGCTTAGTTGTTTGGCAGGATAAATATTCAGTAATGCAATATTGCCACCCAGTTTTAACTTAATTGGCAAGTCATATTGTAATACCAGAGTTATGATTTCTTGGAAATCGAGAGGGCAGAAGAAAAGCCAACAATGCACGATTACCTAAAAATGCTTTTTCTCTTAAAAAATGAGCATCTTCGTTTCTTTATTCCTTCTGCACTCACCATGAAACCAGCACTCAGCTAAGCACAATCAGGTGGGTGCCTGTCCTCAAGCAGAGCACACTTACTAGTAGTGGAGAAGCGGGAAGGAAGTGCCGATGGGGGCAGCAAGGTCAGTCTGTGCAGTGGGAACGCAGGACCACGGGCTGCGTCCTGAGGAAAGTGCACCACGACCCCAAAGCAGGCAAACGTGACAACAGCCTGTGCAAAATGCTTTCACTTGCCCAGATCCTGAAACTTGGGAGCAGTGCTGTGCCGACCTTTACCCACTGTATCTCTGAGGTGCTGGCAAGCACACATCCCCCCTCCACGTGGGGAGGCAGCCAGACCGTGATACCAAGTCCCTTCACACTGCCCAGGGATTTTATTACTATCTCATTCTCTCACTGGAGCCCAGAGGGGAATGAAAAATAGCCTCTCTTCATGATAAAGATAATGGATTTCTGCTCAGAAGCTTATCTGTCCACTACCCAATCCCAAAGCAAACTCCAGATCCCCTTCAAGCTCCTATGATGAGGCTCAGGAGAGAAGCTCTGACATTCTCTACTGACATCCCCAGCAGTAGTTTTGCCCGTAGTACTGAGCACCAAGGCCCAGAGCAGCCGTGGGCAAACTACGGCCCGCGGGCCGGATCCAGCCCGTTTGAAATGAATAAAACTAAAAAAAAAAAAAAAAAGACCGTACCCTTTTATGTAATGATGTTTACTTTGAATTTATATTAGTTTACACAAACACTCCATCCATGCTTTTGTTCCGGCCCTCCGGTCCAGTTTAAGAACCCATTGTGGCCCTCGAGTCAAAAAGTTTGCCCACCCCTGGCCTAGAGGAAAGGCCTCGACACTGAAGGCTCTCCTCCCGGCACAGACACCCTCCTGGCACAGCCAGCACCACACCCAGCTGCCCGAGCTGAGCTGGAGTGGCAATCGTCTTTGTGTGGTGTGACAGCAGTGGTATTTTGCTGTAGGCCCAGATTCTGTTAAGATGGCAGAAGGAGTGGCCTGTCACCCAGAATTACTTCTTGGATGCCAATTATATGTTTCAAAAATATCACCTATTAAGACCCAAACACTTTGCTGGCTGCAGCCCTTTGAACAGGTTACCATGGATTTACGCTGGCATAATGGGCCTGCGTGATGTATGCTCCCTGTCAGCGCTGAAACAACAGTCAGTGCATCTGAGCAGGCCCACCTGCCAAGCAATATGTGCACTGCTCAGCTAAGAGAACGTCCCCCACTGAGCAAGTGGCAGAGCCCTGGAACACAGGCAACTGTGCGCGCATGCGCACAGGATCACAGGCACGCTGGGGTGGGGCGGTGGGGAGTGGCAGTGAGGTAGTTCCCCTCAAGCTTCCCTTCACAGTGACAGGCAAACAATATCCCTCCCTCCCTCTGTCCCTTTCTTCCTTCCCTCCTTCCTTCCCTCCCTCTGTTTCTCCCTCTCCTTTCTTCCCTTCCTCTCTTCCTCCGCCCCTTCCACCACCCCCCTCCCGGCCCCCATGAACTAGCATAGGCTGCTAATTGCATACATCATTAACACAAGTGGCTGGAAGTTGGCTAGGGGATGCTGCTGGACTGGTTTCTGAAGCCACAAATGGGGATGGATAGAAGAATAATGCAGAGGTGGCTTCTCCTGTGGTTAGGAACTTTGTCAGCATACAAAGGCACCGTCTGATGGAGGTCCCGCTTCTCAGAGGAGGGAGGCTGCAGCATGTGTCACTGCACTGGCTGATCCTGAGAGCTCACCACCACCCTGCTTCTGGGTGTCTATGGAGGTGCCCCGGGCCTAGACAGAGAGGCAGGCTTCGGCCTTTCCATAGAAAAACAGGCTTTCCAAGGCCAGGCACTGGGGCTTTTGGCTGGGAAGGCTCTGGCTAATTAGCGATAGCATGAGGTCTGTGCTGCGAGGAATGCCGCAGAGACACAGAACAGATTCTGCTTTTAGCTACTTGTGAGAGAGAAACTACGATGAATGTGCTGCTTCCTAAGTGAATCAGCTCTCTGCAGATTGTGTAACAAGGAACAATACATGGCTTTCTTGCAGGCAATGGAGGCACGGAGCAGTCTTAAAAAAGGGCTATGATTTTACTGTGGATTTTAGGTCAATCCTCCCTAACCTCTTTTCAAGATCTCCCAACATTTCTTCAGATCCCCAACCACATGGAGTGATGTGCCACAAACAGTTCTTGTCAAGGTCCATGGCAGGCTGCTCACTTGCATTTTACACAGCTCTGTTAGGCACATGGGCCAGAACAAGCAACAATTAGCTCCTCCCTGAAACAAGTCCTGGTTAGATTAGGGAAAGCCGAACAATGAAATTTCTCACAGCCACTCACGGAAAATTATAGTTTAGTTTTCTATTGAGTAACGACGAAAGAGTAGTAGAATATATCAATAGAAAGAAAAAACCCCAGGTAGAACTTGATCCTGTTTATAGAACAACATAGAGACTTCATGAATGTTTGTATAGATAAAAAGAGGCTGGATGGATGCTGAAAAATGGATCTCTCTGGGTGAGAGATTTCGGGTGGTTTTTACTTTCATTACTCTTCTATACATTTTAATTTTGTTAATAAGGATGTGTCATTTTGTAAAAATCCATTGAGTTCTTTTAATAAAAAAGCAAGAGGATATCCATAATGCGATCCAGCAGGAGACAAGGAGGGAAGAATCATGTGGAACATTCCAAGGAAGAAGTGAACAAGGAGATTATGAATAGGTATGAAGAAAAAAATACATTTATTAGAATTTAGGGAATTGAAATCGGCTAACCTAGAGGTTCAATAAGAACCAGGAACGTTCTTCACGCACAGGTAAGGCAAGAGATGGTGATGATTTGGAGAGAAGAAGAAATTACAGCCATGTTGATCTTGAGGTGCCGCCCTGAAGGACAATGGAGTCTGGAGTGAGAACAGGGGTCTGGGAAATCGCTATGTGGGCTCCACGGGCATTGACAGTAGAAAGTGAGGGAAGACACTCAGTCTGCTTGGCTCACTTCTGTATTGCCCACCCATAAAACGGTGCTGGGCATATGGTAGAAACCTGAAAGTCCTTACTACTTGAGTGAAGAAATACAACACTGAGATTAATAAATTAGTGAGAGGGCAACATCAAGAGAAAGCCAAAGAGAGCAGAAAACCAGCCTTGGGGACAGTTAGCAGGTGGAAGGAGGAGGAAGTCAGAACGACAAAGGAGAAAGGAAGATCTCTAAGCTTACTGTCCTGCCATCTGGTGAAATTCTGTCTCTAATTTTCTTTGAACAATTTTCAAAAATTATTTAAGTCTCAGTTTTTGGTTGATTATTTTTTTAAACAAAACAAAACAGAGGGATGATGGTCTTAAAGTTTCCATCCAGGTCCAGAATTCTATGAATCATTCATCGTTGAATTATTTAATCTTTATTATTAAATTTTTCTTACATTTGTGTCCAGGGTTAACCAATGATTTGCAAGTTTCCTGAAGGCTAGAAAATTTCTCTCCCTAAATTGCTTAATACAGTAATGTTTCCACAAATTGTTCCTCAATAAATAAGTTAATTTGACTTGGCCTTTTTGTATTAAAGTACAATTTGCATACAGTAATATGTACCGGCCTTAAGTGTGCAGTTTGCTGAGGTAGGACAAATGTATTTACTGTGTTATCTTCCTTCCTGTCAAGATAAAATGCACTTCCATTTTGATTTTATTTTGATATCTTTATTACTGCAGCATTGGGAACCCACTTGAACCATCCTTATTCCTTTCTTCTCTTATCAATATCCCATTGATAAAAGTTATATAACCAGTCATTTTCCGGTATATTATTCTAATGTTTTTCTTAGTATTATTTCTTTCTCCCATTTCAGTACTTTCCCCATGTAATAGACAATAAATTCAACTAAGAGCCTTGTACCAGATCAAACATTATTTATGTAGTATCATTGCCAGGTTTTTTACTTAAAAGAGAAATCATCAACCTGACTATCCATAAGAAGTATTTATCCTATACTCTCCTATAGTAATGAATATTTGGTCATTTAAAGATAAAAATATTTCTTTTTTAGCCAAAGATAAATGTATTTGATAGCATATTTTTAAAAACATGCTGTTATATTTCAGACTAGTTTTGAATATTTCTTTGGTTGAGTCATGAGACTGTGGCTTTTGAGTCATCTGGACCCAAACACCATTCAGTTGACTTTGGCTCCTGGAGTAGGTAAGGGGAGCTCTGCCGCCTCCTGGTTTTAATCAGATACAATTTGATATTTACCCATTTCTGACACCTGGCTCTGACAGAGCCCGCGGGTGCCAGTTCAGACTGGGCCACAGCCCTGACCTTGATGAGTCCTTTGGATCTGACAGCTCCCCTAAGCTCAAATTCTGCGGGGTCACTTTGGCTCTGCTTTTCCCACCTTACAAGAGGCAGGCTTCCCAGTCATAAACCCAAGCCATGGACCAGAGCCCTCCCCTGAGATCACAGCCACGACGTAGGCCTGGCTCTGCCAGCGGAAAGGGGACTGCTTTTGCGGTTAGTGTCAGACGTCAATGCTGGAGGCTGGCTTCCAGGCAAAGTCTCCAACACTCAATTTCTACCAAAACAAAATAAGAACCAACACAGGCGACTGAAATTACCAAAGTCTGTCCTCCTGATGCTTAAACAAACATTTCTACCTGCACTGAATTTTAAGTACTTTTGGTCTCTAGATGAGCAAATATTCCACTATTTGCATTAACTCTGGTTGATCCTGAAGCCACATTCGTCAGAAAAGAGGAGAGAATGTCATTTGTGCCAAAACCCTAAGTTCTTGTTCATGTCAAATGTTACACCGAAGCAGTCAGTCTCTAGTGCTGGGCGCTGAAGGGTTCCAGCAGGCTGTGCATAGAAGTTAATAAATCAGTCAATATAAACTCATCGAACCACTTCAGACACTTTACTCAGCATCAGGCCTGTTTTGTACATGGCCTGCCATGACCCTGGAGAACTTGAATCAAAAAGATTGACCCTGCCCTAACCGGTTTGGCTCAATGGATAGAGTGTCGGCCTGGGGACTGAAGGGTCCTGGGTTCGATTCTGGTCAAGGGCATGTACCTCGGTTGTGGGTACATCCCCAGTGGGGGGTGTGCAGGAGGCAGCTGATTGATGTTTCTCTCTCATTGATGTTTCTAACTCTCTATCCCTCTCCCTTCCTCTCTGTAAAAATCAATAAAATATATAAAAAATATGTTAAAAAAAGATTGATCCTGTTATCTCCTCAAGCATGATTTGGATCTGGTCTAAATATTTTCTGCTTATAAGCCACCCCTCCACAGCACAGTTATTTGCCCCTCGTGCAGCAAATAAACCAGGCAACTCCTCTTAGCTGCTACCTTGTGTTGAAGAAAACACCACTACATGAGACAATAGTTAAAACGGAGTTCTCAGGACACTTGAAGTGAATGCAATGATGTGCCAAGACTGAAGATTGGTGTCTTAGCCTAGGAGTCCACTCCACCTGATTGTGGAGAAAGGATTTCTAGCCTTTGCTTGAATATCCCCACTGACAGGGAGTTTACTACCTTTCACAGCATCAATCCATTACTGTTCATCTGTGCATTTTACTCTGACCTGAAATCTGTCCTTCTAGAAGCCAAACACGCAAAAAGGCCTCGATTCTGTCCTCTGAAATGACCCAATCAAGTCTAATGGCTTTTCCACATGACAGAGATTTAGCAACTTGGCATCGAGGCCTACCCTAAGAGTTGTGGGATTTCAAAGACGGTTGAAGGCACGGTTCTTCTGAGGTTATGATAACTGATAAAAAATATCATGTGAGAACCTGGCGTATTCCCAGCAACGTAAGCCAAAAATAGTCATGAAATTCATAACAGCAGTTGAAAAGGCAGTGCCAGTCCTAACTAAATTAGAAGTGATATGAATAAAATGGTGCATGAAACAATGTTCTCACAAAATCACACAGGCAGGCCCCAGTTAGTTTGCATATTGCTTACACCAGTTTAAAATCTAGTTGGGTTTTGCTCCATAGATTTACAGCTTTTAACATTTGTTCACCTCTCGGTTTAATCTTAATATTTTATATTTGTATAGCACTTTAAACTTTCAAAGAATTTTACATATTATTTTATATAATTTGATTTTGAAATTCAAAAATGATATCAGGCTACAGAAGATGATAAGCCTTTCATTAACCATGCCAGGAATATAATGAGGTACACAAATGCAGTCCATTCTTCTGAAAGTCTTCATGGTGCCTACACATATGGGGACTGAAGTAGAGCCCTGTCTGCCACATACCAACTATGTGACCTCAGTCAGACTTCTTCACCTCTCTAAGCGGTTGCTTCCTCTTCTCTAACTTGCAGGTGACATACTGTGGCCTTAAGTAAATTAATTCACACAAACAACTAAGCCTAGTGCTTGGAACACAGGATGAGTAAGTATTTGTGCTTAATAATCTTTTTTGTTCACCACAGCTAATAACTGATTTCTTTATTATAACATCGATCTTATTAGGACAGACAACATAGAGAAGTATGGTAAAAATAGTTAAAGTATCACAGAGCTTTAAAAAAATTGTTACATTGTCAGTCTCAAAAATATTGTGATGGTCGCTGGGTACACACACAAAAGAACTAAAAGCAGGGACTTGGTTCATGGCAGCATTATTTGTAATAGCCAAAAGGTGGAAGCAACCAGGTGTCCACCGATGGACAAATGGATAAACAAAATGTGGTATATATGTACAATGGGATAATATTTAGTTTTAAAAGAAAGCAAAGTCTGACATATGCTACAACATGGGTGAATCTTAAGGAAATTATGCTAAGATAATAAGCCACTCACAAAAAGACAAATGCATATGATTCAATTCATATGAGGCACTTAGACTGGTCAAATTCATAGAGACAGAAAGTAGAATGCTGGTTCCTAAGGGTTTGGGGAGAGAGGAATAAGGAGTTATTGTTTAATGGATATGGGATTTCAATTTGGAAAGATGAAAAAAGGTTCAGAGATGGATGGATGGTGGTGATGGCTGCAAATAGTGAAAATACTTAGTTAAAATGGTAACTTTTGATATAAGAAAATAATCCTATAAATATTGCAATGATATTCCAACAGATTTTAGGCTTCAAGGAAATATGAGCTCATTCCTTATCCTAGAAGTACTTAACATCTAACTAGGGAGACAGAAAACAAACTAAAAAGACAAATAACAATCCAAAGTAATCTAATTAAGGCATTGAGCAAATAAACAAGCATCTATGAAGCTAGGACTTGCCAATGACATTATCCAGTTGGTGGACATTAGCCATAACTTACATATGCCAGATGTCTTGGGTCAGAGTCATGGACAAAGTCTGGGACCTGAAGTCTCACTCAACAGCACTCAATAACAGAGTATGTTTATTAAATACTAAATATCGAGAGGCTCCCAAAGACACTTAGTGACTGACAGCTTCATCTCACAGGCTTTTTCTACTTCATCAGGCAAACACAGACAATGGGAAACAGTTACTCTAATTAAGCACTTTCCTTATCCTCCCCTGGCAGAACTGCGTTCAGATAAAGGATAATGGCACTAAATGAACAGGTTAATTAGAGACAGCATTTACCCCTGCAGGCCTTCCACTGGAAACGCCATTTCACACCGTTACATCACGCAGGAGAACAAGGCTCCCGGGACCAGCTCCTGAGACAGCCAGTGACCAGCACAGAACAAAGCAAGGAAAGGAAAGAGAAATCATGCTGGCATATCCGACAATGCGGCTCATCCAGGATTTTCCCCGTATTTCTCTAGGGCATGAATTGGCAAACTACAGCCTGCAGACCAAATCCGACCCATAATCAGTTTCTGTACAGCCCGAAAGCTAAGATTAGTGTTTGCATTTTTAAAGTGTTGTGTAAAAAAAAAAAAAGAAAAAGAAAAGAAAAGAAAACAAAGAAGCGTATAGAGAGACCTATGTGGCCACAAAGACTGATTTGCGCTATCTGGCCCTATCTGAGGTTTCCTGGCTCCACAGTAAGGCTCCAAAGTTCAGCTTGCCAATCCATAGGATAGGAATTAATATTCAACGTGTTCACTACCAAAGAGAAGGAGGGTAAAGAGAACAGCAATATGTTCACAAGGGAGCATTCTAAACTCCACTCTGTCACCAACAGTCATCCTACAAATGTCGAAATTTGATGCAGAGGTATCCTTTCCGTTCATCACTTCTGTGAGCAACAATGTGCTCTCCTTTTATCCACCCGGGAGAAAAGCAACAGGAAACCAAGCAAATATTCATTCAAGCAACTTTTTAAAAAAATCAAGAAAACACAAACTCTTCTACTCTGCCTTTCTTACCTCTTCCTTTCTCTAACCTGGTCATTACTTCAAGCTGGAACATGATGTTGTAAAAATATTATAATTTAAGGTGGTGCACTGCAACAATTCCATTGGTTTGGGGGTGTTTAGGATTAAGCTTGAAAATAGGTTACAAGTTGAAACTTGGCAGAGAGAACTGACACTCGGGGTAGGCACCAATTGCATGTAATTTGAAAACAGCCAGTTTAGAATTTGCTAATTCATAAGAGCTCAGAAAAAAAAGCAAACCTCAACAACCTCACCTAACTGAACGTACTTGTGCTCTGAATACAGCTCAGTGCCCATTCAGAAGCTGCCATTCATGCAGCTGATGTTTTTCTTCCCAAAATAATAAATACTTTCTTCAACTGAAATGTGGGTTCATTACAAATAAAAATATTGCTATTGACCGACTGTAAGTGGATTACATATTTACTTTGCTTTATTGAAAGGCCCATGAGGGGAATGACCACAACTTCTGCCTTCTCTTGCATTCCATACTGCCTAGCTGGGCACAACACTGGCACAAAAAAAAGCAAGCTGTTATTTATAAAATAAGGAATGGCAAATACAAAGAATGAAAACCCACAAAGGACACTGGTTCACGCTTGCAGGGTATGCACATTTTAATGTGGTTCCTGGCATAATCTGAAGTATCTTGGCTCTAGAGTAAGACTCCAAAGTTCAGTAACCTCCAATGGAACTTCAACACCAACTCAACCAGGTTTCCAATAGCTCTGGTCTTTCCTATCCATGTGATTTTGACATGGAAAAAAAAAATCACTACATATACATTATTTGTTTCACAAATATTTTAGCACTTAAAATACTAAATCAATATGTTATCTTTTAGATAGACCCTCCCTCTGAAATAGTTGAACACGATGGGCTCACTGTCCAGAGAGTGTGTATTCCCACCAGAGCTTATGGAGGAAGCGTTGAACAAAGGTGCAGAGCATGAGGGCACACGTGCAGGAGGGCTCGGGGCTTGGGCTGCAGCAGTTGTTCCCAAGAGCTGAGGTGCTGTTGGAGCCCTTCCATGGGCCTATGGATCACAGTTTCCCATTTTTCAGAGTGTAGCCATTTGTTTAGGAAGTGCCTGCTTCATATACTTATAGCCTGCACATCTGTGCGCACACACACACACACACACACGTACACACACAAACACACGTGTACACAAACACATGCACACACAAACCTATACATACACATGCACAGAGAGACAAACACATGTGTACACACAAAAACACATGCATACACACAGACACACACACAAACACATGCACACACAGACACACACACACATGCACACACACAAACACATGCACACACACATGCACACACACAGACACACACAAACACATGCACACACACAGAGAGAGACACACACACACTGAATGACCTTGAATTCGGACCTAATCTTTGGGGGAAATAGTGTCCTCTACAATTGTGTGAGGATAAGAACTTGGTTATTAAACGGACAGCAGGCCCTAATACCTATGCCTTTCACCTTCTTTTTCATATGTGAATATGTTTTTAAAAAGGAAAACATACCACTTAATAGGCCACTCATCTCAGCCCCAATAAAATCACTCCTCTTCTTACTGTTTTAAAAAGCTGAGTCCTTACTCCTTCCTGCACACTGATTTTTTTGCCCTTTGACTACACATCAAACTAAATGTTACTTACTTACAAGCAATTGACTGCAAGTTTGTTTAACAGCAAGACATCCCTTTAATTAACTGCCCTTTTTTTATTGGAGTTGACAGGCAATGCATTTGTGGCATCTCAACTGATTACATGAAGTCTTAGGTAGCTGTAGACAATTGTTAGAGAAAAAATAGCCTATATTTAACCCTAACAGATAGGCTTTATGGTTAAGAAACCCCACAGGAAAAAAATCTATAATTTCAAAGGACCACAGATTGAATGTCATTATCATTTTTTTAAAATTGAAAGAAATTATTTTCATTAATGGGAAAAATCTGTGTTTTATTCCACTTTTCAAGACAAAATTGTTGAGGCACTGCTGATCTTTCTCTCAGATTCTCTCTGCTTCATGATAGAAATTCTACTTAGGAAGTCTCATAAAGAAATAATAAAAAATGTACACCGAAATTTAACCACAAATATATTCATCACTTCCCTGACTAAAATGGATAGACTGTAAACAATACTTCATTTCAATAAAGAATATAGGTAAGATAAAACATAGTAGTTCTAAGAAATGTATACATTATGTGGTCATTAGAAGTGGAACTACAGACTAGTCATATGAGAAAATACTCATGGTGTAACATTTAAGGAAAATAAGATGAATTCTAGCCCCGGCAAGGTGGCTCGGTTTACTGGAGTGTCATCCCTTACACCAAAATGTTGCGAATTCAATTCCCAGTCAGGGTACATATGTAGGTTGCAGGTTCAATCCCCGGTTGAGCCGTGTATGGGAGGCAACTGATCGATGTTTCTCTCTCTCTCTCTCTCTCTCTCTCTCTCTCTCTCTCTCTCTCTCTCTCTCTCTCCCCCTTCTTCCCTCCCTCCCTCCCTCCCTCTCCCACTCCCTCTCTCTAATACCAATAAGCATGTCCTCAGGTGAGAATTTTTTTAAAAAGATGAATTCTAAACAGTATATATAATTCTAATTATGTTCACTATATATGATTTAGGAAAAAAGACTAGAAGGATATAAACAAAACCATACTAATTGTTGTCAAGGAGGGGGGGAGTTATAGGTGATTTTTTATTCTCTTCTTTTTACTCCCCACATTTTATGTAATTCACTCATTTTGTAATAAGAAAAAAAAGTGCACTTCAGAAGTATAGTTAGGAAGAGGATTCTCCCACAGGTCTTAATTAGATGATATTCTAGACTCAGAGCTGTCCAGCAAACCACTCCCAGAAGCAAGTCAGGTTCTTAACTAGGATGACTGCCTGCTAACACCTGTTCTATCTTCTCTAGATTATTGTCAGAGCAGACGAGAGAAAAATAGTTGGGGGAAAATGCCTACTTCTGCATTTATAAAGAAGCAAATTCTCAGTAGGAGGAGGAATTGTTAAAACCAACCAAAAAATAAAAAAATAGAAAAACACCCACCCTTGTTATCTAATACTCACATCGAAGAGGTTTTATATCCACACATTTTAAGAAACCAAGAGGGAGTCACAAACCCAATTCAATTTAATTGGGTGCTCTCTTGACACAATTGTTATTAATAAGATTGTATTGTACAAACCTCCCTGAAATCCCAAACGCCGCTGACTACACGGGCAGAAGCATTTAACATCCAGCACACAACATGTGGTTGTGTCTGCTCTTCTGCTCTGGCCCCTCCCGCAGACTCCTCCTGCTTCTTCTCCCCTTCCCCCTTGGATTCTCAAATCAAAGGAAAAGCTTGTCTTGAGCAACCTCCATAAATTATTCACATGATATTACAGTGTATGTCAGCAATCTTGCAGTGTTTAAAAAACTTAACTACAAGCCAATTAAAATGTAAACTGAGAAAGACGGATGGAGCTGGTTGCTCTGGTGTGAACTTGAGCAGCTCATAACAATATGCACTACAACTTCCAGACCTGCGGATTTGACAGCTACTTTCATCAGCGGAGCCTCGCCCTCCCCCATGACTCCTTCCTTTTCTTTTTAATGCAGTGCTTCTCCCAGGACAAATGGTTCCATATCCTTCCACATTCAGATTAGTCCCCTGGGCCTTGCAACCAGCCCAAGCTCTCAAAGTGGAAGTCATTAACAAAGGTTCGCTTCTTTTCCTCTCTGTTTTTAAGGATGTGTAATATACCAGCTCATTTTCTTTACAGCTTTAATTTTTAAAAAGGAAAGAAAAACAGAAAAGAAAGACGATAATGCCGGCAAAGATGAAGTATACAATGAGAGAGGGCCAGGGAATCTGAGAGCTAGCCAAAAGGAGATGGTGATGCTGTAAATCAGCAATTTTCAACCAGTGTGCTGAGGTCCCCGCACAATTTTTAACAACATGCAATACCTGACTATTTAGTCAAGGGCACTGACCTTTCCCCCCCTGAGGTTGTCTAGAACAAATGACAACACCCAATATAACAATAGCCATCCAGTGTGAATAAATCAAAATTATACCTATTTTATTTGTCAGATCGGGAAAAAAATACACTTTTTGGTGTGCTGCAGAATTTTCGTAATTAGTTTATGTGTGCCATGAGGTGGAAAAGGTTGAAAATCACTGTTTTAAATTCTGGTCCCTCCGTTGTATCCATTTCAATCTTTTCTAAGATATGCTCCACACCAATGGATCTATCCGCCATACTTCCACTTAATATAAATACAACTGAAAGACTAAATAGATACAAGCCTGCTACTTCTGGGAGAAAGAGGGGCCCAGACTATTGCTTAGCTACAGTTCTATGAAGGCAAAAAACATCAGTCCTTTAAAAAATATATTAGCACATTCTCCTCATCCCTCATCCTGCCTTCCTTTCCGTTTCCCTTCTCTTTAAACATTACATAAGAAATCTCTATCTGCAATGAAACAAAAGGAGTCCTGACCAGGTTGGCCCAGAGCATAAGGTAGATTACTAACATTTCTGCATTGCCCACCTCTTACTTATGGAACTTGAGTTTTCAGTTTCTGAAACTATATAGCTCAAATTTAAGTCAGGGTCGTCTGAGTCCTCTAAAGAAAGGCCTGAACAAAGACACTTCCAACGTTCGGCATTGGACATTTGGCACCAATCTAATGGGATAATGTTCCACTTCCTTTCTCAACCTTTTCAGTCTTGTGACTAGATGTACAGTTTAAACAGAAGACACAAATGGTCTTCAATCCTTACAGAGAATGAAACACACCTAATCCTAGAGAAACTGGTGACCTTGTGGTAATGGAACATCACCTTGATCGATCTGTCTCTGTCATCAGGATACATCAGGTCAATTAGAAAGGTCAAAGTTCACACAGAAATGTTCAAATCAACTCCACCAGATAAATGCTTGTACCTATGAGCCAACTATTAGGATATCATCTATCAGTGACCTATGCCATCAAATTAGTGCTTTAAAACAGAAAAACTAATCAATGAAATAATTCATTACCGTGAAGAACATCACTATTTATTGAACTCAAAGAGATGAATACCATTGAAAATAAACCAATGCCTCATGGGTAGTCAATTTAAATGGAAAAGAAATGAAGCGATTCAACTCTTTGACCAAACTTTGAAATTGGAGGTTTCATTGGGGAAAGCTAGTCAGCTAATTTTATGAATTCCACAGTAGGTTTTCTCTCTGTTATTAGCCAGAGAGTACTACACACTGCGATCATATCTCAAATTTTTGGATTAAATTCAGGTAGCAGGTATCTCAGAAAAGCTTACAATTCAAAATAAAGGCAGATAGCTATCTGAGCAATACATATAGTCAATAGATTCATTATGCTATTTAATCCTGCTGAATTATTACAATGGCAGCTTTCAACCTTCACTGAACATCATAGTCATGTAGAAAGAGCTTTAAAAATACAAAAATCTGGGCCACCTCACAGATATTGTGACTCAGTTGCTCAGGGAGAGGTCTAGTTAAACAAGATTTTCAGGTGATTTTAATTTGGTGCCGCCAAGGTCTGAGAACAGCTAATGTGACTGAGAATAGTAATCTCTGGTTATTTGCTATGGTGGAACATGACACCATAGGCTGGACAAAATATGACAGGCACCTTCAACTTCCTCCTAGCCTTTAACCACCTAAATCTTCCTTCTATTCAGTCTCTTGATATTTCTCTCTCAGGCTTATTTCAAAGTCCCCGTAACATGCTTTCTCCTTTATGTCTTACTATTAAAAACAGGGCTTCTGGTCACAGAAATCACAATGAGGTACCACTTTCACACATAATAGGATAGCTATAATAAAATAGACAAAGAACAGCAAATGTTGGTAAAGATGGAGAGGTATTGCAATCTTCATCCACTGCAGGTGGGAATGTAAAGTGATGCAGACACTTTAGGAAACAGTCTGACAATACTCAAATGGTTAAACCATATGACCCAGTATTTCAACTACTAGGTATATACATACTAAGAGAAATGAAAAGATATGTCCACATAAAAAGTTACACATGAGTGTTCATAGCAGCATTCTTCATATAGAGTCAAAAAGTGAAAACAATTAAAATGTCCATCAAATGATGAATGAATAAAAAATTGTGGTATGCCGTAGCCGGTTTGGCTCAGTGGATAGAGCGTCGGCCTTCGGACTGAAAGGCCCCAGGTTCTATTCCGGTCAAGGGCATGTACCTTGGTTGCGGGCACATCCCCAGTGGGAGGTGTGCAGGAGGCGGCTGATCGATGTTTCTCTCTCATCGATGTTTCTAACTATCTCTCTCTCTTCCTCTCTGTAATAAATCAATAAAATATATATTTAAAAAAATTGTGGTATAGCTATTCACTGGCACATTATTAGAAAACTAGAGGCCTGGTGCACAAAATTCTTGCATGGGTATGGTTCATAGGCCTGGCCTGTGATCAGGGTCATCTTCCCCGGCTGCCAGAAGCTGGCCCTGCCCACCGCCGCCACCCACCCCTAGTTCCCTGTTCACCATTTGGCAATCGGGCTGGGGGCAGCTCCTGTGTTGAGTGTCTGCCCCCTGATGGTCAGTGTGTGTCATAGTGACTGGTTGTTCCGCCATTCAGTCAATTTGCATGTTAGCCTTTTATTATATAGGATATAAAGAAATGAAGTATTGGTACATGCTATGGCATGGATGGACACTAAAAACAAGTGAAAGAAGTTAGCCACAAAGGGCTACGCATTGTATGATTCCATTTACAAGAAATGTCCAGAATAGGCAAATGTACAGAGACAGAAAGCAGAGTAATGGTTTCTGAGGGCTAGAAGTCTGAGAGGTAGGAGAGGGCAAGGAAGAAGGTGATGGTTAAGAAATGCAGCATTTCTTTTTTGGGTAATGAAAATGTTCTAAAATTGATGGTGGTGATGAATATAAAACTCTGTAATATACTAAAACCACTGAAGTATACATTTTAAGTGAGTGAATTATGTGGTATGTGAATTATATCTCAATAAAGCTATGAAAACCATTAAAAAAGGAAAAGAAGCCTTCTTCTTTGAGGCCTGTCTTGGCAGCCCACTTAGCTTCCAGTCTCTTATTAGGGCTGGGGCTTGTCTAGGTTGTGCACAGCCCCTACATGGTTCTGGGCTGCGATCCTGAACCTTGTCTGTTGATAAGACCTTTAGATTCCAACTGACCATCCTGGTCCCAACATAATATCGATCAGACAAGCACGTCCAAATGACACTAAAGACTGGAATTTTATTTATCCTGAAGGTAACAGGGAGTTGTTAAAGTTTTGTAGGGAATGGTGAAAAGAAGACACGTGAATTATTAGGAAGTCCTTTAACTGATTTCTCTCATTATATGTTCTCCTCAGCTGACCAAGTATACCTTGCCTTAGTGTCACTCCTCATGTAATAACTAAATAATTCCTCCTTTCCACCTACATTGTACCAACTCCTGGTAATTAGGCTCCACCCTTTCAGGTAAACAGTATGTCCCATATTTCCTTCATCTAATCCTCTCTTCCTCTTTCTGGCCATTCTCTTTCCTGTCCCCCATACAGACCATTTTCACTCTCAGCATTAGATCGTTAACTATACCATCACTCTTGTATCTTGTATCCTCCCTCTCTTCCACACTCCCCATGTTAAAGCTATTCTTCAATGTCTACATTTCAATATCCCATGGAACTATTCCCACAAATTTCATTAATTAGGGTAATAAATGATATATATTACACAAACCCCAAACTCATATCATGCACTTTGTACCACTGACCAGACTATATTATTTGAGAGCAAGAATCTATCTCTATATATAAAAGGCTAAGTGACCATCCGACCAGTAGTTTTGACATGCAATGACCACCAGGGGGCAGACACTCCAACTGGTAGCTATGACGTGCACTGACCACCAGGGGACAGACGCTCAATGCAGGAGCTGCCAAGCTGTGGTGACTTGGCAGTAGTGGTTCTTGGGTGATGCACCATGGTATCAGAGAGGAGGGAGCCCAATTCCGGGGTGCGTCACCCAAGAACTGCCCTATCACAATCCAGGACCCCTTGGGGGATGTTGGGGAGCCAGTTTTGGCCCGATCCCCAAAGGCCAGGCCGAGGGATCCCTGTCTTGCCCAGTCCTGCCCTGCCCCACCAGCCACCTTCTAATTAATTTCCTTTCAATGCGCATGAATCCGTGCACTCGGGCACTAGTCTATATATATAAAAGCCCAGCGACCGAACAGCAGAATGACTGGAACAATGGGAACGACTGGTTGCTATGACGCACAATGCAGTGGCCAACTGGCACAATCTGGCCCGATCGCCGCCCCCCCCCCAACTGCCCACGTCCCCTCCTCCTGGCTGGCCCCTGTGGCCCCTCCCCCATGCCGGCCCCTCCCCTGATCGGGTCCCATCAGGGTGGGCTGGCTGGAGCCCACAGTGCATGAATTCGTGCACTGGGCCTCTAGTATATCCTATCTAATAATAGACAAACATGGTGATTAACCGTACCTCCAACATGCTTCCCATTGGCTAATCAGAGCAATATGCAAATTAACTGCCAACCAAGATGGCAGCCGGCAGCCAGGCAGCTGAAGCGAACAGGAGGCTTGCTTGCTCCAGTGATGGAGGAAGCCAAGGTTCCCCACTGCCACTGCCGGCCTCTGAGCTGCACTCTAAGAAACAATGTTGCAATTATAGAAGGTAAACAAACCCCAGAAACCTGCAAACCTGCTTTCAGCCAGCTGGACCTCAGAGCTGGAGCTGCAACAGTGTTTCAATTATAGAAGCCAAACAAAACCAGATATGTGCTTTCAGCAGCCGAGGTCTCAGAGCTGGAGCCGAGTCTCAGAGCTAAAGCTGGCTCTCAGTTCCAGTGACAGCCATAGAAGGTAAATAAATCCCAGAATAAAAAAAAAAAAGAAAAAAAGGAGAGGCTGGGAGGTTCAGTCGCCCACCAGCCTGAAAACGGCCCTCAGCCCCTCACCCAGGCTGGCCAGGCACCCCAGTGGGGACCCCCACCCTGAAGGGGGTGTGACCAGCTGTAAACAGCCATCATCCCCTCATCCAGGCTGGCCAGGTACCCAAGCGGGACCCCCACCCTGATCCGGGACACCCTTCAGGGCAAACCAGCCAGCCCCCACCCGTGCACCAGGGGTAATATGCAAACTGACCCTAACAGCAGAAGGACTGGGAACGACTGGTCACTATGACACACACTGACCACAAGGGGGCAGACGCTCAATGCAGGAGCTGCCCTCTGGTGGTCAGGGCGCTCTCACATGGGAAGAGCTCTGCTCAGCCACAAGCCAGGCTGATGGCTGCCAGTACAGCGGTGGTGGTGGGAGCCTCTCCTGCCTCCTCAGCAGCGCTAAGGATGTCCGACTGCAGTTTAGGCCTGCTCCCCACTGGCAAGTGGATATCCCCTGAGGGCTGCCGGGCTGCCAGAGGGATGTCTGATTGCCATCTTAGGCCTAATCCCCTGGGGAGCAGGCCTAAGCCAGCAGATGGTCATCCCCTGAAGGGTACCAGACTGCGAGAGGGCACAGGCTGGGCTGAGGGACCCTCCCCCCCCGAGTGCACAAATTTTTGTGCACCAGGCCTCTAGTATATATATAAAAGTCTAAGTGACCTTTATGACTGAATGACCAGTCAGTAAGTCGCTATGATGTGCACTGACCACCAGGGGGCAGATGCTCAACACAGGAGCTGCCCCCTGGTGGTTAGTGCACTTCCACAGTCAACTTCCAGTGGCCGGCCAACCTCCTTCGGCCCCTACTCCCCACCTTCTGGCAGGCCAGCCCTGATCGAGACTGGGCGAGATGCCCTGATTGGCCCTGATCACCGTCCAGGCCGAGGGACTCCACCCATGCACGAATTAGTGCACCGGGCCTATAATAAAGTTCTCTTGATTCCACACAGTGCCAAGTGCTGGGCCAGCAGCAGATGTACTTACAGTGTAAAAGGAACTCATTTTTATTTCCAAGGATTGATGTACAATTGGTTTCTCTTGCATGTTCTCTCTCTGCAGTGGTTTCCCTTCCCATTAGGAAAGCCTGCTCTTTGTGCATTTCTTTTTCTCTAGGCTATGTGCTATTACAGTAGAAATCACTCCCTTGGGAAAATTATTGATGGGCAGCTTCTAATTTTAAGCTACAGCTGAAGTAAGAAACTGAATCACAGCTGCATTACCATTTCATTCTGCAAGGAGACCTGATGATAAATATTTAACCAGAACAACTTCCTTTTCCTTTGCTGCTATGTTCGCGTTTAATTATTTCAACAAATGATTCTTTCAAACATTTACCACTCTTGTCAAACCCCTAACTACTGGTGTATCATGTTTTTGCTGCCTCCTCACTAAAAAAAATACAAACCATTCCTTTCACCTCCATACTTACTGATACCTATGGCTTTACCCATCGTTCTGGTCATTGGCACTGTCCATCAAATATTTCTTATTCTCTCTAAGCACTTTCTTTGCCACATGAGCTTGGATGTGACTGTGAGAAGCATAGAAGCAAATGCTAAGATGAAGCCTCCATCACCTGGATCCATGAGGGCTAAGATGAGCAGAGTCCCCTTCCTGATTCATGTTGCTTTAATAGCCTTATATCTGGGGGCTATGTGTTCTTGCACCAAAATCTAAACGATCCTGCCCAATGTCTAATTTTATTACTGCCCGTCCCTTCTCTTACCCAGAAAAGCATGTCATCCTCACTTTGAAGTTGCCTCTCTTCTCTTCCATATTCCATTCCTCTTTTCTCTGAAACCATATACATTTCCCATCACCCTAAACACTGACTGCACATTCATGGTCCCTAAACATACCACAGCCTCCACTTCTCTACCTTCTGTTTTGATCTCTTTTTGAACTACTCTAACCGGGCCTTCACTATCATCATTCCACAGAAGCAGTTCTTGCCAAAGGTCAGTGGCCTTCTAGGTAGCAAAAATCTTAGAAGACTTGCATTCTTCTGCCCTATGGTATCAGATATGACCATATATATAAAAGAGCTTCTACTTTCTGAAACCTCTTTTTGTTTGCAAAGCCATTCTTTTTCTAGATTATCAAACAATACCTCCATTTCCTTTGCTAAATAATCCTCTTGTAGCCATCATTAGTGAATATACCCCAGCCTATCTTTTCAATTAGGGATTTCATAAATCAGTATCTGTAATTCCGACTTTTATCTTCACCTCTCAGCTAAATTTCTCTACCTAGATGTCTCACAAGACCTCAAAGTCAACATCTCCCAAACTAAATGGACTCCTCCTTAATCTCATTCTGACCTCAGTCCTCCACCTGTACTGCATGTCATCATCTATGCAGTCTTCAGGCATATTCCTCAGCATCATTTCCAGGTCTCCACACTTAGTCAATCACTCAGATCTGCCAATGACCACGCTTAAATCTCTGAAATGTTCCCTCTGCTCAAATATCACCACACTGCCCTGATCTAAAAGAGCCCCTGTAGTTTTCCCTGTGGTTGCCAGCATTACCTCACTGAAATCCAAATCTGATTATGTGATTCTTCTGCTTAAACACCTCTCTGCAATCTCCCGATTTATAGCCTAATCAACTTTCCTGTTTTACTAACTATTCTGCTCACAACACCTCTATTCCAGACATACTAGTAAAGTAGGGCTATCTAGGTCCCTAAACATATCACAGCCCACACCCTTCACTTCTTGGATCACACCGGCCTTCACTTCCCCTCTCTTCCTGGTGAGCTTTTACTCATCCCACAGCAGTGTCTTATTTGAAGTCACTCCTGCAGGAAGGCTTCCCTACAGTCTTGGGAAGTTTTACCTATCTCCTCCATTAAGTTCTCCTGACACCTTTGTTCATATTTCTGTTAGATCACTTTTAATGCATTGTGATATTTGCTGTGGATCTGTCCCTAAGAGAAGTTGGTTTCAAGTTGTGTTTAATGAGCCTACAGGGAAAGGAGCCAGAGACAAAAAGGGCAGGTTTTCAAGAAACCTTCTCTTACTCTTTTACAAATGAGTGGCTCACATAAGCTTTGGTTCAGAGACTGAATTGATAAAGTAAAGTTAGAAAACCATTTGTTGGAACATAAGTTCCTCCATGAGAGGTATCATAACTCTGGAGCCCTATAGAATGATGACTGGTACTTCGTAAGTACCCAAAAGATGATTTCTAATGAATTAATGAGTTGTTGGGCAATGCTACTTATGATTGTCCCCTTTCATTTGAGCTATTACCCTAAGTACAGCATGAAAGTTAGTAACCCATTCCCAGGTTGCCCTGGGAGACCAATGGCTCCCAGGAGTAAATCTGGCCATTAAAACGATGATAGCTGTCATCAAAACAGCATAGCTTTAGAAGCAACTAAAGTACAAAGTTTCTTAGCAGCTTTGGTTCCTTACCAAAGTAGGCATTATCCTAAAATTGATCTTATCTGAAGGTTAAACACACTTAGTTCCTTGTCAGAACACTTAACTCTCCAATATGGTCAATTACTAGATAATAGTGTCCACTTTCTCATGTCTTACTACGTAAATGGTCCGATCAATAAATAAGTGCACACTGCATTATTAAGAGCTTACTGATATTAGACACAAATGGAAGGAGTCTATGAACTAGTCTTTAAAAAAATACCATTCAGGTTCCCTGTCAATTGCAGGCGCTTAGTAAGTCTCTATTGTGCTGAAGCCACTGAAATATAATTTCCTTTGAACCTTCGATCTACATTATAGGCATCACATGCAAAAGTATGAACTCTTCTGTTTCGATCTGTTCTGAGTTTGAATGTCATTTTATTTATTTTAGTAATAAAGGGATGTTGACCAAATGAATTGGTTCCTCATCAAACCACAAAATATTTAAAGATATCAAAATACTGAACCCTTTAACACAGTGGTTCTCAACCTTCCTAATGCTGCAACCCTTTAATACAGTTCCTCATGTTGTGGTGACCCCCAACCATAAAATTATTTTTGTTGCTACTTCTTAACTATAATTTTGCTATTATTATGAATTGTAATGTAAATATCTGATATGCAGGATGTATTTTCATTGTTACAAATTGAACATAATTAAAGCATAGTGATTAATCACAAAACAATATGTAATTATATATGTGTTTTCCGATGGTCTTAGGCAACCCCTGTGAAAGGGTCATTCGACCCCCAAAGGGGTCGTGACCCACAGGTTGAGAACCTATGCTCTAACAGGAAGTAAAAATATTTGTATTCTGCATGGTGATGAAATAGGCCCTCTCTTCTGCAGAAAAAAAAGTGGGAGATTTAGGGCAGACCAAGAAGACTCTGAGGGGAAAAACCTAATCCAGGAATTCTTTCACCAAATGTTCTTTCTTTGTAGATGTTGCCTTAGAAAGAATTTTAGTCACTGTTAGCTTTAAAATCCTTAGTGACCTTTTTTATAATAGGCTTTCCCAGCATGTT
Source organism: Myotis myotis (assembly GCF_014108235.1). NCBI lineage: Eukaryota > Metazoa > Chordata > Mammalia > Chiroptera > Vespertilionidae > Myotis > Myotis myotis. The sequence continues at coordinate 86,306,401 of NW_023416357.1, read as the reverse complement.
TCTACATTTACACAGGATGTCTAAACTGAACTACAGCACCTGCAGAACAAAGGAGGAAGGGTCTAACTACCTATAACAGTATCATTGCTAGGGGGATATGAGTTCAAATTGAGCTAAATACAATTTTTCAGCATTTTATCATGAAGAATTACCCCCAACGAATCCAGGAATGTTTTATTTACTTAAAACTAGATTAAACACTTTAGCCAGTATTTACACAATGTTTTACTTCTGCCTCCAATACCTGAATGTCTACAACCAAAGTGAGAAAGACAATGGGCAACATGATATTTGAGGCATATAATTACCATGAACTTGGCCATGCCCTTCCATGGATTGTGCCAAAATTCTTTAAAAGCCCCCCAGACATATTAATCTATCTATCCATATAGATATACTGAGTGGCCAGATAATTATGACCACCTGATGTTTATAGGCAAATTAGCTATAATTTCGTGCTGAAGTTGCTAGAGGGCCAGACCATTATAAATAGGGAAGCAGGTTGTTTACCACGACAGTAGAAGTGACTTTTTCTGAAGATATGGGTAAACAATGTGATTTAACAGCCTTTGAACGTGGGATATATACACTGAGTGGCCAGGTTATTATGACCACCCCATCAGTGTTTTGTTGGGCCACCTTTTGCCTTCAATACTGTGGCGATTCTTCTTTGGCATTGACTCCACGAGATGTTAAAAGGTGATGCGAAGAATCTGACACCATGCCTGATGAATAGCACTTTCCAGTTCTGTGAGATTTGATGGTTGTGGAACCAACTGCCTGATGGCTCTTTTAACGTCGTTCCACAAATGCTAAATTGGATTGAGATCTGGTGATTGTGGGGGCCACCTAAGCAAGGTAAAGTCTCCCTCATGTTCTTGAAACCACTCCTGCACAATACGAGCACCATGGCATTGCGCATTGTCTTTTTGGAAGAAGCCATCTCCATTGGGATACGCCATCAACATGATAGGATGAACTTGATCAGCAACGATACTTAGGTATGTTGTGCTATTCAGACGTTGTTCCACACGAATTAAAGGGCCCAAATCATGCCAGGAAAACATGCCCCAAACCATAACACTGCCCCCACCAGCTTGAAGGGTTGTACTCATGCATGTGGGGTGCATGCTTTCACGCTGTTTCCGCCAAATTCCCATTCTGCCAAATGCATGATGCAACTGGAAACGTGATTCATCGGACCACATGACTTTTTTCCAATGCTCGACTGTCCAATCCTTGTGTTCCTGTGTGAACTGGAGACGTTTTATCTTGGTAACTGCAGACAGCAAAGGTGTTTGAACAGGCTTTCAGCTTCCATATCCCATACAATGCAGTGTATGGCTAATTTGCCTACAAACGTCAGGTGGTCATAATAATCTGGCCACTCAGTGTATATTTCATTTCTATGATGTGTAAGATGCTCTGGTAGCTATGTATACTAGCCAAGGCATTGTCTCTGGCTCTCAGTAATTTATAATCTACTAAAATAAATAATATCCTAATATTAAAAAAAAGGTAGCCTATAAAGTAGTTTGTTGAGAAATGAGATGAACAGGCTACAGGGGAGACCTACTAAAGGCCAAAGAAGGAAGAGCTCAACAAGGCTGGAGCCTTGGGAGGTTTGCAGGAAAAAGCATTATTTGAGCTGTTTCATTGTTTGTTTTTGTAGTACAGAATTCAGAGAAGCATAAAAGAACAAAGTACTGAGTATATGACCAATATATGTGGAAAACAGAGTGTAAATTTTTGAAAAGTTTAATTACTGTATACATATCTGATGATTTATAGGAGAATAACAAATAGCAAACCAAAACATTTGGATATTTCACCTGCAGAAATATCACCATTTAAATAATTATCCAGACTTCTGGCCAAAACAGTGAAGTAAGTAAACACCAGTGCTCACCTCCTCCTGTGACCACATCAAAATTACACCTAAATTACAAAACAACCATCATGGAGAACCACCTGAAGACTAGCTGAACAGAATGCCCATCAATAAGGATATAAAGAAGAAGCCACATTGAGACTGTTATTTAAAAAATAATAAATTAAAATATAAAACAATTTTTTATAAGAACACTAGAGACCAGTGCACGAAATTTGTGAATGGGTAGGGTCCCTAGGCCTGGCCAGCGATCAGGGCTGATCTGTGGGATGACTGGTGGGGCAACTGGAGGCCCCCACTGGCACCCGCCTTGGCCGGCCTGGCACCACCTGCTCATCAGCCCCGCCACCCGCCACCACTGGTCACCTCCCTCTGTAGGGCTACTGGCGGGGTGATCGGGGGTTGGCACTGCCCACTTGCTGACTTGCCCCACCCCCCAATCACCCTGCCACCGCCGCTGGTCACTTCCCTCTGTGGGAGGCGACCGGCAGGGCAATCGGGGGCCCCTGCTGGCACCCGCCTTGGCTGGCCTGGGGCCTGCAGGCTGGGGGCAGCTCCTATGTTCAGTGTCTGCCCCTGGTGGTCAGTGCACGTCATAACAACCAGTCGTTCCTCCAGTCTTTCCGCTGTTTGGTCGATTTGCATATTAGGCTTTTATTATATAGGACTAGAGGCCTGGTGCCTGACACTCATGCACTTGGGAGGTGGGGGAAGGGTCCCTCAGCCTGGCCTGTGCCCTTTCACAGTCAGGAAGCCCTCAGGGGATGTCCAACTGACAGCTTAGGCCTAAGCCACAGTCGGACATCCTCAGTGCTGCCGCGGAGGCGGGCACTGCACTCACCAGCCGTCAGCCTGGCTTGTGGCTAAGTGGTGCTTCCCCTGTGGGAGCAGACTGACCACGCCCTGCACTGAGGGTCTGCCCCCTGGTGGTCAGTGCACGTCATAGCGGCCGGCCATCCCTCTGTTTGGTCGATTTGCATATTACCCTTTTATTATATAGGACTAGAGCAGTGATGGAGAACCTATGACACGCGTGTCAGAGGTGACACGCAAACTCATCTTTTTGGTTGATTTTTCTTCGTTAAATGGCATTTAAATATACAAAATAAATATCAGAAATATAAATCTTTGTTTTACTATGTTTGCAAATATCAAAAAATTTCTATATGTGACACGGCACCAGAGTTAAGTTAGGGTTTTTCAAAATGCTGACACACCGAGCTCAAAAGGTTCGCCATCACTGGACTAGAGGCCTGGTGCACGCATTCGTGCACCAGTGGGGGGCCCTCAGCGTGGCCTGTGGGGATTGGGCTGAAACTGGCAGTCCAATGACGCCTGCCGCTCCTGCCTGCCACTCCGGCTCATCCTAGCCCCGCTGCACCTGCTGCAGGTTTGTGACCAATCAGTTCCGATTCGGAGAGCCGTGAGCCCTGTGTCTGGTGCCCGTTGGTCAGCTGAGTGGTGCTCCCGCTGTGGGAGTGCACTGACCACTAGGGGGCAGCATCTGCATTGAGCGTCTGCCCCCGATGGTCAGTGTGCGTCATAGCAACTGGTTGTTCAGTTGTTCAGTCGCTTAGGCTTTTATATATGTAGATAATACTTATTTCAGAGTAGTTAAAAAATAAGAGTACATAAGTCTTTAAATTTTTCCATTCTTTTCAGTATAGCAATTCCATTTCCAAGAACATGTTCTAAGGAAATCCAAACTCAATGATCAGAAAGATGAAAAAATGGACAAAACCTAAGTATCCAGGAACTAGGAATTAGTAATCTAACAGTACTGTGTATCCATGGAATGGATCAAAACAGATGTAGAACAACAGTTGATAGAATGAGAACATATATTGCTCATGAAAATATCGGAGGGGAAAACATTATGTCCCACTAGAATACCCCCGTGTATTACCAAAAAGAGTTAAATATACACATGCACAGGAAAAAATTGCGACAAAATGTATCCCAAAGTCTGTTTCTTTAGTTCTGAATGGGGCCAATGCCATCTCAGAGTTATTGAAATAATTACCTTTCTTATTGGACCTCTGCCACTTAGAGCTGAGTGCCTGCCTTTCTCCCATATGACTGTGGCCACCTTTATGTTCTCATTGTGGCTATGAATATACATGTCTTAGTGCCTTGCACAGTTCTTGAAAAATGTTCTTCTAGTATCTGTTGAATAAACATTTGAGTGAATAGAGCCAGGAACTATATAAAGCATTTGCTGTACCTGTTAAAGGACAGTCCACAAACACTAGGATTTAGGATTCACCTGCTTGGGAATGTACCATGGTGACAGTTCTTTTCGGGTTAAAAAAACCTTCTGATGGAAAAAAGAAGGAAGGAAGGAAGGAAGGAAGGAAGGAAGGAAGGAAGGAAGGAAAGAAAGAAAAGAAAGAAAGAACTATTATTCTGTCACATGTAAAGATAAATATTCCAACTTCTTAAAATGAATTTTTCTGGTTTGGATATCAGAGTATGATTATTTTCTAAGACTGTAAGAAATATTTGCTTTTCCTGGAAAGAAACATTTTAAAACTTGAAGGTCTTTTCTGATACAGAATCTCAACGAATTGTGTTGTGTAGTCTCTGCTCAGCCTTCCCAGATAAGGCAGGGAAGTCAGGAAAGGGAAGGAAGGAAAAACAGAGTGGAGAAAGGGAGGGGACAGGGGGAAGGCTGGATATTTGGGTACTGATCAGTTTTACTCCCAATGCTGATCTGGTTCTTGTTTTATTGAACTATTTCACCATCCTTAACTGTCATCAGTATAAACACCTAGCCTGATGTTAAAAGGAACCATTCTTGCTGATGGAAGTAATAAATGACAGTGCCCTAGGAATGGAATCCTGAGTTCTGCATAAATCAGCATTTGTCATCTTTTCAAAGCTAAGAAATTTTTGTGGTCTGGTATTTCCAGGAAAGGCTCCATTGGGTTTCCATAATAATCACTTCATATACTCTAACTTTTCCCTATGAGTTGTCAAAAGGTTAAATCTACCCTAAATTAGAATTCTTTAAGTGTGTGTGAGTGTGCATGAGTGTATGCATGTATAAATACATACATACATATGTATAAATACCTAAGTACATACTTACACACATATATGTATAAATATTCATACACATATATAAATATATATAACTTGTCTTCTTGAAGTTCTCCGATTTCAGAATGTTTTCCTCCAGAGTTGGAAGGTCTCGGGCAGAACCCTGCACCCCCCCCCCCAGCCCCGCCTAACTACAGGGGCTCGTTTACCCAGGGCGCATGTGTGCCAGGCTGAACCGGTTCCCTTGGACTTCTTTTCCCCTTTCTGTGACCTGACCCTTGCTCCTCTGGAGGGTGACTGGCCTGCTTGGACTCTATGGGTTAGCACTTTGGGGGTCCTGCTAAAGAATTCAAAGGGTGTCAGAATCTACTAGAGGGAATGATGACATCTTATAAACCTATTCATTATTTAGATGGGAGCTTTAAAACTCAGGCGGGTCTGAAAAGCAGCCATGGACATGCCCCTAGTACACACAGGCCCATAGATCAGGACCAGGGCTCAAAGGAAAGGAGGCTGGGGCATCATGAAAGAAAATCAACACTGGGTCAAAAACGAAAGCTAAATATTTTGCTCTATCACTTTATCATCATCGGTGTCTGGCTTAATTTTCAAGGATCTACATTTGTATGAGGGGCTGGTGTAAGTGATGACCCCTTGAAACAAACCTGCGACATCTCCACTTTTTCCCCAAGTGGGGATGAGAAGCAACACACAGGATGGCACTGGGAAGTAAGACCAAGGCCAGTTTATCGAGATGAGGCGATTCGGGAGTGGGGCAGATAATTTTGGAGAGCAAATGCACTGCGTATCTCGAGAACTAGGCTTTTACTTCAGGGAAGACCAGCAGCTCAGAGGCCTCTGGGCAGAATGGTGACAATGAACCCTCACAAACACAGCTCAGGATCAGCCTGCAGGGAGAAGAAGCATTCCAAGTAGCAACTCACTTGTTCTGACTCAGTTCCCTCTTTTGTCTCACTGATGAGAGCCAGGAAAGCCAAGTCCATGATGGGAGGAAAAGAAAGTAGGAAAGTTTCTTAAATTTGAAATTATGTAAAATTAGGCCCTACTTGAGCGGAGAAGGCAGCACACACCGAGACCACTGTGGGCCTAGTGTTTTACATATGTCCACTTATCACACCCTAACATCCTGATGCAGGTAGTACTGCCATTCTCTAGATGAGAAAAGTGAGATGAAAATGTGTTCTCCTAATATTTCCATCTCTTGAGAGAATGGGAAAAGGAGGTTACAAGGACCCATTTCAAGACAGTTGCTTAATTTTCCTTTTTCCCTTTCAAAGCCAAAATTAGCACACTTCCCCAAAGAGTTTTCTTTTGGAGGGTAAAGTGTCTCATTTACACAATAAAAATATTAATTGCTGTCTGTCAGATGAAGATGTCAGATTAACTGAATACCTTTTATTTTTTAAAGATCAAAATCAAGGTCATTAAAACACGAGCTCACCCTCCCCCCCCAAAACCCCAACTAATAATATAAATATATACAAAGCACTTCAAATATTTTAAGGACTATTACTCACACACTAAAGTCAGAATTCCCACTGTTAAAGATCTAGGTAATTTAGTCCTGGCCTGTGTTCTCAGAGGTTAGAGGTCAACCCTCACACCGAAGGGTCTCTGGTTCAATTCCCATTCCCTGCCCATGGTCAGGGCACATGCAGGAGACAACCAATATATACCATATGTAAATTTGGAGGAGTAATGGGTTTCAATAATCCATTGTATATTAAAAATACTATCAGTAACAAATTATCCCATTCTTTTTTTTTAAAAAAGAGGTTGAATAGAGAAGTGTTTAAAAATGCTAGCAAGCGTCAAACTTCCTTACTTTGCTTGAACTCTCTCAGTATGTTTCTTCATTTCTTCTCTGGACTCCTGAAAGTGGACACATTCCTAATTTGGCCCCTCAGCTGTAATTTTCCCTCACATGGTCCTTGCACTGTAGGGTTCTCCCTGCATCTGGATAGCAGTATGTTATATTTTAACCACTACTAAAAAACCATATTTCTTATACAAACATAGTCTCATAACATCTTTCTGCACAAGCCCCAGCTGACTTCCAAGTATTGCATCTGAAAACTAAGCATTCACATCCATTTAGCTTTTTTGGACAAGACTTGGATCCATTTTATTCATTTCATTTTATTTTTGCTGGGTAGGAGGAGTGAGGCTATTGAGATTAATATAGAAGGGCAGAGGCAACCCTGCTCCTATCTAGGCAACAGAGTTGTTGCCCTGAGACCCACTCATAAGGGAGCCCTTCTCAGGCTCTTTTCCAGTTGTGCCCCTCTCTGCGGGGCAAGAGTCCATGGGCTCCATGAGGATGAGCCCACCTGGTTCACATATCTCCCCTTCTGAACCATGTTCTGCATACCAGAGGCACAGGGCTCCCCTGTCCAGATGGCCCCAAGTGCCTTCTAGGGCCTGCATGAGCAGGCTTCTCACCGCGGGACTGTCCTGAAGGCAAGACATGCTGCTATTATATGCACCTGCAGGCCTCAGATTGGCCCTGGGGAAGCTGTTTGCTGGCCTGCCAAGGGCGTAAGGTATGGACGGAGCTTAGATGTGTTGGATGGCTGCCCACTTTCCTGTGTGCAAAGCCCTTTATGGAAAGAACCAGAATTGAAGAGAGAGAAGTAAGGGGCTCCCATGTGTATTCTGGTCCTAAAAATGTTCTGGCAGAAGAAGACCAAGAGGTAGAAGTGATTTTAATGGTGATTCATTTAAAAGAGAATAGCATTGTGTGCTGGCTGGTGTAGCTCAGTTGGTTGAGCACCCTCCCATCCACCAAAGGGTCACAGGTTCGATTCTCAGTCAGGGCACATACTCACGCTGAGGGTTCAATCCCTGGTTGGGGTGCATGTAGGAGAAGACCAATTGATGTTTCTCACATCAATGTTTCTCTCTCTCTCCCTTCTCTCTCTAAAAATCAATAAAAAACATATCCTCAGGTGAGGATTAAGAAAAAAGAGAGTAGAATACTGTTAAAAATCCTCTCTCTTTGGACTTCCCATCTAGATCAGTAAGAGAAAAGTTATCAGGATAAGATATTATCGAAGAATCCTACTGGCTGAGTTATTTTACAAGTAAACCCCAGAACAATCAACTATAGGAGAGAAAAAAATCAGCAGATATAACCTAGTCCTCAGAATATGTGTGTGTGCGCGCACACACATACCATCCAGAGAGGGTTGTGGGGCTATGACTACCAAGGTTACAGACACTCAATGTCATTGCCAACCTTCATGCTATCATTATTCTAAAAAATTTATACCTCCCAAGCCAGTTTATGGCTGCATGTTCCAGTTCCAATACACACCTTTAAAATTGGCTTCAACTTGCCAGTAGCTTTTGCTTAAGAGAATTTAATCACAGTGTATAACACACACCTTCATACAATACACAAAACCTCAGAACTGGCTTTCTTCCCTTTTTTAAAGCATTTATTATAGGTGTTAAATTACGGTAATTCCCAAGCTCAACCCTTAAGAAACTGAGCTGTCTATGTCAGGCTTACTTCATAATAACTTTCTACAGAGTCAAGCCAAGATATTTCCTTCTACACCTACAAAGACCATGCATTCACTGGTAACATGCACAGGTCTTCACTGAGTTGTTGGGACCTTAGAGAGAAGGGCTGAGACATGTAGGTCTTCAGAGAGAAGAGAAATGCCATTGTCAAGGGAGAGACCAGACAGAGGGAAACAAGTTCTGGGCCAGGTGCTCTCCTAGAAGAAAAAAGAACGATTACACAGAAGTAAGGAATGGGAAGAAGGGACCCAGAAAATGTACAATGATCCTCCTGGGTCAGAATTCAAGACAGACTTTGAAATAAGGGTGGTGTCTCCAGTGAATGTGGGCAGCACCTGAGGAGGAAGGCCAATGCCTTGTGAAGGCAAAGAGGGCGAGCACTGGGGGAATGAGAATGCTGGGCTATAGATCTCAAAGCTTGGGAGTGTGAACTGCTCTCCCCGCTGCACGGGCTCGACCCGCCCATCCCCACGCACCAAAATGTTCCTCAAAGTGCCTGCCAAATTTACCTCCTGCCATATATCTTGGCCAGCAATTCCCAGCTAGAGCCAAAATACTTGGGTTCCCCGCTCTTCTATCCAGTGGATTAATCCTGCTTCCAAAGTATCCCACACACAATGTGCCCCCCCCCACCCCACTTTTTTAATGTGCTCCAAGAAACACTGTGGGCAATTTTCTGGAAATTTATGCAACATTCCTTAAGGGGTCATTTTGAAGCAACAGGAAAACCTTCATGAAATTCTACTAAAGAACTGGGACTGGTCCAATTTTCCTACACAAGTTTTTACTAGATGGAAATCCAGAAGTTTTGGCCTCTTCTATCCATCATAAAAACACCCTTTGTTTAAACAAAGTCTCCACTGATGCATTTTCCAGCGCATAAGGTAATTTCCAGTGTGGTACAAAACTCACTAGGGTCCTTTAAAATCTGGGGTGGAGGGGGGAGGGGGGAGAAGGAAAAAAAGCACCTACACAGCAGAAGCCTTTATGATCTATAACTGAGAACATACTGCATTTGCAATAATACCACATTGAACCGCCTGGGCTGTAATACAGTAACCCCCTCACAACACTGACCAGCCGCAAACAGAACCAAGAAACCTGGCAAGGAACTCTATCTGCAGTAACAAACCTGACTTGCAGTAACAGCCATCTGTACAAGTGCCAATTATCCTTCTCCTCAAATGATTAGGTTCCATCTAGTTTTGCTGACAAGCAAGTTATGCCACATTTTAATAGGCAATAAAATGTATTATTAAATAATTAGTAGGTAAGGAACAGAAATTAGAGGCTACTTCCCTGCACATGCCTCCCCCAGTACTTCATCTATTGATGTAAAGCAACTTGATCCTCCAAAGAGGACAGCCGGAAACCTGATCCAGCAGTTTATTGTGAGACAATTATGAAGCTAATGAGTGTTCACAGAGTCTGAGGCAGGAAAAGAAATCTAGAAAATTCCACCTCGCCCCAGTTCCTTCTGATCTGCAGCAGGGTCCCAGGGGAGCACACATGTCTTCCAACGGCCCCTTGTTCCGAGCACATTAATTAAACGGTTAGAGGTAAAGGAGCATGCTGCCTTTCCCATCTCCCCACTCTCCTGTAGGTAGTGTCTGGTACTTGTTCAGCCCTAAAGGTACAGTTACACTAACTGAAAAAAGCCCCACTAAGACCAATTAAGGTCTTTACTAAGAGGCTGAAAAGAAGACAAATGAAGGCAGAAAGCCCGATTACAAGGAACCTTTGTACAGATGTAGAGCAATTAGAGTGGTCCCGGGGGAAGGCAGCGTGGTTCCAGAAGCACACGGTTTTACAGCCTGTCTAAACTTGGAACAATCTATCTTTTTTTAGGTGGAGAATAAAAGTGAACCCTATATTAGTGTCATATATCAGCTGCTAGTGCTTGCGATTGGTTCCCCCATGCCTGCTAGAGCCATAAAGCTTCTCAGAGATCCCCGGTGGAGGGCAACACCATTATACACTCCATGCTCTCAGGCAGGGAAAAAGGCCTGCTTCGTGTCAGAACTGCTTAACAGCGGGGCCGCTGTGCACATGCCCAGAGAGGGGGCTGGACCGGACAGTGGAGGGCAGGACTGGAAGGGAGGGCAAGGGGGGGGCCGCGGAAAGAGAACTGAGACAGGGTCTCTGGGATACATTTAAGGGGGTCGCCTTAAGGAGAACAAAAGGCTGCCAGTTTATCCTCCCAGGACATTTTAACAGCAGCCACATTTCTGTCATTAGCCCTCCTTTTGATCTCCTTAATGCATAACATGTCAGTGTTTTATCTTTCCATACGTGATAAGAGCCAACAGATGGGTTTCTTGGTTGGGACCCAGATGTAAGGATTTATACTTGGTGCTGGATTTCTGGAAGTGAAATGACCGGAAAGGAGGGGAAGGGTCAGAAATTTGTGCATATTCCCTCAATAATTTAGGATCAGGAACTCCTAAGGCAAGGAAAAAATCTAGAAACCCTGGGACTCTGGATATGTCTCCATAACAGCCCTGTCCATAGAAATAAAATGCAAGCAGCACAGGAAATTTAAAATCTTCTAATAGCCACATTAAAGAAGTAAAATTGATTTTAATAATACACTTTATTTAACCCCGTATGTCCAAAATATTATCATTCTGACAAGTAATTGATGTAACACATTATTAATGAGCTATTTTACGCAATTTTTTGACAGTGAGTCTTGGGAATTTGGTGTATACTTTACACCTACAGCACATCTCAATTCTGATTCACCCCATCTAAGTGCCTAGTAGCCACGTGTGACTCAAGGCCACAGTCCCACATGCATGCTCTGTGCTGGGGGAGGAAGAGCACAGGCCCCTGGCCCAGCACTAACCGGGCATAAGACAATGTATAAATTACTTAAGTTGTCAGTGCCTCAAACTGCTCAGTTTGAAGTTGGGGATATTACAATACTTACCTCATAGGACTGTTGTGATAATCCATGTGAAAACGTAACAAAACCTGGCACCGAGTCAGCACTCAATGAGTATCAGCTATAGTTTTTACTATTATTTTAATAAATAATTTCAAATAAAGAAAGTCGCAATTTCCCACCAAAACATATGTCTCATAAAAGATTTTAGGGAATCATTCTATCTGAGGTTCCTCATGTCTGTCTGCATTTACTGGAGTTGCCTAAGGAGGTTTAACAGTGAACTGAGTTCAGACAAAATGAGTCTGGAAGAGTTGCCCCCTGGCCACTGCTTGCATTAGATGATGCACCAGAGCTCCGGGTCTGCTCCGCACTTGGAAGGCTAGACACGGGAGGAATGTGGTAGCCAGGAACCGACATCTGCTGGAGGGATCCACGCTGCCAGACGTCAGCAAATGCCATCACACTTCAGAGGAATGATTAGCAAGAACACTGGCTTCAGGTCAAGAGTTGATCGTTGTACAGATTATTTTGATATTCGATAACTAGGAATTCACGCTGAGGAACAGCATTTTAAAAAGGTGGCATTTAACATTCAACAGAGAAATAATTAACTTTAAAACTTAGCCAGTAAAAGAAAATGCCAAGGCAGGATGGTGAGGCAGAGCTGACAACAAGAGGGGATACAACAGGACATTAATTAGGTACAAGCAAACATCTTCCCTAATAGCTCATGTTCTCATTCCCAAAATGTCAACAATAGATATTAACACCAGATGCTGGCATTACATCTCCCCTGACAGTGAGTCTGGGCCATGTGTGTGCTCAGAGAAAAGACTCATGTGATTGAGGGGAAAAACCCAATGGGAAAAAGGCTGTGTTTCCTGCTCTTAAATAATTTACAGACCATTTATGAATGGTGGGGAAATGGGACCTTTCAGGGGATCTCAACTGCAACATGGGGGAGGAGAAAGTTGGGATCAAGAGAGCCACTGTCCACAGGCAGACTTCTCCAGCATCTGGATCATTCACCGAGGGGCAACTGGACCCCAAAGTGCTCGGCTACCCTCCTGCTGGAGGCTGCAAAGGCACCTTTCCTATGAAGTATAGAATCTTCTCTTGAGTACAGGGTACTGAATCCACCACCCCGGGAGTAAGGGACATGACTCCAATATTTAGCAAATTTTAGAAAAAATAATTACTGCTGATCTAAAAAAATCATTTGCCTTTTATTAACTCCAATTTTCATCCTTTGAGTCAGTCATAAAAGAGATAAAACAAATATAAGGAATATGACATATTTCCATTCCTGAGCTGTGTGCAAGCAAGTTTATGACTCAGAGGAAGAGACAATGGAAGTTAACCTATGCTCCATGCCCTGTCAGCCAGGAGGGACCGCTTTGGCCTCTGATTTTCTGTTTCCAGAGCAAGTGGTCAAAAAAACTCTCTGAATATGGGTGTTGCTTTGGTAAGTGGACTTGGATCTACTAAAAAAAGGAATAGGCTGCAAACTGGGGGGACAAAAGTTTGGCAGGAACATAGAAGAGGTAACTGATTTATTTGAATTCCACCATTAAAAAGGGTAAACCTCCTTGCCTAGAAGGTGCTTCCCTTCCAGCCTCATTCTCACCTAAGCTGTCCTCTTCTTTAAGTCTCAGCTTAGAATGTCACTTTCTCAAGGATGCATTTCCCATGCCCACCCTCACCCCATCTCCATTATTCTCCATCTCAGCTTCTTAGCTGTTTTTTTGTGTGTGTTTTTTTAACAGCACCTATCACACTTGTGCTTACTTCATTTGTTTCTCTACTGTACTGTATGCTCTGAGAAGGTTTACTTCTGTGTCACTCCTGGAATACAGTTGGTACTCAACATGCTTGATGAACACTGCTGAGGTCTCTGCTGCCTCCTGTTGCTGTTGACGCAATCCTTGGGCCAAGAAATACCAATGAAGATCCCAGCGACTGATGGGATAATTTAGATCGAGAGGTACCCAGAGAAAACACCCAGAGGCTTCCCTTGGACAGAAGTTGAAAGAGCACAAATGAGTGAGACACACTCTCTCCTCTAAGGGAGTTTACAACCTAGGAACCCATGAGTGTATGCAGGTAGCCAAAGATTCAGATAAAGAAGTTACTGAACTGAAAAAGACAGGTTAGGCCAGGTGTTCAAGGCACGTCTTGGCTGACACTGCCAGAGCGCAGGTTCTAAGAGGCAGCACGAGAAACCGAACCACCAAGACACACCACCCACCAGAACTGGCAGCCTGGCTCAGGGGTTAAGAGCATGATCTCTAGAATCAGACAGAATGGCTTCATGTCTTACAAGTAGTGACACTGGGGGCAAATTCCTTAAACTCGTTACACCTGTTTTCATTATTATTATTATTATTATTATTATTATTATTATTATTTGTTAATCCTCATCCAAGTATATTTTTCCATTGATTTTTAGAGAGAGTAGAAAGGGTGGGGGGAGACAGAGGGAAACATCAATGTGAGAGAGACACATCAATTGGTTGCTTCCTGCACACACCCTGAGTAGGGCCAGGGATTGAGCCTCCAATCGAGGTATGTGCCCTTGACCAGAATCAAACCCAGAACCCTTCAGTCCGCAGGCCAATGCTCCATCCACTAAGACAAACTGGCCAGGGCTATTATTATTATTTTTATTGACATTTTTTTAGAGAGAGAAGGGAGGAAAGGAGAGAGGGAAGGATGAATGGAGAGGGAAAAGAGGGAGGGAGGGAGAGAGAAACATTGATTTGTTGTTCCACTGATTTATGCATTCATTAGTTGCTTCTTATATGTGCTCTGATCAGGGATCGAACCCAAAACCTTGGCGTTTTGGGGCAACGCTCTAAGCAAATGAGCTACCTGATCAGGGTTACACCTGTTTTCTCTCTGTAAGATGGGAATAACAATAGTATTTATGTCACAGATTGTTATGAGGATTAAATACTGTAAAGTGCTTAGATCCATGCCTTACATGTAGTAAACAGAATAAAGGTGAACTATTAAAAAGAACTGTTTTCTAAAAAGCCACGGAATTTGTTTACTATTTAACACCACCCAGCATCTATTTGGCCCATCGCTTCCAGCATTTGGGCATGGCCTTTACTTTTTATATCTTACAGTCCTGTAGCTGTAGCATCTAGTACTGGCTGTGAGCTTGAATCCCAAATGCCTGCTTCTGTCCACACACCCTGGTCCAGCCCCCTATTTTGTTTGACCTTTTGGTGCCAATGGACAACATGCAGCCTCTGTCCATGTGCTTGCTATTATTTCATAGTTGGCCTCTCTTCCAGGAAATATTAGCTTTATAAAGGCACAGTATGACACTCAGACTGGGACCTGGCCCCTGACATCCAGATAATTATGAGGAGAAATGAGATTTCTGTGCTTAGATACTTCATTTGCTAATATACTTCATTCAGAAATCAACTCTTCCTTGAATGCAGAGTCCCTGAAGCAATATAAAATAATTTCTGTCTGTCCATCCATCTCAAAGTATCTATTATGTATAAGGCCAGATACTAGGCATCATAGGAGGAAAAAAAATAAAACAAGATCTGTCTTCAAAGGGTGATTATGTTACAGCCTAACAGCTCAGAAGTAGCTTGCCAAGGAAGGCACTAAACTCTGATTTTCCAAGGATCAATTACATTCTGGTTTTGAGCACAGAGATTTTAAGTATTGGAGTGTCAATGACTTGAGCCACAAAAAAAGCCCTTAAAGTACCACTGGTAAATAATCATCTTTGTGATGGTTTTTGAATTTCACTTTAATCAAATCCAGTAAGACGTCCCAAATATCATTTATCCTTTAACAATCAACTCTCAATCTCTAAATCCTGGCTTTTACTTTAATCACTCATGAAAATTCCATTATTCAAGTGCTGATTATGGTCCGTCTTGCTGTGCACCAAGCAGCACAATCACGAAGCCCACAGGCTGCTCTCCACCCTGGAACGGAGTCAGACAGGGGTCTGGAAGTAGCGGGCGCTGAGTCAGACTGCCTGGGTGTGCACTGGCAAGTTATGTAGCCTCTTCAAGCCTCAGTCTGTTCACTTATAAACCGGATGATGGTGGTAGTAGTGTCTCCTTCACGTGGGGTTGGAGGAATTCAATGAGATGAGTATAAAATGCTTAGAGTAGTTCTCGGTCCTTAGTAACTCTGCCATTTTTGTTATAAAAAAGAGTTTTTTTTTGTTGTTGTTGTTGTTTTTGTTTTGTTTTGTTTTTTTTATCAAGAACTAGTTGTTTTGTTCTCTATATGCCTACCTATTTCTTGGCTCTCTGTGACAGACAGAGCACATACTCAAATCCTAGAAAAGGGTCCACCAATTCCTAGGATGAAATTCCATTAGTTCACTATTACTTGATTGGAATTCTTGGGTAGCAACTGCCTGGTGAACACTGAATTATGAAACATTGGTGGTGGAGGTGGGGGTGGGGTGGGTGGGTAGAAACAACATCATACAAAGAGTTTATCTCAAGGACATTAAAAGGTACTTAAGGAGCCACAAAAATAATTTTTCACAGTTTTCCTTTAAATGGGGAAGTAAATGGATAGATCTGGATGTATAATCTTGTTTAGCCAATAACTAGCTACGGTCTTATCAAGGTACTTTCAACTTTCTGGGCCTGGTTTTCCTGTTAAAACACAGAGTCCACCCTGCCATGTTCTGTGGTGGTGAATGAATGAGGGGCAGCACAAGCACCTTTAGTCTGACTTTGCAGCACCGGCTGGAAGGGAAGGGAGTGTGCACTATCTTCAAATCCTCCAAGGCCCTGGCCAGGGAGTTCAGTTGGTTAGAGCATCATCTCGTTACACCAAGGATACAACAGATCTCTCTCCTCTCTCTCTCTCAAATCAATTAATAAAAATTTTTAGATCCTTCAAGAACTTTCATTTCCCTTCCTTTCGAAGGGGTGTTTTCTAACTCCTGTCTATGCAGGAAGTGTGTAACTGACTTGTTTATAAGCTTCTAGAACTTTCACCCCAAGGTGCAGGAAGAGATGGCATGAGTGAGCACGGAGGAGAGTGACATAGTAGTGCTCACAGCGCCAGGGAGTCTTCAGAGCCACAGACCAAAGCAGGTACCATCAAGGGTGGAAGGAAGGAGCTGTGCCCTGGAGCCCTCCCTGACGCAGAGGGACGGGAGCTGAGGGGACCTGCAAAGCCCGGCAGAAAACATCCCCTTGGAGCTTCTCTGAGGGAGGCCGGCCTTCCCTCTGGGTGCCCCTCGGGCAAGCTAGCTGCACACTGTGGGAAAGATGAGCCAGGGGTCCTGAGGACGGGTCTCTATGTTGTGGGGCATCCAAGATGGGAAAGGGCTGTTGGGAGTCTGGGATTGTCTTCTGCTTCTGGTTTCCTGTTTGTACGACTTCATTCCTCCTCACTGAAGTTAAGGAATGAAGAGGAAAGACAGAGGGGAAAGAGGAAAACACCCTGAAACACAGTGGGAACACTCGTTCATACATGCCTGCATTTATTAAATAGCACCTATACTGTGTCTTGGCACTATGGTCACATGGATGAGTGAGGCACAGTGCCAGTCCTCAAGGAAATGACCGTCCAATGGAAGACACACACACGGATCATTTTACCCTGGTATATGGACTGTGACGGAGACATGCCTAGATGTTATAGAAGGACTTCGAGAAGGCATATCTCAAACCTAGGATTGCGTAGGGGGAGGTAGGGAGGTATCAGGGAAGCTAAGCTGTCCATGGCAGTAGCACCTCGATGCGTTTGATGTGACTGTAGCAGGACAGGGAAGCCATCAGGAAGAAGTGGCTGTGTGAACCAAGACACAGAGCAAAGCGGTGGGAGGCATTGCCAGCACTGGGTGGCTGCCATGAGGAGACAAGCTCCCCGCACACAGAGCCAGACAACAGCCAGGCAGTCAGCGTGCAGTGGATGGTGTGGACTCCTGGCTACAGAGCAGGGGACAGCTGTACTTCTCAGGACCAGGAGGGAGGTGTTGGTCTCCCTGGGGACCTGTCTTTTCTGTCACCCCCCCACTTATTCTACCTACTCATCTTGTTTCATAATTCCTAGGTAAACACGGAGTCTACCTTCATAGTTAAAGACTTTGGAAGGGACAATGGCTCAATGGGGTTGGGCAGCTTCAGAATGGCTAGGCTGCCAATGGTCCTCCCAAGAAGGGGGGCCTGTGATGGAGAGCTCCAACCTGATTTTGTGAGGCCACGTATAGAAGTTGGAAAGCCTGGCACACTTTCAAAGAAACTACCACTCAAGGGCAGAACAGTGAGGAAGTGGAAGTGAACACCTGAGTATCACTGAGGTTTGGCAAGCGCTGACTGAGGAGGCAGCGAAGCTGTCTGTCTGTCCTAGGAGGGTATGGCCTTACAGGCATTGTGGGGAAAAGTGGTCTGGAAGATTTTCCAGATGGAGGATGAACAAGATGACCTACAATTACTTATCCTACCCTGCCATGCTATGGTTCTAATCCCAGTACATGCGGGGAGCCCTCTGTTCTACACCAGACACCTCCACAAATGCTTTCAGATGCAGGTGACAAGGAGTAGGCAAGACCAGAAGACTTCAGAAAACAGTGCGAGGCTTTGTTTGCAAACTTCCCTGAGCCAAGGCATGTTGGACCCTGCTTTGCACACAGCCACCTGTCTACTTATCTGAGACAAGTAATAGCATATGCTGGTTGCGGGGGGGGGGGGGGGGGGCACAGCAGGCGGCCCAAGGAGCCAAGAGGTCTTTCCCTGCATGATTTCCCAGTTAACTGTATTCTTGGATGCCTTTGAAGAAAAGAGTCCCTTCTGAAAACATCCCAGAGACTGGGGGAAGGAGGGAGTTTCAAGCAGTATTGGTAATTCTAAACCTATCAAATGGTTCTGGGGGGTGGAACTACTGCCAGCCAAATGTCATCTTTGCTTATTCTTGATAAACTTGCTAAAATGTCTCCTAATCCTCAAAAGGTTCTAAGCCATGTTGATCATCTTTTAAAATAAGGTCACTGAATTTAGAAAGCCAGGAAGACTGCAATTCTCCAAGTGTGTTAACACCATCCAGCCCAGCAGATCCATCTAAAGTCAGACACTTTTCAAATAATCCAACTCTTGTGGCCTGCTCTCAAAACATGCTCTATGCAGCAGTCGCCAACGGTGGTCCGTGGATCACTGGTGGTCCATGAGGTCCGAAAGGTTGGCGACCGCTGTGACTAGTGTATGGGACCCAGGAGGTAGGTAAGGTTGGGTCTTGAATTGGGCATGACCCTAGGACAGAGTAGGACTGAGGAATGTGAGAAATCAGGAAAACCCAGTGGCAGGCAATGGGAAAAGTCCCCAGAACGCAGTGACAAGACAATTAGGCTGCTCTTTCTGATGCCTCATATTATTTGTCAGTATTATTGAAAAGGTATTTTGCCTTTACCTTTTCAATGCATCTCATTAATTTCTACTCTGCCATGTCTAACTTACTGCCTTGCTTCAGACTCTCACCCAGCTCTCTTTCAAGCCCACTCACTGCATAAAAACCAAGGTTTAACTAGAATTATTGGGGGGGATCACTTTGTCAGTTATATAATTGTCCAACCATGATCCTGTACACTTAAAACAAATACTAAAAACAAATAGAGTCACGTTTCAGGACCTGGATCAGGGTAAGGCAAATGAGGTGCCTAGGGCTCACAATTTAAGGAGGCACTCAGTCTCGGGGCTGTAAGTACCATCCCTTAAATTCTGTGCATTAGGTGCCTCACCTAAGTCCTGGCCCTGTTATGTTACTAAGCTCATGGAGGGCTTCCTTCCCCTCCTCATCTCTCAGCACTCTCACCATTCCACACAGAATTCCTGTTTAACACAGTCCCCTTCATGAAGGCCCTGCCTTCTCTGTATCCCTGGAAAGCTCTTATAATTGACTTGAGTCCCATTCATACGTATAAAACTCCCCTTACATGTTCCACTAAAACCACCGCTTAGTTTTCCTTCCTCTATTTTCCATCGCATACCCTGTATACATGTCTATTGTGACACTTATCACATAGTGTAATCTTTAACTGTTTGTGTCAGTTGCTTGAGGTTACAGTGCAGTGGGGGTACTTAGTATCTTTCCACTGATGCACCCCCAGAGACTACCATAAGTCCTAGCATACAGCTCACCTTCAATAAATGTTTGTTGAGTAGATGAATGTGCATTCTGTTGAATATACAACTTAGTTCTTCCTTTTCTCCTTTAAACAGGATCTATTTCAGGGCCCAAAGCAACAATATGAGACTTCCAACCATGAGAGAAGGAACCAGACCAGTCTATCAAATCACAGAGAGGCCTGTGTGTCCATGCTGCTATCTGTATCCTGACAGCATGACCTGAAGGGTTTATTTACCATAGTGCAACTGGCTATCATGAGCAAAGCTAGCACATTTGTTAGACATCATTGACAATGATGGTTAAATATTCTATTTGTGCTTACTTTAATTAAATATCATGAAAACATCACAGGGAGTTTATAGAAGTCAACTGCATACACTTAATCTAGCTGCTTGGAGAGAGGTGTTGCATAGTGTCCTACCTTTGAAACTGGGGAACGTCCATAAATGAACTTAACTGGACTGATTCCTTCCCACCTCTCCTCTTAGAAACAAATCTGTATTTTTGGTCATTTAAGAAACTACAATATATTTTCCAACTTTAGAACAAAAATCCAGCTTGGTGGATAACAAGCCTTATAGTGAACTGCTAGTGACGCTGAGAACAGTCGGGCTGGTTTTAAGGCAAAGCAGAGGAGAATGGGTAGCAAGAAGGAGCAGAGGACCGACGTTTTCTGTCAGGATGTGCAGCTATGTAAGCGGGGCAGGGTGGTCAGGAGGTAGAAGAGGTCCAGACTGGCACTGACCACCACGGTAGCCATAGTCGCAAGGGGCTATTTAAGTTCAAGCTAATTAAAATTAGTAAGTTTAAAAATTTGGTTCCTCAGTCTCCCATTTCAAGTGCTATACAGCCATAGGTAGTGAGTGCCTACTGCATGGACAATTCAGGCACTTCCATCACCACGGGAAGTTCTGGTGGACAGTAATGGTATGGACAGAGGAAAGACATCTTGGCCTCCACAATCTCGTGAGCAAGCATGTCTATTTCTTTCCCTGGTTCATAATAATTATTTGCACACACTCACCATTTTATCATCCATCTTCTTACAAGCAAGTAGCTTCCCCAAAAGTGGCAATAATTTACAGACTACGGGACCAGAGGTTATCATTAGAGTTTCCTTTCCAATTAAAAACAAACATTATTAACAGATAATCAGTCAGCTCACTTAAAAACTGTGAGTTGATGGATGGCCACTAGAACCTTGAGAACAGTTCAAAATGAGTGTGGCACCTATGGAGGATGCCAAGGCAGAGAGCAGGAGAGACAAAGCCCTGAATGCACAGATCAGCAAAAACGGTGGGCACTGCTGGCCCTGTAGGGGCTGAGAAACAAGCCCACAGGCCCAGGAGCCCAAGTGCATTTTGATTCTAATATGCAGTAGGCTTCATGCCCCCAGAAGGGGCAGCCATGCTGCACTGTAGCTGTTCCAGGCCCGTGTCTCCAACTTCAAAATGAAAGAAATCAGGGAAACAGATTCTGCAGCTAAAGTGATAAACTGATAACTGCCAATGAATGAATATTTCCAAGCATTTTCTCCAGCTATACTGGCACCGGCAAGTCAACAAGTTGTCCATTTCTTGTCCTTTCTCCTCGTGTTTTATATAAACACAGATTCCATTCTTTAAGGAGGTGCATGGAAAATCCTAAAATCCAATCTGAAAGGGAAGCCAAGGGCATTCTTTTCCAAGCATTAGATTGGTTTCACATGAGGTGATTAGACTCTTTCCTGCTAATTGCACTAGAAAGAACTAATTAGAAAAATCTACCATTCGGCTAATGAGAGCTGGGCCCTCACTATCTCAGTGCTGAACTTCTCAGGTTGTAAAATATCACAGTTTTTCGCATGCCCCCTCTGCGAAAGTTGTTATTGTGTTAAATTCCAGCAGTTAGGCTAGGCAATAAATAACAAGGCAGCATTTACAAAATGCCTACAAACGCTGTATAGTTCACTGCCACTCTGCCCGTGATTTCTTACTGTTTCACAAGGGTAATATGATAGATCAAAGACTGTTAACTAGCAGGATATCGAACTGGTAATGAATTCTGCCTCATTTCTCAGCACAACCTTTTCAGTGCCTTTGTGTCTTTTATTCTGGGGCCCTTTAATGCAGAATAAGGCTTTTCACATGTAATGTTGCTACTCTGAGAATTGTTCATTAAAAAGCAATGATATCACCTGATTGGGGCTCACGTCCCTGCCAAAGGTGGTAATATTTACCAGCGATGAGATTAATGAAGAGCTAATAAATCAGAGTCCCTTATTATACAATAAACGCATTATATAGCAAACATCATACAGTATAAGTAAACACTGGAAATAGGAAATCAGCCATATTTTTGGAGAGGGCCGGAGTAAAGCTTTCTTAGAAGACTAAGTTCAGAAGAGGACTTTGAATTTCAGATGATTTACATCGTAAGTCCACTTGGACATTTCAGGAACACTATTAAAAATGTCTCTGCAGCTCAACACCCTTCCTACACCTCCAAAAAAGCACTCTTTCCTAAAGAGTCTTTCTGGCAGGAGCCCAGGTCCTATAGGCTGCAAGATGATGTGTGAAATTAGCAGAATGTAAATGTCAGAACTTCTGCCTTTGGAATGAAATGCTAGAGATTCTCTCTGGATCTAGAGTCCCCAGACCCTGCCCCAAGGTAGAAGGTTTCAAGAAGACAGATGTTCATATGTTTGAGTTTACCGAGGATGCTGACCTCACCCCCAGGTCTCCAAGAATAAGAACTAAACTCACCTTCCCTAGCAACTGCTGGAGAGCAGAGGTGCTGACATGCCATGCAGGTATGTGTCATACAGTCTATTCTCATTCACTCAGGACTTGACTCAGCGGGGTGTGAATTAAGAGTGATTTGGGGGTTATTCTGTTGCTCATAGCACCTCCAAGCAGAGAGTGTGAAAGAGTACTGAGATCAGTCCTTCCATTGTGTCCTTCATTGTGTAAGGTTTGGGGAAACCGGACGTTTCAGTTCTAGATGTACCTCATCCCTTTGCTTAGTTCTCCTGACAGTTACGCTGCATTGTTTAAAAAACTGTACGAATGTTTGCGTCCAAATCATGTATCATTCCAAAGGCTATGTTTCTATGGTGTGTGTGTTCATACATGGACACACGTAGGCAATGGAAGAGAAAAACTAACAGCACAGCACCTGTAAGTGTATTATTATGTCCGTTTTACAGATGAGACATCAGAGGCTCAGGGACATTAGGTAGTTTGTTTGGGACTAAACAGCTAAGTAACAGAGCTGAAATTTCCACCGTGTCCTCAGCTTCAAATTACTTCTCTTTTCTTTCAACGTGTCTCCAGCACCCTCAAACCTGCTTAGTGCAGTTAGCAGCACTGTTGTGCCTGGAATTTCACTATAACGCTTAATTTTCCTCACTATATTTTTTAAAGGCAGTCATCATAAATTAATCAGCATCTCTTTGTAAGAAACAGGAAGAAACCAGATATTAAAACAATTGTCAGAACTTAAATTTCTCACTAGATTGAACTGAATGAGTCTTCCTGTGACAATCTAAAGTCCAATTTTTTGTGTCAAGATTTTTCATCCTGACCTCTTCATGAGCCAAAAATACCCAAGCCCCTTTCTCTACCATACCCCAAGCAATATGAAACCTTCAGAAGTAAAACATAACTGAACCTTTTAGAAAACCTTAGTCCTCACTCCCAGGTATTATTTTTAACAATTCAGTAACTTGCTCTGTTCACATGGTCAGGAAACCAGATTCCACTTTGGTATTCAACAGGAATGTTAGACTGTCTGTTTTATTAATGCATCATCCTTATTAATACAATAGATGGCCCACAAGTGAGGAGAGATCCAAACTCTAGGAAATACTGTTAATATCACATAATTAGAAAGAAGCTACTGGAAAAGAGATTACTTCAGATTCTATGTTGAGTAAATTGACATATTGTTTTGAAAAAACAGAGATTTAATGACAATACCCAATATCCAGTCAAATTTATACAGAGAAACAGAAACTATTATACCAGCCCTCCTAGACAATACCAATAGCAAGCAGCATTTAAATAAATACTTTAGTAAGTTCCTTTTTTAAAATATAATCAATATTCACAATATAATTCTTTGTTTTTCAAATTAAAAAAAAAACTACAACAAGAAAAAGAGATGAGGCGGAGGGAATGGGTTAGGGAATGGTCTGGTAAAAAAGGTGCTTTGAGAAAGGCCCACTTCTACCACTTCTACTGAAGGGCCCTTTCAAGAAAGCACATGTCTGCCCAGAGCCAATCCAGACACAGCCTAAGAGACAGGAATGCAGAGGGACTCACTCCTGCGCTGGTGTCGTCATCACTGTTATCACTGATTCTTTCTGGACTCTAATTGGGAAGAATAAAAGGTATCATGGTTACACCTGATGTTTAGACACAGGCAATATTAGGCACATCCGGCATGACAGGCTTGGGATTCACAGGTAGGAGACCCAATGGCAGTTACACCATTCAGCAACACTGTCATGGAATTTTCCAATGATCTCCCAACCTTTAAAGAGAAAAATTTGCTCCTTTGTTATATTTTCTTAAAAGACAGTCTCTACTATCGGTAATATTGGCTGTGTCTAAACATCAAGTGCAACCATGATACCCTTTAATAGTTAATCCTCCAACATATAATTAGGCATTCACATGACAATCAAAACCATGACTATATTTCATGTTTGCCTTCCCTTTCAAGCCCTCTTCTAGAGGGGCACTTACTCTGTCAAATCTGCTATAGTAATCAAAACATTGAAATTACTTCTTTCCACACTAAATATACTGGAACTGGTTGTTTGATTAAATGTAGAGCAGAGAGTGCAATTTGCTAAATTACAAGTATTCTGAACATGTAAATATAGTTTAATTACTGCAATTAAAGAAGATTACTGGAGATTGGCAGATGGGAATGTAATGCTGTTTTAATTAGAGTTTTTAATGCACTGTAACATAAGCATAATATTAACCCTTTATCCTAGAAGAGGTAGCTGGTCTTTGAAAAATTAGTATTTAAAAATGTGCTAGTGCTAGTGACTCCTAACAAGGCTAGACTTTCATTCCACCTGAAAGCCTATCGGGGGGGAGGATCTTGACTTCTAAGAAAAGTAAACTGAGGCAGAGAGCAATGACAGACAATATGTCTGCGAAAGTCCCAACTGTGAACACACGTGCAAGTATGCGTGAATGCATGTGAGCACTCAGAGAAACATCCCATACCAGGCACTTCTCATAAAAAGAGAATACTGCCACCCTGTCACAGTCTGAAGGGGCTTCCATGCCATGCAGGTTTCATGGAGCCCATGTTTAGCAAACACCAGAAGGGAGAATATTTCAAAAATGCACTTACTTCTTAAAAATACATTTATTCGCCTTTGAGAAAATTACAGCACTGATGCAGCTGACACTCTACAGAGGGAGGTCTGTTGTTGTTGCTGTTATTGTTGTTGTTATTATTACTCACCTTCCAGAACAGTCTTTGCTCCATAAAGCAATAATCCAGAACGTAAGAAGCAATCTTTGTCATCTTGAAAGCTATCGCTGGCAACATTTTGTCC
The DNA here is from genome assembly GCF_014108235.1 of Myotis myotis. Taxonomy (NCBI): domain Eukaryota; kingdom Metazoa; phylum Chordata; class Mammalia; order Chiroptera; family Vespertilionidae; genus Myotis; species Myotis myotis. Next base: position 86,281,339 of record NW_023416357.1, on the reverse strand, counting down.
ATTTAAGTCAATAGCCTATTAGAAATTCTAATTGAAAGTTCAATAGTCAGCTTGGAGCCTTACAATAGAGGTTGCCTTTTGGAAAGCCATTTAAAGTCTTAATCTCTTTATCATTTGGTATTTTGAAGCCTAACTTTGTTCTTGTTAGGCAGATCAATGGCATTAATTTACAAAATGGGGGAAAATGTCACCCTTCATCCTTTAAGTCTCAGCTCAGTGAAGGGCAGCATAAGCGAATCTGATCACTGCTTTCTCACATTAGCAGCAAACGGTGCCATGGGAGGCTTGACCTACAAATTTTAATTACTGCATGAAAAATTCAGTTCCTGGAGATGCAGAGACTTGAGCCAAAGAAGGGCTCACCTTGTGCCTGTCTGCTGAGTGCTAAGTCTTCAAGAACTGGATTTCTGAATCAGTGGCAAACACCACAGTCAATGAAAGGGGTTCTACGTCCAAGAATGAGCCACAAACTTCAAAACAAAGCAAGACCAAGGCAGAGGATGCTGAGGTAGATGCGAAAATCCAGGGAAGAGAATATGTTTACATTTTACTAAGCAGATAGTGTCTTGTGGGTCATACACATGCCTATGAATTGAAAAAAAAATGTTATCTTGAAGCTAATCAATTAAGAGTTGCAGCCTCAGAGGCAACCCTCCCTGCAAAACCAGAGAGGCAGCCGAAGTGCACTGCCACTGCTGGAAGCATTCCTAGCAAATGCGCACTCGGTGGAAGTAACCATTTTCACCTCAAATAAAAGGAACAGATTCTGAGTGTGTAGACAAGGGGGCTAATTGGTGGTGGCAGAAAAGCCAATAAAGATAAGTCACCTAAAAAGTAAGGCCACAAGTAGTGCGCAGTAAGCTTACTACTGCTGCGGTAAGCAGAACGAAGGGGCAGCTGTCAGCGTCTGCATCCTGGCCGCTAAGGCAGCAGACCTGAACAATGTCAGCTTACATGTGGGCAAAGACGATTACAGTAAACATATGCATTTGCCAATATCAATTAGAAACCATCCCTTAACATGCACATACTTACATCTGTCCTTTAAAAAGGGATGGATGGGGAGCTACAGAGGAATGTTAACAGCGGCTTACCCTGTGGGAGAAGCATGTTCAGGTGGGTCAGTGGCTTTTCCTTTGTAGTTTGTATACTTTAAAAAAATTATTTAATTTATTTTTAAATCATAACTGACCTGTATGGCTTTCCTAATTGTTAACAAAGCAACTTTTTTAAAAAGAAAAACGAAATCTGTATTTGATGTTCCAGCATAAAAGTCTGTGTTCTTTTTATCACGTGGAAACTCTATTTGCTTCCAAAATGTAGACTTTTAAGTTTTATCTACTTATCTACATTAGGTGCTTGCTGCAATGAAAGAGCTAGGTTAACTGTCAAGTCTCAGTAAATCACTTCACATATCCATTCTCCATTTGACGGGGCAGCATGTCCTATGCGCTGCACACAGGGCCGAGGACTGGCCCATGCGCAGTTAGCTTCTGCATCAACGCTGCCTGAGGACCGGGATAAGGAAATAATGGCCTCACCACTATGGGTGTGGCCACACCTGCTGTTGGCTAAAACTCAGAAGTCAGATAGTGTTCCGATTACTGAATGACATCCATCCTCTCATTTCTGATCTCCATTGATCTCCACGTCCTTCTTATCCAAGAGGAGCCTCACTGGCACCTCCTGACACGGACAGCTGGGATTCTGTGACCAAGTGTCCTAATGAAAAAGCCATTATCATTTGTACCAAGTGCTCCTGGGCTTTTGTCCCTGCACTGAGGTCAAGAGTATGCTGGAACGTCTCTAGAAAGGACAGAGGCTCCTGGCTCAAGAGCTAAATAGTCACAACCGTGACATGCCATGGCCACTGACACAGATAGGCTGGTGCTTGGGCTAAGGTCCACTATGGAGGGAGCAGAATCTCGAGGGAATGGCCTTTTGGAGAAGAACACGAACTAGAACAAGGGTGTAGGGAGGGGAGCGGCTGGCCTGCGTGTGGGCCATGGGAGCGTGCAGTGAGGCAAACTTGGAGCACTTAATGAGCACACAGCTCCCAGCACAGCCAGAACCCACCCTCTGCTGACATTCCAAGAAAAGGCTTAGGGGCACGCACAGCAAAAATTACAGTCATGAAGATGGAAAAGAACACATGCTCAATTTAAGCAAGCCTGGGATGCCAAGGCTCCGCTTCCCCGAAGAGTGGCATTTTCAAAGCCCACACATCATAACAGCTTTGAATTCTGAGACGCCTGCACAGGAAGCCCCTGAGGTTCCATCTGTCTCCCTGACTAGAGAGACAGCTGAGGAGCCATGCTGCTGTCTGGAAGCGGCTGGCAGAGATCTCAGGAACCTTGGCCCGGGAGCGAGGAATGTGCAGTTCATTCTTCCCTCCAGTCTAATTTGTAGCCCTGACAAAAGCTGTTGGCTTGTTACCAGGTCTGTCTCTGTAGGTAACTAGAAATGAACTACCAAATAGAACTGGCTCCCTTCCTAAATTTGTTTTTATTCCTAAATTTTAAAAAATCATAGAATTCATCATATGGTATTAAATAAATCCAATACTTCCTTTGTTCTACATGTCACCTGACTGACAAAATTACAAAGGGAAGACTGCTAGATGAATGTGCAAGTCCATAGAAGAGATGAAGTAGAGACACCGAAGTGGAGAGTAATGAGCTGAAGCCATGATTCCGAGTTCCACAGGGTTCATAAACCCTAAGGAGCTCCAGATGTTGACTGGATAAAAGCATTCTAGCACTCAAGGGCCTTCCAACCGTTCTCAGAATCTGCCCTTTCCCAGCTTGCTATCTTAATCCTCTGTTCTGCAATATTTTCTTCCAGGGACTCAGACTGTGCAGTAATCTCTGCAGATACTACTCATGTTTTCAGCACTATACTTTAGCTACTTACTTCTCTGGACTCCACATTTCTTTTTATATCAATCCTACTCTTTCTTCAAGGTTCTACCTACTACAGGATCATCTCAAATGGGGTAGGAATAGCATTTGACAAAACCCAACACCCTTTCAGGGTAAAAACTATAATTTGAAGGGAAGTTCCTTAGCACAATAAAGAAGAACCCACAGCTAACATCATGATGGTAAAATACTGAAAGCTTTCCCCCTAAGATCACCACTAAGACAAGGATGTCTGCATTCGCCATTGCTATTGAACACTTTACTGGAAGTTCTATCTAGAGCAATTAGGCAAGAAAATAAACAAAAGGCATCTCTGTTCACAGATGAAATGATTCTACTAGTATATATAGAAAATACCAAAGCTAATAAAATTAATTCAGCTAAGTAGCAAGGTACAAGACCAACACATAAAGGTCAGTTGTGTTTCTATATATCAGCAATGCTCCATCCAGAAAGGAAATTGAGAAAACTATTCATTTACAATGGCATCCAAAAGGATACAATACCTAGGAAATAATTTAGCCAAAGAGGTCAAAGATTTGTACACTGAAAACTATAAAACTAAAGACCCAAATAAATAAAAAAAATCCATATTCATGATTGGAAGACTCAATATGGTTAAGATGTCAACACTTCCCAAAATGATCTACAGATTCAATGCAATCCTATCAAAATTCCAATGGCCTTTTGGCAGAAATGGAAAAGCCAACCCTCAAATTTGTATGGAATTATAAGGGTCTCTAAAGACCCAAACCAATCTTGAAAAAGAAAAGTTAGCTCACGCTTCCTGATTTCAGTGCTTACTACAAAACTGTGGTAATTAAAACTGTGTGGTCCTAGCATAAGAACAGACATATGATGAATAGAATCAAGGGCCCAGAAATAAATATCTATGGCCAATTGATTTAGATCAGGGTTCACAGACCATTCAACAAGGAAAGGCTTCAGCAAATGGTGCTGGGACAACTGGAACGCCACATGCAAAAGAATAAATTTGGACCCCAACCTCATACGATGTACAAAAATTACCTCAATATGGATTAACAGCCTAAATGGAAGAGCTGAAACTATAAAACCCTTAGAAGAAAGCACAGAGATAAATCCTCATGACCCTGGATTTGGCAATGGATTCATAGATATGATACCAGGAAAATGAACGGTAAAATAAAAGATAAATTGAACTTCATAAAAATTAAAAACTTCGTGCAATGAAAAATATAACCTATACAATGGGGGAAATTTGAAAATTATATATCTGATAAGGGTCTAGTATCCAGAATATATAAATAATTTTTAGAAATCACCAATAAAAGTACAAACAATCCAATTTAAAAATAGGTAAAGTGCTTGAGTAGGCATTTCTTCAGAGAAGATATATGAACACATGAAAATACATTAAAAGAATGCTCAATATCGGTAGTCAAAATAGGAAAATGCACATCAAAACCACTTTATATCCACTAGGTTGGCTCTAAAAAAACACACCAAAAAAACAAAGAAACAGAAAATGGAAAATAGCCAAGTGTTGGAGAGGATTTGGAGAAAATAGAATCCTCATACACTGCTTGTTGGAATTAAAAATTGTTCGGTAACTTTGAATTTGCCAATTCTTCAAAAAGTTAAATATAAAATTACCATATGACTCTGCCATTCTATTCCTAGGTATATACCCAAAGGAAATGAAACAGGTACTTAGACAAGCACATGTACACAGGTGTTCCTAACAGCCCTATTTAGAATAGTCAAAAGGTAGATGGCCCAAATGTCCATCGGTGGATGTACGGATAAACCAATGGTATATACATACATTAGAATATTATTCATTCAGAAAAAGGAAGGAAGCAATGATACATGCTATAATCTGGATGAACCTACAAAACACTGTGCTAAGTAAAGAAAGCTAGACAAATAGGTCACATATAGCGTGCTTCCATTTATATGAAACTAGAGGCCCGATGCACAAAGATTCATGCAATAATAGGCCTTCCTTCCCCTGCCTGCTGGCACTGGCTTCCCTCCAGCCCCTGGGACCCGGGCCTTCACTCTGGCCACCGCCTTCTGCCTTCGCTCCAGCCCTGCCACTTTCCTATAGCTCCCTTCACCCCCTGCAACCTCCTCATAGCAGGTGTCCTGCCCCACCCTGGCTACTCCGCGCCTGTGTGCATGCTGCCCAGAAGCCTGGAGTGGCGACAACGCAAGCATCCCAGCCCGCCATCTCTGTCACGTCAATTTGCATATTCCCTCCTTATTGGCTGTGGGTTCCACCATCTTTTGTTGTGGAGTGACAGTCAATTTGCATATTCCATCTTTATTAGATAGGATATTCAGAACAAATAAGCCTTTAGAGACAGAACACAGATGAGGCTAGCAGAGCTAGTAGGAAGGGGAGAATAAACAGACAGCGAGAGATGGAAATATTTTGGAACTAGAAGGAGGTAGTGGTTGCATGACCTTATGGATATACTAAATGCCACTGACTTATTTACTGATTTTATGTTATGTGAATTTTACTTCAATAAACTATTATTTAAAAAAAGAAATACATTTCCCATTTTCTAAAATCTTATATTACAAACTAATGGTTTAGACTCTTTCATTACTGCTGAATATAGTTAATTTTATTTACAGTTTATTTGTTCTTACACAGAAACTCCCTGAGGGCAAGGCCTGCAACTTTCACCTATTCCTGTCCCTGGACATCTAGCCCCACTATCTTATCCCCAGCAGGTACCTAAAAAAGTTGTTCAAGTGATTCTGACATGAACTCACTGTATTTTACTTTCCTTACCTAAAAGCTTTCTGGAGTAGAAAGCTTAAGCCTATTTTTAAAATCCAATATATCAGAAAGTCCTATCCTGTTTGTCAATTAAGAATCCTTAAGTGGAGCCTCTCTCTGTTGTTGTGATACTGAGTTACAAACATGAGGCACAGCTGAATTCAGTGGTTGGAAGCCGAGTCCACTGTGGGGGTTGGAAACTTTTCTCAATATTCAGAAAGGCTGAAAAAGAACCTCATATCCCTACACCAAAGCTGCAGAGGACAAAAAACACCAAGTGGCTTTACTTTTGGCAGAAAATATGTCATCATAGTCGTTTTATGCTAATGACTATGTGGATGTGAGTAGTGAAATGAAAATTAAATGATAAATTTTACATAACAAATGTGGGTCAGTGGATTATACAGTACAAAACAGGGAGTCTAAGGAGCAGATGGCAACAGAAGAGATTAGTACAGGAAGATGGTTTAGACTAACGGCACCTTCATAGTTTTTTCAAGGAATAGTTTGATGCCAGGGCATCTAAATCTATGAATTACAGGTTGCTGAACTAGCTATGCATCTTTTTCAGAAAGAAAAATCTCAAAGGGAGAATCAGAGGTTGCACAAAATTCTGAGACAATGTCACAAGTTACCTTCTACTATCCCCTAAGTCCCCAGATCCTCCCCCTTCCACGTTAGAAGTGCTATTTCCAAGGCCATTTTCTTTGGAAGAACAAACCTGTACAGAGCCGGGTCTGAAGATTGTTCTGAATTTTCCCTTACCCCATAACCAGCTCCCCAACACTCATGCGGAAGCAGACAGGTAGCTCAGCTCCTGAGGCTGTTCCAGAAGCCAGTGTCCTGTGGACGTGCTGAGTAAAGGGGTCCGTAACAAGTCAGGAAGACAGCACTGGGAACACAAAGGGCTCTGTTTAGGAACCCACCAATGTTCCTGTTATCCCAAGAACTAAGCACGGAGCCGTGCATTTCATGCCCACTGCCACCTGTGATTATGTTTTTCCAGCTATTACCCAGCATTTTGATGATGAGACTGTTAACAGCCTCAACGCACCTGCTAATGTGACTTGAGGATGATGCCGCCTCACTGCTTATCCCAGTAAGCATTCATTTACTTTATGCCAAGGGAGGAAAGCCCAGCCTGGCTCAAAGGAACCACTTACAGTACAAACGACCTGCTCTCTCAGGAGTGACTGTAGTCCCTCGGTTCAAGGTAAGTAGAGAGAGAATGCATGGAGCACACCACTCCTGGAGGTAAACCACAGAAAGGGGCCTGGCTAGTGGGCCTGAGTCAGAGGTCACTGGGGAAGGAATTACAAAAAGTAGAACTGAAAAAAGTGGTGGTGGTGGTGGTGGTGGTGGTGGTGGTGTGTGTGTGTGTGTGTGTGTGTGTACAGGTGTGGAAAGGGACACTCAGGGAGTAAGGGAAAAACAAAAACTGGTGGAGCAGAGATTAGGAGGCTGAGGAGCGGGAGAGGAACTGCAGAACAATGGTGGTGGCCCCGGAGAAGAGGAGATAGGCTGGGAGTGGGTAAAGGCACAGGAAAGGCCAGGGGACAGCAGGGCTGCAATCAGATCCCTCTAGGGATGGGTGGAGAGGCAATCAGGAAGCCTTGGGGAGCAGACAGCAGCGGGAGGAGCCTCCCAGGAAGGCCCCTTTCAGGGACAGAGGAGTTCATTGTGAGGGCTGATTGCCTCTCCAGGCTCAGCCTGCTGTGCCGACTTGAGGCTCCCCCCCACCCCCCTGCAGGGAGAAATCAGAAAGAGTAGCTGAGGAATTGGTGACTAAGTGCATCAAACACAAACCATGTGTGACATGATTTGAGTCTCCAGTGGAGATGCAGAACGGAGGCCCAGGTGGAGGTAGATGCAGGCAGATGTCTGGTGCTGATGGGCAGAGGCGGGGTGCCTTCCTCCTGACGGGACTCACTCCTGTAGCACTGAAGGCCTACCATCTTTACCTACGCCCTTTTTCAGGTGGGTCTGATGGTTCTCTGAATGGGTCTACAGGTCACGTGCAAGGTCAAACAATTTCCTTGCAGAGCTGGGCCTGACACCCAGGACTCTGAGTCCTAATTTTTCAGAATCTAATTGGAATGAGAGTGGGGTGACAAAGTTCTGCACTAACATTGAGCCACATAAAATATTTTCTCATTCTACTTTTGGAATATACCCTCCACAATACGATTTGGTACAGCTGTACATTTGTCATCTGAGTTAGGGAAATAGTAGATATGGTGAGGGCACTTCTGAGACCCCGTGGGCAGAGTGAAGATGGGAGGCATAATAGACCCCACCACCATTTGGAATTCCCGTGTGGCTGAGAAGAGTGGACTCAAAGGACCTTTTTATGTGAGAAAAATCTGTTAAATACATTTATTTGACTCCAACATATAAAACAGATACAAGTGAAGCTGCTCTGGGTGACCAGCAGTGAGGAGAGGGGACCCTCACCTGTTCCTGTCCCACCTTCCCTCCCCTCTCCCCATCAGCCCTGGGTGATAGGGACCCCACATGTTCATGTCCCACCTTCCCTCCCCTCTCCCCCATCAGCCCCTGGGTGATTAGCATGAGGACAGGGGACCCTCACCTGTTTCTGTCCCACCTTTCCTCCCCTCTCCCCTATCAGACCTTGGATGACCAGCAGTGAGAACAGGGAACCCTCACCTGTTCCTGTCCCACCTTCCCTCCCCTCTCCCTCATTTGCCCCTTAACACTAGAATGGGGCAAAACTCAGTAATGGGGAAGAGACAGGGGCCTGGAGTGATCTCTCTTGAACTGTGTGGGGTTTCCTCCCCCTGCCTTTTCCTCCTGGGTAAAATGAGAGGCTGAGCTTGAGTGGATTTTAAGATCCTTGTTACTCTAGGATTCTCAACTCTCCTTACAAACTTTTACTTACACAACATGTAGTAACTACGAAAAAAATATATACATGGGTCAAAAGATAAACTGGGTCATTTAAGTCCTTGGACATGGCCATTTTCTAGCTTTTCCTCAGGAAGTGTTTCTCACTTATTATCATTCTAGTGATCATTATCATTATCATCTCTAGAGAGCTTGTAGGAAAGTTGCAATGCCAGAAATCTGACTTTCTTCTTCCTTTTCCTAAACCTGGAAATTCCAGTTACACAGGCAGGATCAGGGAGATCTGCAGGAGACTAGACTTCATCCTTTTTCAATAAATACAAAAATATTTTCAGTGACAGCCTCATCAGATATTTGTTCACAAATTTTAATTTGGCCAGCATATTTTGTAGTACTGATTAAAAACATTCCTAAAATTACCCCACACCCTCATCTGCCCAGTCAACACACGGTTTCTGCCACACTTGATTCCACTCAAAAGCCAACACTTTTCATCATTTTTCAAAATGTCCTGGCTAGTTTTCATAATGTTCACATCCACTCTCACCACCACTTTCAGATGGGTCATAACCGAGGAAGCCAAGGCCTCTCCCCTTGGCCACTGGCCAAATCGAGATATCAACAACTAGCTCCTCATTTGTTCGGGCGGGTGGGGAGGAGAAAGCCTGTCTTCGTTCCCATCCCTCCCACGGTACACGCCATAACTGTGCAATTTCCCACTCTGTAGCACATTGCCTCCCTTATGTTTCCAGCTAGAAATGGTGGCGGAGTAAGAGACTCGGTGTTCATTTTATTGAATCACCTATGTTTAATTGGGGAAACGGGTAGTTGTAACTCTGTCAACAGGGCATGTTCAAGTACATCGTGGAACCATTTTTCTTCAGCAGGCATTACCATCTGTCTAAGCAGCTAAATAAGCACAGCTACATGATATTATAGCTAATGGAATTAAATGTGGCACAAATATATACATGCACACAGAACTCACATTTATCTCTTTGAAAGGATTTTCCTTGTTGAAACATAAGATATGTGGGTTGTGAGACCAGGATGGTGGCATGGTTGGCTGGCTTTACTGCTTTCCAAACAACAAAAGTAATTATTCACTCTACATCTAGGTCAAACAGAAGACTTTCCTATTTAGAACCTCAAAAGTCCCCCTTTCAACTGGCCTGTATAACCTTCTAGAACCCCTTTCCCCTCTGAGGGCCTGCTTCCTCCATTTATCCTGGGGTCATAGACACCTCTGGCCATCATACCTCACCATGAATCCAGATTCGTCTTTATCCTCTCTCCAAACCCTTTAAACCTCCCATTCCACTTCACAGACATAAAGACCCTGGTGCACAATAGATACCCAATGAGCTGTGTTTCTTTCCAGTGTTTATTTTCCTTCCATTATGTTTCCTGTCCCAGCCTCTGGGTTGGGTTGTGGGCTGGCCTCACTAGAAAACCGAGGCCTGCTCACTTCTGAGCCAAGGCTAACAGAACAAGCTATCTCAACTCTACCGTCACGGATGCACAGATACCTGCTGTTTTTGTGACCTCATCCTTTCAACTTTCTTGGTAGAAGAGGACCCCAACTTTCCTTTGGGAAATGTCCTTGCTCCCACTTTCAATTTCTTTGGGATTAACTCCAACTCCAGTTCCAGGCTGGCTCTCATTGGTTTACGCCAGGAAGAGGAAAGGGTGATAGATGCTGCTGGAAGGCACCTATGTGGGACCTGAGTTTGGAATCAAATCTGAGGAAGGCAGTACATGTAAGTACTTAGACAGGAAGGGCCTTGCGCAATATAATGTGAACAGTGGACAAAAGTGGAACTAGCATTCAGCATGACCTGCCCCTTCACAGTCTCCCATGAAGCTTACTGTTACGAGGTCCCCTAAAAGGGTGTTCCAGTGTCTGCCTGAGTTTGCTCTCTCCTTTGAGCACAGTGCCTCAGTCTGCCTGGGTGTGTGAACCAGGCCAGTGTCCACAGTGAATGTCTTGTTGGGGATGGAACAGTCTGCCTGCATGGACTCATCTAATAATCACCTACCCCTGCCTAAGTACTGTACCTACAGGGAGCGCATTGCACTGTGTGCAGCCTGTGTTAGCAGATGTGCCTGGAAGCTTCCAGTTTGGGATTTCAGAAATGTTAATAGTGCTTAACATTTATTGTGCACTCGGCATTCTAAGTGTTTTAAATATACCCACCAACCCAATTAGTCCTTTTAATGATCCTATGAATTAGATTCTATTGCACCCTTTTCAGAGATAAAGAAATGGAGGCACTGAGAGGGTAAGTAACCAAGCTAATGTCTTCCAACAAAAACAATTAGCAGTGGTGGGAGTCAAACCCAGTGAGCCTGACTCTAGAGCAGGGGTGGGCAAACTTTTTGACTCGAGGGCCACAATGGGTTCTTAAACTGGACCGGAGGGCCGGAACAAAAGCATGGATGGAGTGTTTGTGTGAACTAATATAAATTCAAAGTCAACATCATTACATAAAAGGGTACGGTCTTTTTTTTTTTTTTTTTTTTTTTTAGTTTTATTCATTTCAAGCTGGCCGTAGTTTGCCCACGGCTGCTCTAGAGCCACACCCTTCTGCCACTACATTAGACTGCCTCTCTCAACAAAATGGCCTAATCTCTTTGGCTTGGCTCTCTTAGAAAACTTTTGACACTTTTTCACTTGTTTTATTCTAACTGACTTTAAATAGACACTCACCAGTAGAGAGGGCCACAACACAGGAACAAGAAATCATTTGACTTCCAGTAGGCATTCAATAGCATCTCCAAAACCTCTTTCTGTGAGGACTCTCTACCTGGGAGAAAGGCTAACAGGTGAGTGGTTGCCTTTTCTGGGTGCTCCACCTGAAAGAAGCTGGGACTTTGGCTACAGAATTCAGGGCACAGAATGCAACAGCTTGTAGAAAGGTAACAGACCATACCTTCAAGGCCCTTTCCAATAGTAAGGATAGCCTTGTTCTTCCACTTCACCCAAAATAAAGTGCCATTCCAAGTACATTTGGAAAACGTAACAGCTGGCCAATTCAGAACACTTTCTCTTCAGTTCATTTTAGCAAGAATTTTGTCTCTCCCTCAAACACACTACAATGCATATAAAAATTACCCCTACAAAGACTTTTCTTTTTTTGCCTCAGAAAAAAAGCTCCAAACTCAAGTACAGTTTATACAAGTGAAGGGCAATTTTGTTGGTCTGATAATTCTTATAAAGTCAAAATGTTAAACGAGAGACTCAAATTAGATCTAAAGATAAATTCTGTCTCCAAGTAATCCTTGAATTTACTATAGTTGTTGAATGTCCCTCCTAATTTGAGGATTAGGGCTAAATACAAAAATAATTTATTTTCCTAATTGGATTGACCAAGTAAGTTTTCGAGAGTTCATGGGAACATGCATTTTCATAAAGAGTATCTGAAACACAGAATCCCATTATGGAGAGGCTTCATAAGGTATAAGGCGATATTCTTGGGGCGTGACCACATCATAATAAACTCTCTTGAGCACAATCTCTTTTTGTGACGTGGTTGTACATTTATTGACTATGTTTCAGGAAACCAATGTTTCACTAGACATGTCCTAACTGCCTAGATATTTATTTGGCCACATATATCTTTTTCTACCCTATAAATTTTTCAAACTGTGAAGTGTCTGATTTAGTCACTGTGGTTAGAAATTCTGTTTGTTTGGTGTCTGAGAGAACACCCAAAGGTGCCCAAACTATTAAATCAATTTTGTGGCTTGTACTCAGAATTTAAAAAAATAATGACATAGACTAAAAATGATCAGAATGCATATGCTCCCTCACAATTCACAAATATTTGAAACAACACTCAATCATTTGTAATGATGCTTAAGTGAAACCAACAAGATTTTGCCAAATTTATGGCAAAAGAAATGATCAGGGAATAAGACACCTGACAATGCTATTCTAAAGTGAATATACATGGAATCTTGGTTTTGGAATGTTTGAAAGGGCATTCTGTATTAAAGGAGGCACTGTTGCCTATTTGCAGTCAAACACTCGTGGACTTGTATCCTCACTGCACCATCTCTACCTTTTAGAAGCTGGGTGACTTCTTCATTCCTCAGCTTCTCACCTATTCAACAGGAATGGTACCACCTATCTCACAAAGCTGAGAAGATAAAAATGATAATGCATTAAAGCACTTAAATGGTGCTTAGTATCTAGTCATTCACTTGGTAAACACCATCATGTTAAAATACACTAGCAAGGGTCCAACTAAGGCAGCTATTGTAAGGTGCTCACTGCCTGCATGCAGTTGGTGTCATGCTGATTCCTGGGGCTCCTTCTATCTCATCTTTGGGGAAGGCCGAGATGGACAAGCTAGACCCTGGCCCCAGGGCATTGACTCTGCCTCCATCTACTGCACCCACCAACTCACAGCCCCTGGCTGCTCCTGCAATGAGATTTCAAAATGGCCCTTCCACCTCTAACACGAGCATGCCCCAGAATAGCCCCCTGCCCCAGAATAGCCCCCTGTCCCAGCCCTTGTCCATGCTCACCATTTCTTCTTCCCACTTTGTTCCAAGTCCCAGGACCTCTGCCCACCCATCACTGCAATTCTGCTAGCTGTCTCATGTTGGATTCATATGCTGGACTACTTATTCGTGGAGGACAGGGACTTTTTAAATTTTATCCCCCTGTAGTATACAGCACACAACAGGAGCTCAATAAATGATTACTAAACAAATAAGCTCTTTTGATCTCATTCAAATAAGCTGCCCTAGTGATCCTAATAAATGCCATGATCCAAAATAAAGAGATTTAATATATGCTGGGAAGTCTGGCTTTTGTATAAATTCCATGATGGACAGTGAACTTGCCTCTTGGAGAATATTTCTATCACAAATGTGAAGGTGGCTTGCAGAGTAATAGCCAGGTTTTATGAACAACATGCTTCCTTCTCTACACAAATGTAAGGGCGCACAGATGATATTGAGGCTGAACAAAGAATGATCTTTTCTGACACCAGTGGCTTCCCGAAGATGATGCTGTAATGACCTCTGTGGCTTAATTTATAGACTGAGGCTCACTGAAACCCAAGTCTCAACAGGGCAAAGTTGATAAATGATTGCATATAGATGTGGAGGAAAATAAAAAGAACCTGACTTCAAACCTGCATCAGTCTCCATTTTACCTAAAGCAATATGAAGGTGTAATGGTTAATAAATGATGACAGTGCTTCGGGACAGTGGCATAAAAATCATAGCTAAGCAAGTCTTCAGATGCAAGTAAGGATAATTTGGTCTATGAATTGAATGAGAGATAATTTTATTTTATTCATTCATTCATTCATTCATTCATTCACTCACTTTTGTCTGGCTTCCCAGGTAAAATAAAAGGTCCTTCAGGGCAATTTCCAAAAGGATCAGTTACTGGGACCGGTGAAAGAATGGAATGAAGATATTAATATAATTTATTAAGATAGTTTGCGTAGTGTTTTCTAGCACCTCTTTCCAAAGCCATCCATTCAGTAGACATTTGCTCCTTAGGTGTTGAGTCCCTGGAACCTGGGAAGACCGAGAATAAAGAATAAAAACAGCCCTGACCGGTGTGGCTCAGTGGATGGAGCGTTGGCCTGCGGACTGAAGGGTCCCGGGTTCGATTCCGGTCAAGGGCATGTACCTTGGTTGCAGGCACATCCCCAGTAGGAGGTGTGCAGGAGGCAGCTGATCGATGCTTCTCTCTCATCGATATTTCTAACTCTCTATCCCTCTCTCTTCCTCTCTGTAAAAAATCAATAAAATATATTTTTTAAAAAAGAATAAAAACAGAGGAAATACACCTTCTGAATTTGGAGATACCTGTTTTGTTTTTAGTCAAACCTTCACAACAGCAAACAAACACAGGGGGGCTCAGAACATACTTCCCATGTCCACAGGTCTTCCTGACTTCCACCACTGCTTCCTGTCTCGCCACAGTACATCCTGCCTCATGATACATTCGTAAGTATTTATTTTTAAAATCTCACCAATTTAGCTGAGTGGAGACACTCCGAGGGAAGGAAAGAGGTCAGGTGCTATGAACATTTCCATTCTGGACCCTCACCTGTCTCCTTTCATTAAAAGAAGTGCGTATCTGAAATGGGATCATTACCTTTGGTGGATATACTCTCTAACATCCCCCAACAACCCACAAATCCCCCTGCTTATTTAAATAACACAGAGCTCAAAGACGAAAGCTGTCTTCTGTTCAGGAGACATCATTAAGGAGATCACTCAGGCCTCAATATTCCTTTCAGCAGTAACTCGATGCATCCTATTTTTCTGCACTTTATTATATCCCACCAGGTTTTATTTATTTAAATCCCAGAATCTTTTGCTGACATGGCAAGGCAGAAGCAGAAATGTTTCACAAAACTTAAATGAACCTGTAAGTGGACAGTTGTTCTATAAATCTTTAAAATGCTAGGTTATTCCTTGGAAACCGCTTTTACAAGGCCTTTCCATCTTGCTTAAAAAGAGGTAAAATACCCACTTTCTGTCTCAGCAGCACCAAAGTGACATAACAGGCACCTTTCATTTTCATGTAGAATAAACACAGATTTCAAATCAAACACGGTTCTGCCGAGAGGATGACGGCAAGAGGATGTGTTAATGAGCAGGCAGGCTGTCTCACTTCTCTACACCTCCTGCAAAAGCTACACTGCCTGCTGGCATACCTGGGATCCTCTTACCTCCCCTTCAGCAAGCAGCCCTCTGGCCACTAGAATCCCTCTCCCTTGACTTATATGGTCTCAAGGCCCAGAATGCTATACACAACTCACAAACCAAAGGCCTTGGGAATTAAGGATACAAGGATTGAGGGGGAGGGAGGCTAAAAAACCTTTTCCAATCTAAATCCAATCAACAGGCAATGCAAGCTTATAAGCCAGAGGCTTATAATTTTAAGGTTCTTAAGGTCATCAATGCACCAGCATAGCTTGATGCTTTTCTAAGCAGTATTTCAACCTTGGCCTCAATCCTCCTGCCTAGTCAGTAGTCCCTGCTCTTTCTCCTTACACACTCTTCCCCATGCTGGGCTCCGCCTCCTCTAGCTCTTGTCTCTGTACTGTTCTCCTCACTGGCTTCCAGGCCCACCATTCTGTCCTGTGTTCTAGCTATGAATTAATTGTCTTCTTCTTCTGTCCCCCTCAACATTACATTATGGCGGGGGTGGGGGGAGGGAGGCTGGTTGAGTTCATTGGATGGTTCTCCAGAATGAAATTCACTATGTGACATGCATAATAGATTCATTAATCATACAGGAGCCAGGAAGCCCCTACATAACCCTGAAAGATTTTAAAAATACCATAGTGGGTAAGAACAGTGATCCCAACAGCACCAGATTTTTATTCCACTGGTGTTTCTAAAGGTAGCAAGACACGATCACTACATTGTAGAAGTCCCTAATTCCCATTTACTGTTAACTGATCATGGTTCAACCATGACCATCACAAGCTTAATCTTTTGGAAGCATATTGATTCAATCCAACAAAACTTGGAGCACCTCCTACATGCCTGTCACTGTGCTCAGCAATGGACTTATGCCAATAAACCAGAGAGACTCAGAGCCCTCCTCCAACCACCGGGCAGTAATGACATGGAAGGCGGGGCCATGTCTTGGGCAACCTTAACTCAGGCAAGGTACCAGGCTGGGAGAATACTTAGCCCTTGGTTCTCTGTGTCTTCCCCCACTAGTCATTTGTGTAGGATGAGCACTGCTGGCACTAGAACCTCTGCCTGAGTCTGAGTCCTGGTTTCTCATTTACTAAACACATGACCGCAGGTAAAGTACTTCCCTGTTTCAGTTTCCTCAAGTGTCGGTGGGAAAACCAGCAATAAGGGGTTCTTCTGAGGATTAAATGGGATCATACATGAAGTGTTTGAAATGATAGCTCACATGTAATAGGTGCTCAAAATACTAGTTGTTACTTCCTACACAAGGTTTCTATAATGTTGTCAGGACAAGAAAATGTTTCTCCACTATGTGAGCGAACATCTCTTTCCCAGGGCAAATGATGACTTCATTAAGATTCACAATCTGCATCAAGAGGTTACAACCTTGCCCTGCAGTGACAAGAAACATGAAAAAGGAATATACAAATGCTCTTGCAGACACACGTCCACACAACTCAGGAAAAGGGATCCATTTGTACAAAAACAAAACAAAAATACCTTCAGGAAGGGTTTAAAAAAACACCAAGAAGATAAACAAGGATGAAAGCCATGCCCAGCAGCAACCATTTCCAGTGTAACCTGGTGAGTTTTCAGCTTCAAACTGGTCAGGTCAAGCGCTCCCCAGCAGCGCTACCTGGGGATCTGTCACTCACACATCAAACTCCCTTCCGCTGCCTCTTCTCACACAGAGTGGGGTGCCAGGTACAGAAACATCACAGTTCTCTTGCCTGGACTGGTGAGGGTCAGGGTGAAAGAGAGGGTGTGAGATATATACTGGGGAAACCAGGGACACCAGTAAGAGTGCTTTCTTGTGTCTACAAAAGACCTGCATTACAAAGTACCACATGGTTTTTCTAGCGACCCAATTTCAGTCTTGCAGTAGATGTAGAACTAGGCAAGGAACCTGTTTTCAGCTTGTCAAATATGGTCTCCTTAGAATCCATATCAAGAACGGAGATGTGGGCCCTTCAGCGCTAGCTGGGAGGAGAGCCATGCACAGGGCAACCTCACACGGATGGTGCAGCTGAGATCCCTGCTTGTCTGTCCAATCCACACTCCTCTTTCACTGAGTCTCAAGTGACAAATGGGACCCAGGTATTGATTTTATTTCACAAATAGTTCTGTAGCATATATCCATTGAGAGCTGACTTTTGTTTAATTAACCACTTAGGACCAAAGCAGTTCTTAGGACATTACATCTCATTACACGACCAAGTTTGCTTTATTTTCTACTAAACTTATTCAGCTAACTCTGTGCAGAACATCAACCATTTTTCCTGTTCTATCCCTGAACCACAGATGAGCCATGGAATCTTCAGTCAAAAGTTAATAGGGAGCAGGAAAGT
The DNA here is from genome assembly GCF_014108235.1 of Myotis myotis. Taxonomy (NCBI): domain Eukaryota; kingdom Metazoa; phylum Chordata; class Mammalia; order Chiroptera; family Vespertilionidae; genus Myotis; species Myotis myotis. Next base: position 86,263,742 of record NW_023416357.1, on the reverse strand, counting down.
ACAAGGACATGAGCAGTGTGCAGCTTTAGGAAGAATGCGTACAGCGGAATAGGGGGTGGACCACTGCCGAGGCCAGACTGGGAGTCTAAGCTGGAGTTAAAGGAGCCATAACCATGACAGTGGCATTAGAATGAAAGGAAAGATCCAGACCCAAGAATCCCGGGTGCTAGAAAGGACATGGCTTTTTGACTGACTGGGTATGAGAGTCAGAGAGATAGAGGAGGGAAATGGACATCTGTGCTTCAAGCCTGAGACATTGTCAGGCTGAGCTGGTGAAACTTACTTTGGGAGAAAGGAGTGATGATTTCTGTTTGAGAAAGGTGTCCAACAGGTGGCTGGAGCTGTGGCTTTGGGGCTCCAGAGGGAGACCAGGAACAGAAAGGAGAAAGATGGGGATGAGGACATGAGCAACGGGAGAAAAGAAAGCAAAGTGAGCAGCAGTTAGTGAGGAACTATGCTGGGCATGTGTTTGCTCACTTTAGCCTTACAACCCTCTGAAGGAAGAGTGAGAAAACATACTCAGAAAAATTAAGTAACATACTCAGGTTTCCACAGCTGAATAAGTGGTGGAACCAGGATTTGAACTCAGGTCTATCTGACTCTTTTATCCAAGCTATTAAGTAACACTCTCTATGAGCAGTGGGCTTCTTAGAAATTTGAGGGGAGAACTAGATAAAGACGTGAAAAGCCAGGGATGGGAGACTCGAAGAGGAACTGGTGACCTACCAGGCAGAACACTGCCATGGTCTACTGGACTTTCAGATTGGAAAGCCATTGGTGGGCATTAAGGAGTGATTTTATTAGCACAATAGGGCATAATTACTCATTCAGGGGTTAATAAGAAAGGATGACAGCAAGTATAAAATTGTGTGACTTTGAAGGGAAGGAGAGACTAAGATGAAGGCAGGGTGTGTGTTTTTAAATTTAGAGAAAACTCGCTTAGGTGCCTCTTCTTTTATTTTTTAAATCCTCACCTGGGGATATGTTTATTGATTTTAGAGAGAGGGGAAGGCAGAGAGAGAGAGAAAGAAATATTGATGTGAGAGAGAAACATAGATTGGCTGCCTCTCTTACGCTAAGCACCGAAGGAGGTAGTGAAGGAGATAGTGCGTACAAGACAAAGGGAAGGAAATGATTGATGTGACAAAGCCACGAAGGAGACAGTGAGCGTTGGCTAAAGAACATGGTTTTGACCTTGAGAATGAACAAGGATGCATTTTGTTCTGACAGCAGAAGGAGTGATGTAAACATGCAGAGCGATTCTGACAAAAAATGTTAAAAGGAAAGGAAGTCAAGAATGATCTTCCTGGACATCTTGGTGTTCTTGGTTGGGCTATCTGAAGATAATGAGGTGTGACAGAAAGTCTGCACTGGAGGGTTTAAGATCAGAGGAAAAATCTGGAGTAACCACTGTGAAGACTGTGAAAATGAGGGACTACTCTGCACCTGGCCTAGCCAGCGTCAGGAATTTATATCCGATGCAACTGGCGTAGAAAGCTGATTTTCTCCAGCAATTTAACCTCTGCCCTCGTCAATCTGGGCTGACAGGAAAGTACGTGCAAGAACGTCTCCATGCACACACATGCCGTGGAAGAAGACAGCCATCTGTGAGGCAGGCCTGCATGTTCATCCTGCCAGTTTTATGTCCAGGTGGACATGATTACTCTCCAGACCAAGTATGCAGGAGAAGGACCACGTGCAGGCATGTAAGATGGGGCTGCCCAGAGTTCCTCACTGTAGTTCTTAGGAGTGACAGTCTCTATCAAAGGGCAAACACATGCAAGTCCACTCAAAATGTAGGAATGAGATGACATGGAAAGGAAGGAAGACAGTAAAGAGGAAGGAGAGAAAAGTTCCTCATGTTCTTGGGAGCTGAAGGGCTACATCCTAAGGAGAGTGCTCTGCACCTACCATTTTCACAAGGAAATGTCCTCCTGCTTAAAAAGAAAGCAGGGTCATCAATACTAACCTAAGAGCTCTCATTATCTTTCTGAATCATCGCTCCTGGGATGTAAGGGGTGCAGGCTCCAAGTGCTAAAATGCGGGTAACGAATTCTGGAGGAGTTCTAATGAGAGCATTAGCCCCACTGCTGGGTAGCTGAGCTCCACATTCATAGTCCTGCCATTCCCAAGTCTTTATGGGAGATAAGTAGGGCCAATGAATTCTGTGCCATACCCTGGTTCATGAGGCTGGTAAAAATTCTTTGCAATTTAAGGCCACTGCTGTGACATTACCTACAAGGCACCTTCCCCACAAATCCATTATATCCAACAGGAGGAGCCAGCATACCCCATGGCTGATTGAAGGTGGCTCAGCAATGAGAGCATCTACCACAGCCCAGCTACTGTGAGTTCATCCATTTGCTCATTATCAGGAGTTTGCTGGGTATTTGGAAAGGTAATAGCGCCAATTTTAGCTTCCTCTCGAGGTGAAATAATCACTGACGACTTTAAGACCAACAGCTGAAGACCAATGTCATTTAACATATTCATAGGGGCATGCTTACTGTCAAAACTATGAAGTTTTTGCCTGGCCAGCGTGGCTCAGTGGTTGAGCATTGACCTATGAACCAGGAGGTCACAGTTCAATTCCTGGTCAGGGCACATGCCCAGGTTGTGGGGCATGCAGGAGGCAGCTGTTTAATGATTCTCTCTCATCATTGATGTTTCTATCTTTCTTGCCCTCTTCCTTCCTCTCCGAAATCAATAAACTATGTTTAAATAAACAAACAAACAAACTATGGGGTTTTGGTTCAGGATCCCAAAGGGAATATTTTTGCTTCTTTTACAAACAAGCAGTCTGGAGGTGACTCCTATACATAAAGTCCTTTAATCACCATCTTTAACCTAATAACAGTCATGTTTAATAAAATGCCTTGGTAGTTTCAGGGCACTAATAAAACCAGTATTTCAGCTGACCCTCAGTGCAGCGAGTGATGTGTGGGGAGGGGGGAACAAGTGTTACCACCTTCATTTTGTTGATGAAGAGACTCCAGGTCCCTGCCATACTGTCACCAAGCCCGACTCTGAGCACCCCCTGAACTGGGGGTGTCCTTACACTTTAAGACATGTGATTATAATTTTATATAACTAACTGTAAGGAAGCTTTCTACACCGAGCCAGAAGGTGTTGACCTGCAACAACTCCCATGTGGCCTGATATGTTCCTTTGGAACAACAAAGTGGAATCTAACTCTCTTACACAGGAGCGCTTTTCGGACATTCTTTTAGTTCCCACCAACCATCCACAGCTGTGGCCATCTGACGCTCTCTGGCAGGTTTTTGATACATGAGAATGTGTGTCAAAATCTTCTTTTCCCCTAGTCCTACACTGGTCAACCCATTAGCCACGTGTGGCTATTTAAACTAAAATTAAATAAAATTTAAAACTCAGATCCCAGCCACACTAGCCACATCCAGCCACGTGTGACGTGTGGCTGCCACACTGGACAGCGCAAAGCGTTCCATCTTCGAGAAAGTGCTGTCGGGCTGCACTGGTCCAGACCCTGAAACTGCTCTGTCTGAATTTCTGGCCCACACACTGATCTCACTGTAAGGTCATCCTTTCCTCTCAATTACTTGCAATGATACCTTTTCAAAGACAGTATCTATTTTATCTGGTTTTTTAACTGTGAGGGATTCTTGTGTAGAAAAGAAAAAGAACTCTACCCCATGTTGTGTCAGCTTAGAAATACTTAATTGGTTTGTGGGTTGGCTGACAAGCTTTAATATTCCCATCTTTGGAAATCTAAATTCAGCCGGAGGGCAAATCACTGACTATATTTAATACACAAAACTTCCATTAAAATGGAAGTAAGTGTTCTTTTTACTTCAACTGACAAAATAGAGACGATGGACTTCATATCTTTACTTTTTACTTCTGGGGAGCCTCGGTACAGGGAAGGAAGGAAAAATAATACCCATTATTGACACTTGGCAATTCTTAGTCTCTTACTGGCCCTGACTAAGCTTTACCTCAGCATCTTACTTAGTCTTTTAAAACTTATACAACTTGAAAATTGTGGACACCAGCACTAACAATACAGTTGCAAAAATTACAAAACATTAAGGCATGGAGTGACCTTGGTGATGATCTACTAAAAATCCCCATTTGGTGAGTAAACAGGCTCAGAAGATGCCATTTTGGTCTAGAACCTGGAGTCTCATTTCTGGGCTCAGTGTCGTCCTGTCCACAGGGGTGAAGTGGCCATTGAAACATCTATTTGACTTTCAACATGTCGTTTGTTTATACCCCACCCTCCTCTGCAACCATACCTTCCTTTAATGATACAATTGTCCTAAGGCAGGGAAGCTGCAATGGGTACTTCTAGTCAGGTATCCCCAAGGTAAGATACCATAAGTCACACACAGACAAGGGTCAGGTTTGATGAAATACATTAACTTTCTCTTTCTGAGTGTCTTATGGGTTCCCCTATAGGCCTAGGAACAGAATTCAGGGCCCATTTTCAAAGCATTTGTATCACACAGGAGTAAGCCCCACCAGAATTACAAAAAAAAAAAAAAAAAAAAGGAGCTTTAAAAATGTTGTCAATAAGGAGCAGGGAATCTCCGGGAAACAATCCATAGAAAGGGGACACAGAATTGAGAACTAAGCTTTAATAATGATGATGAAGCTATGTCCCGGATGACAGCCAACATCTGAGCACTTACTATGATCCAGGCAGTGGTCTCAGGGTCTTCCTTGAATTATATGATTACACCCCCACCCCTATGACACAGGTACCTTTGCTACTCCCATGATAGAGATGAGAGCAAGAGCCTCTATGAGCTTTGTGTCCCATCCCCACCCACTAAACCATCAAACTAGACTTTAGAAAAGCTGGGGGTTGAAGCATAACTTATAGAAACAAAATATACATCCCACAACAGGCCTTCAGAGAAGGAAAACCTACAGAAACAGCTTTTTTAATTTAAATTTTTTAACCAGTTAAGACAACATCTAGTCTCAATGATCCTCAGTTTTAAACAAAAATCAAGAGAGCCAAACTAAGCAAATCTTGTCATTTTATTTTAAAACACATTTTATTTTACTTGTATAACATTTTAAAGCTTCTATTCCAATAAAATCAACTCAGCATGACGGAGTATTCTAATGGGAAACAAAATTCTCTTTTGTCAGTCGTGTCAGGAGCCAGGACAACCAGAAAGGAGCTGTGTTTGGAGTCAAACTGTCCTGTAATATTCATGCAATTTGTCTTCTGAACAGACCAAGGATTAGGGGAGAAGTTGTAGGGGAGCAAAGGTCGGCTACTCCACCCAGCCCACTCCACAACCTTCTGCTAAACCGGGCCTACTTACTGAGGGTGCATGAAATTCATTCCTTCTGTCCTCCATCTCCTCCCCACCCCACCCCCCAAGTAAACTTACAATCCCAGTAACATATTTTCTCGCCACCTACAAGCAAAGGCTTTACCGCATCCGAATGCAAATATCTGGCCCTAAAAATGCGTTCCCAACATTTCAACTGGCCATTTTACCAGTTAGTAAACCCCAAAGGCAGGTAACGTCAACCTTCTACTCATTCTGCGATAGAAAGAGAGCCATTATTCTGGTCAAAATTAAGTAAGAATTTTGATTTGGTCTTGCGAGTTCTTGGAATCCTTAAATAAAAATGTGAACGCAGTTTGCCTTAGAGCTTTAATTCCTCTATCACTTCACTTCGCCCCTCACATCTGTGGGTAACAAGGGACAGAGGTAACATGCTGCAGAGGTGAGCCAGGTTTTCCCCTGTGTCCATTGGAGTATCTGCCATCCCTTCCATGACCTGAGCTTTCAGTGATAAGCGAAGTATCTGAAATGACCAGATATCTGGTGTATGTTGGTACAAAAAAGATGATATTGGAGACCTAAGGCACAGCACATGCAAATAAAAAAGCAGGCTTCTATTTGATTTTCTTTTATAGAATTTGGGACAAAATGTAAGGGAGTCTTGTTTTTAATGCCTATACTTCTCATTTTCATATGTATACATTTAACAAATGTATACATATTTTCTAAGGCTTTTATGTCCATATAATTGAATAGCAGAAAAGGCAGGTAATTAAAAACTTGCTCTATGTTGATGTACGTTCTTTAAAGTACACGTTTCCTTCCCAGGTCAAGAACTACGAAAGATCTATTTTTTTCTCCTATCTCTTCTTTTAGACACACACGCTGCCATTTCCTTCTTCTCTGGTGACTGTGGTGTGACGTAGGAAGGGGAAGCATCATCCGGCTTCTTTCTGCTCCAACCACGTGCTTTGGGCCCTGCTTGACATCTCTCACTGCTCCAGGGGAGGGCCCATGTCATCTCCAAGGAGACTGGCATAGGTCTGTCTTGTTTGATGGTCAAACTCCACTGCCTAACTAAATCCCTGTATTATTCAAACTTTTAACAAATATTTTAATTAATTAATGTTTATGTGTTATTTGTCATGAAGTTAAGAAATCAAGGGTATGTTTTTCTACTCAGTAAAATGCCAAGTAGAATTTCTTATTGAACTGGAGCTTTCTATTAAAAGGGGAATTGGAGAGAACCCAAATTTAGTACTTTTATGAACTTAAAGATGTGAACTCACATAATTATAAGTCATAAGGACGGATTTTTACATGGTGAAAGGTCTTATAAAAGGGACCACAGAGATCCGACTTTTCAGTGGGAACATAAACGGGGCCAGTCTTTCTGCAGTGAGATGTGACAGAGCACAGCACACTCCAAAAGGGCTTCGTTTCCTTCTACCCAGTAATCTTTCAAGGATATACAGACTCCAAAGAAATAATCACTGCGATATATTATCTCTAATAACAATGAATTGAAAAAAAATCTAAATATCCAAAAATAGGTTAGACAAATAATGGCATTATCAATGTAATAGGGTATTGTGCAGTCACTGAAAACCAGGCTTTGGAAAGGTATTTCATGACCTTGAAGAAAGTTAATGTGAGATAAAATGTGGGAGGACTCGTATGCTTGTTATCAAAAAAAATTACTAAGAGTGGTCAGCTCTCAGTTTCATTGTAAGCACAAGTTTTATGTTTTTCCTTGAAACGTTCTGCATTTCCTGAAATCTCTAGAACGCAACTGTGTTACTGCTGTAATCAGTAAACCAAAGAATACTATTAACAGAGAGCCTTTGGGTATTGCTTTGTGAAAGGGAACCGGCCTTGCTCTCAGGGCAGCTTTTCCTCCTCTGAGGTTATCTTTAAGGTGTCTGCAGGGGGTGTTCAAAAGGCATTCAATCCAGAAATGAATAGCGCCTCCGAACTCTCCCAACTTCAGACACCACAGCGCCCCGAAAATACAAGCTCACGGGTAATCCCTATGGACTGCTGACACTGCCCTCACTCCGGGGAAGAAATCAGCAGCTCTGATCCAGGCAGGGCACTCTGAATCACAGTAAGAGACATATCCACTGAGTAAAATGTTGCGGTGCAGTTCAAAGCCCGCTAAAAACAAGTAAACACTGTCATCCACAGCGCCCTGGCCTCAGTTTCCTCTCTTGTAAATCGGGGTCTTTGGAAGAAGACAGGCACTATAAGCCTCCATCTGCTACATAGTTCCAGGGTTTTACGATAAGAGTCTAAGGAATGAGGTAAGTGGGATGACGCCGAGTAAGGAGGAGACTCCCCGCTTCTGCTGACAGTATGACTTGCAGAGATTCCCTGGCTTTAGGCAGGAAAGTGGCAGATGTCTGCGTGTTGTAATGGGTGCGGAGCAGCAGGGAGGAATGAAAATGCCATGCCTTGAGCTCTGAGGAGGGTGCCCGGCTGGGGCAGGGGTAGCTGGCTGGGCCCTCCCCCTGGAGCCGTGAGAGATGTCAAACAGGGCCCAGGCACATGCTGGGGCAGAAAGAACAGGCGGATGCCTCCCCTCCCACGCCGCACCACAGTCTCCAGAGAAAAAGGAAATGGCAGCAAGTGTGTCTAAAAGAAGAGATGAGAGAGAAAAATAGGTGTTTTTGTAGTTCTTGACCTGGGAGGGAGAAGGAAAGAGAAGGATGTCGGACACCAATAAAGCCTTCTGGCAACAAGGGGACATGTGCAGTGCAGATGGGAGGCTCACTTCTAAGGAAGAAGTGGGGCCATAAGGTGACCTTTATAAATCTCTGAATTCTATAGCATTCCCTGGGGTATCTTCTATCTGAAACTACTGTAACCCACAGGGGATTGGAATGGATAGAGTCTCTGTCTTTCCCCTGAGTTACTGTGCTAGCAAGAGCAGAGCGTGGCCCAAGGACAACCACCAAAGCCAGACAGCGATTATGTGGTGCTGTGGGGTATGCAGCGGGATGGTGTGCATGTGCGTGTACATGCGCGTTTGTGTGTGAGCGCCTGTGCCGTCCAACATCTCCCAGGCCAACCTCAGCTCCCTTCTCCATCCAGTCGCTTTCCAGGAAATGCTTCTGTCCTTCAACAGGGACTTCCTGTGAGCCCAGACCCCTGGCTGGGGCCCTGCTGAGGGGAGGAGGGCAAAGGGCTGCACAGGCATCTGCTGAGAGTTCAGAAGCCTCCTGAGGACAGGAAGACACGAGGCTTGTTACAATGGGAGTGGAAAGCTGTAGCACAGCCGCAGGGGGGGGGGGGGGGGGAGCTCAAAAACCGTTCCTCTAGGCCTGAGCTAAATGTTGGCTTTTTAAAAATATATTTTATTGATTTTTACAGAGAGGAAGGGAGAGGGATAGAGAGTTAGAAACATCGATGAGAGAGAAACATTGATCAGCTGACCCCTGCACACCCCCTACTGGGTATATGCCCGCAACCAAGGTACATGCCCTTGACCAGAATCGAACCTGGGACCCTTGAGTCCGCAGGCCGACGCTCTATCCGCTGAGCCAAACCTGTCAGGGCTAAATGTTGGCTTTTAAAGAAAAAGGATGTACCAGATGGATGAAAACCATGGTCAAAGGAAACATCTTCAGAAAAGAGACAGCGTGCGTGTATATGCAGACGCTCACACAGTCCTCTCAGGCATCCGTACACTCTGTCCTGGCCCCTCAGGAGAAGAGCTCAGAGGGGCAGGGAGTGACTGGCAGCACGCAGACTGCCCAATACCACCTCGCTGGTAAGACTTCGTTGTTCTTAACCAACCCCTAGTTTAGCCATCTTTAAAGTAACAAACACACTAGCACAACCTGGTGGTTCTATCACTGAAAACACTAGGTAGTGGTAAATGATGGCCAGGAGGAGGTATGCCAGAGGACAGGAACTCAGGAGTAGTTTTAGGGGACAGAGGGAACAGGAAAGACCCATTAAATTAACTCAAGAAGAGAAGCAGTAGGAGGTATATCCATTTGAAGATTAGGTGTTATTCAATGACTAAAACAAGTTACAGTATTCAATCCAATTTAGTATAACAGACTTACTGTGGATTCCATAAACCCTTATTTCTATCAATGTCGTCAGTTTTCAGTGTACAAATGTGAAAGCTGTATAAGTAAGTTTTAGACGTGTCTGTCAATCTCTCCTCTTGAGATTTGGTATAGCAGGTTTTTAAAAATTTCTGTTTGTATACAAAAATCACCATCTTTTATGCCTTTTTTTAAAATTAAGCCTTACTATTACCTACATTGACTGATTTAGAAGTTATTAATTATAAGATTGGAGCAGGCTGGTGAGGGAGGCAGGATGGCGGTAGTAGGAGAGAACAATACAAAATCTTCCGTTTGGGGGACCTCACAGATCCCCATGTTCTCAAAGGCCCAACTACAGGTTCAAGAAAGACTATTATTGCCCTAGCTGGTTTGGCTCAGTGGATAGAGCATTGGCCTTTGGACTGAAGAGTCCTGCGTTCGATTCCAGTCAAGGGCACATGCCCAGGTTGTCAGCTCGATCCCCAGTAGGGAGCTTGCAGGAGGCAGCCAATCAATGATTCTCTCTCATCATTGATGTTTCTATCTATCTCTCCCTCTCTGAAATCAATAAAAAAAAAAAAAAATTTAAAAAGAAAGACTATTATTTAAAAGATTCCTTTTATAGTTTAAGACAAAAACTCTTGATCTACAGAAACTCAATAAGAAAGATCAACACATACTTAAATACTTTATGCCTCCAAGAAATGTAAAAATTAAATGAAAGAAGTACTGGCTCCAAAATTTTATACCTACTTATAAAGTGAAAAAAAGAAATACCAATGACCAACAATAGCCTTTGATATATATGATTCCCTTATTTAAGCAAACATTCATCAGGAAATTATTGTGAACAAAAATGCAATACACTTGCTGACTGCCCCCTTCATGCTTCAATGTATATGGTTTGAATATAACTATGCACACACAAGAAAATGTGATTTAGACCAATTTGTGGGATACCTCAGTTTGAATTAGGGCCTAATTGATTATACAAATAATTTTTGAAAAAATATAGAATTAGCCCAGCAGGTGTGGCTCAGTAGTTAAGTGTCAACCCAGGAATCAAGAGTTTGCTGGTTCAATTCCCAGTCAGGTCACGTGCCTGGGTTGCGGGCTTGATCCCCAGTAGGGGGTGTGTAGGAGGCAGCCAGTCAATGATTCTTTCTCATAATTGATGTTTTTATTTCCCTCTCTCTCTTTCTTCCTCTCTCTGAAATCAATAAAACATACATTTAAAAAATTACAGAATTATCCTTAAGTCTAAAATGTAATTCTAACAAATAAAAGATCTTAGAGAACACATTCAAGAAAAGAAGGAATATCTACCAGCAGAATCTCCTAAGAACTTGAAAAGTTGGTGCTTTTATAGCCAGTTAAACATAAGATGATTAAACCTCCCCTTATGATCTTTGAAATACCCTATCAATCTCACTTATTTGTTTAGAAAATTGATGAAGCTTTACAGTACTGCTAAGGACATTATGTGTCCACTTCCCCAAAGTCCACTCATTAGAAATCTTTCTAAATTGAGAAAAGGCAAGCCTATGTGCACAGTAATAAATAGTGAGAAATACTATTTCCAGAAATGCTGGGCTCAACTGCTTCCTAAAACATTCTTTCCTGTGACATTAGAGGTACCTCCAGCTTGATGCCTTCAAAGAAGAACCAAAAAATGTTCAAAATGATGTGTTCTCCTGCTAACATGCTTTGGTGAGTGAATTAGAAATATTCAAGGCTGCTTTGTGCTAAAAAGACTGCTGACATTCCTGAGAGGATTCACATTTTCTCCGTCCACGTGTACACGAACACTCTGGAAAGTCTGCAGGCGGGCACACCAAGGCCACTTGTCCTGCTAGAGAAGAGTTTACTGGTAGACAGGCGTACCTCGTTTTATTGCACTTCACTCTGTTGTGCTTCACAGACGTGGCTTTTTTTTTTAATTGAAGGGAAGACCCTCCACCAACAAAAAGACCCCAACTCTGTGTATTGTGATACTTGCCTTATTGCAGCAGTCTGGAACAGAACCTGCAATATTTCTGAGGTATGCCTGTACTTTATTCATGGAGAAGGAGGTGGTGCACTACATATAATGTCCTAGGTCACCAGGCTATTAGATCTGCCTCTAGTGACATATTTAAATACACAAAATATATATACATATACACACATGCACAGAACAGCACACTAATACCTGTGTGTATGGGTGTTTATAAAACAGCCTGCCACATAAGGTGCTTATTTCTCTCTATAAGCAAGGCAATCACAACACTTTTTGGACCCAAGTGATTTCTGTATCGTATGTCAGACTACTTGTTATGGTCTCTCATTTAGAGAATGGGGGAAAAGCTAATAGGGCACTTACACTTAAGTCTTATAAACACTGGCTGATCACTAAACCAGGGAGATTAAAAACCAAACACAATTTTTTTTTTAATCCCTAAGCCAAACCTTACAGATACTAATTTAGTAGATCTGAATTGAAACCTTGGCCTATAAATTTTCAAACCCCTAGCTTATGACCACCACCCACCTCTCCCCACCCTCCCCTGGATTTGGAAACCCTGAGCTAGAGCAGAAAAGGCGCTGAGGTGGGAGGAGCAAGCACAGGTGTGACCTGCTCAGCATTTTCTCCTGAGGGTCTAGAGTACAGAGTGCCCACTCAATGATGTGTGACATGAATCCAGAGCTGAAAGCGAAGAGACCACACACTCACTTTCAAGTACCTATTTGGGAGCAACGCTGTCTACCCCTGAGCTTGTGAGAGAGTAGAGCCCTGAAGTACGCGTGGGGAACAGAAAGGAGGAGAAGCAGTCATATCTGCAGCAAGAGTCCTAGCACAGTCTCTCCAGAACGCTGAGGACAAGGTCTGGAGTCAAGGTTTAAGGCACCACATGACAGGACAATGAACGGTTTGCCTTGAGGCACAACGAGGAGGCTGTAGGTAAGATTACCTAAATGTGCGAAGTGTCTGGAGGCAGAAAAACATGGTGTGTTATAAAAGAATACGCAGAGTGGAGGGGAAAAAAAGAGAGAGAGAGAGAGAGAAAAGAAAAAGAAAAAAGAAAAAAATCCCATTCCATCTGTGCAGCCCTAAGCCTAAAACACGGCAATCTTTATTTAGAAAAAAGTTAATGAAGATTATGGAATGCAAAATGACTTTTCATCAACTTATTTCTCGAAAAGAAGCATGAATTTGCATTTTCATTGAACTGATCAAATGTTATCTAAGAACTGCTTAATTGCCTTAATGGTTTAATTCTATTTGCTGCCAATCTGATTAGCAAAGTGTGTGTCTGCGTGAGCACCCGTGTGGGCTGGCACTAGATGGGAGGGTGAATCCTATTACTGAAAGAACAGCAATGTGGAGCTGGCTGGCTCTGGTTAATTGAGAAACCCTGAGTGGTGTGAGGAGGTCACCCTATCATTTAATTTTCTCCTCTCCTGTCTTCCCAGTCACTTGTTCATCTCGGAAACTTGCCTTAGATTTGAGAGCGCGAAGAGCATGTGCTAATTTGGGTTAAGCAGAAGGTGAGGCCAGGTATTACTGCCAGTGTAGTGATTTAATAGGAACTTGGATATAATTTAATAGATCCTTCGAGTCTCAGCCAGACATGGTTAATATGGGTTGGGGGAACATCTGATAAAAGTTAATACATACATTAATCTCTCGGAACTTTGCAACAATACATGACCTCACAGAGTAAGGATAACCCCCTGGGACCTGCATGGGAGCATCTCCTAGCACAGGCTCTGGGATAGCTGGTTGCTCGGGGGCAGGTAAAAGACTGCACTTTTGGAACCAGTGCTCACCTTGGGGGAAGTCACATTCTGTCTCTGTGTCTCAGTGTCCAAACTTCAAACTGGAATGACTGGTTTTAAATTTGCTTTTTGAAGAGCCCTGGGTTTCATAGATGTACCTCAGGATCTACACAGGAAGTTCAAGGGAAGCTGAGCAAAGATTCATGACACCCAATTCTGAGCTCCCCATCTCTCCTTTGATTTGACTGTGCTTTGATCAATCTGCAGTATTGATGTGCTGGACAAGATTCAGTGTGAAAGAAATATTTTATCAGTTAGAAATATATGATCACCCCTGGAGGAGATGAGCTCCAAGATTCTGTATAGTTTTAATAAAGTCTTCCTTCTGAGCATGCTGTTTCTTCTGCTAGGAAAATTCATCTTCCTCTTCACAACTTTTTGAGCTCCAACTTTTTCAAGACTTAGATCAAACGCCATCTTTTCTCTGAAACCGCCCTCAACAGAAAGCTTAGCTGTGAGGAGACTTCTTTACTGAAAAGTAGTTCTGTGGCTACATTTGGCCAAAGAGTACACTTTCCTAAGCTTAAGATACTGTATACTCTGGCAGTTTGGTTAAGGATTCCAGATTTTGGATTCTGGGTGGTATAAGGGAGGGTGGCAAGTACATCAAGGGCAATACATACCCATAGCCTTAATATGTTCATTTCCTTTGATGCAGCAATAACACTCACAGAAATTTATCCTAAGGAAATACTGACAGATATGGACAATGATTTATTATAAGGAAGTTCGTCTCAGCATGGTTGATAAGGTGTTAAGGGTGAAAATTTAGGAAAAAACCTAAAGTGGAAGAAAATGTTAAATACCACGTACAACAATAGTTAAATGTTATACTTTAAAATAATGTCTTTAATTATCATGTGTTGGAAAAATGTCTCATGATGTGGTAAGATGCTCATTATATGATGTTAAGCAAAGAAGGCAGGACACAGAACTATATAAAGAATATGCTGACAATGCTGTTATCCATTACACCTACACAAAGGAAACATTAAAAGAGTAGTAGAATGATTGTTACTTTAATTTTCTTCATTGCACTTTGTGTGCTTTTCAAATTGAAAAAAATAGATGCCTTTCACATTTACTATAATAAACGTAAGTGATCACGAATATTTGGCAAAACAATAAACGCTTTATCTCCTGAAGTAAAGATAAAAGCAAATTTGCTTCCATCAGCTTTCTTCAATTCTTCAACCACATGATACTTCCCACATAGAAATAACTGTTGAGTCTACATCTCCCACTGGAAAGATTTTGAAGACAGGGTTCCTAAAGGGAGTGGATGTAAGCAGCATGGGAAAGCCTGCCCTGGAGCTGGGTTCTAGTCCCCACTGTGCCACCGACTAGCTGCGTGGCTCAGCAGATAGCTTCACATCTTAGGGAGTTCATTTTGTTCATTTCCCAAGGACAGGTGTGTGTGTGTGTCCTATTCTTTTTTTCCACCCCTAGTGTTTAGAACACTGGAAGTTATCAATAACATATGTTAACTATTATGGATAGAAGGACTGATGGATGTAGGGCCGGGTAGGAGGATGCAGTGTATGAAATATAATGAAAGAGTGTGAACAAAGATGAACTAAAATTCTAGGCTTCTTGATTCAACTCCTCAAACCCATCTTATGAACAATCAGGCCACAGAATGGAACTTGAAATATAAACAGGGAAGCCTGGTTTGTTTTCTTTTTTGATCCTTCCAAGCCTAAAGTCATGCACCTTCACAGATCCATCAACTCCCAAGACTAGTTCCTTAAGGAAAACTCAGATTTCACCAAGAAGATTGAACCGGGGTCAGCGCCTATGAGCAGGTAGTGAAAGCCAGACCCCGAGGTGGGACCAGCTGAGTTAAAGGCAAACGTAGGATGATTAAAGCCTGAGTTTCAGACTTAAGTGAATGCAATATGAAGCATGAAATTCAGGTTGCAATTTGGACCTCTAAACCCAAAACACAACAAAAAAGCAAAATCTATAAAGAGCGTCTGGCCTGAGATAGAACTGAGGTTAAAAAAAAGAGTAAGGAGCAGGAGACATTATTCTAGAACAACACAGAAAAAACAATGTCTTCCAAATGACACTCCACAGGGTCTAAGGTGGAACAGACTGATGCAGCCCTCCGCGGTCACCCACACTGAGCAGAGTAAGCCTCTCAGCCCCTGGACGCCGCTAGAGAGATGGATATGCGCCATATGGAAGCACACAGATCAGTGAGTAAGGCCCCTCTTAAAGGACTCCTCACTTGCAATTGGAGCATAAAAAATAAAATAAGGCTGCCTGCTATTCACATAAATTCCAATTCTATTTTATGAGCAGGGAGCAGAAAAATAGAGAATACAGTTTGCCCTTCATCTTTCTGACTATCCGAGCTTTTTCTAGGTTACGCCACCAGCTACGACTGCTCTCTTTTACACAGTGAAATCATTTCTAAGTGAGTAGCCTAGTAAATTCAGAGGAGTAACTATTCTTGCATATGTCTTCAAGATCCATAATGGAAGATAAATCCTGTTAGTCTGGCCATGGCAAAGTAATTATTTCAACTGCTACATTTCTGTGGAACAAACAAAATCTTTCCAGGCGTATGCATTTCCTATTTAATGGAGGAAGGGAGAAACACTACGCTCACCAAGCCCAGAACACCGGCTGTCACAGACCAGTGGCAACCAGAATGGAAGAGGGGCCTCATCTATTATCGCCACTGGATATCACAGTCCTCCGGGCCACATGTGCTCATATCCTCCCATCCAAACCAGCCTGCGGCCAAATGGTGCTGAGCAAGAAGCAATGGAAAACTACCATGGTAGAAACATCAGGGCATTTTGGATGCAAAGCAGAAGCTTATCTTTTTTACTGTTGCAGCTCCAGAGAAAATCAATTTTGACACAGAACTGCCACTTTACAAGCAAATAACTATACTTTCCAATAACCTAATCTGTGCAAAGCCTACTGAAAATTCCCTAAAGAACCAGTAGTTAAAACCTCCATTAAATCAAAGGGTTTAATACGGGAAGGGAAGAGAGGATGCAGTTTGACTTGGGAATGTAATGGACTCAGTGGGGAAATAAATATGTTGTTTTATGTGTACAGTTACAGAATATGAGAACACAGCATTCATTTCAAAGGGAATTCTCTTGCTGTGCAACTTATTCCTAAACAGATGTGATTTTTGCTTATTCAAAAACATTTAGGTAACAATTACAGCATAATAAATTATAATTGCCATCATCTTCCAGCTACGTAATGCCTTCTATGCAAACACAAAGAAAAGACAATTACACAAAACTGTAAAACTGTAGGTTCTGGAGCCTAGATGCAAATAATCTATATTATTCTCATATAAACACTGCATTGTGCCTCATATAAATACCCTACTATGGTGTGTGGAAACTGCCTAGCAAATAAGGAGGTTTTGTTAATCACAGACTGGAGTGGTCCCCAGCAGGGTCCTTTTAGGGGTGCCAGGAATGCCTTCCAGTCTCAGATATTTTATTTTACAGTCTTCATCTACCATCTAACAATCCACCACACAGAGCTTCAATCCACTGGTCATTCAAATGCAAATTCTCCAAAGACAGTAAAACATCCCACAGGCAGCAGTGACTTTAAAACTTAGTGTAATTAAGGTAGCAGATTTCCAATAGGGTCTGTCCTGAGGGCAGAAAGCAAGGGGGGCACTATCAACATGCTGGGATGGTGAGAAGGAGGTAAAAGGAATGGTTACCCTGAGATGGGGACATCAGCACACACTTTCCAGGGATGCTGGGGAATCTACCAAGTAGGAGTGGGGAGAAAAGATATTCAGGGCAAAAGCGATGGCTCTAACATTCACATATTCATCCATACCCCTTTTATACCAAATTGTAATTCTATGGGGCTAATGAGTTCAGGTTTAATGATGGACCTGAGATGTCCTCATTCTGACAAAGAATCATCCTATATCTCTCATATTTACCAAGAAACAACTCTAATGGGTGGAATAATATGAATAAGAGGTGGATAGCTTATATTCAGATGACCAAGCTTTCCCCCCACAAAAAAACTGATAAAACATGGGAGTTAAGAGACCCCCATTTTACTCTTGGCTACTATTCAGGCAACATCCTAACTTAAGAAGTGACTTACATAGACTCTCCTAACCTCCATACTACACAGTATTCATCCCACCATTATTCCCCTGTTAGGCAGGCACTGGGAAGTACAGTGAAGAGCACACAGACACGGCCTCACAGCACCCAGGGGAGACCCTGACGTGAACAGGTAATGATGAGATCAGCGCTGTAAGAGGGAAGCACACGGGTTGGTGAGAACAGGGAGGGGACCACCACCTGCTCAGGGAGCTCTCAGGGGGCTTGAAGAGTTGGTGTTATATCTTGAGGGATAAGGAGTGCTTGCTAAGCAGACAGAGAGAGAATAGCACGTACAATGGCATCTGCAAAATGAAGATAATGTGTCTATGGAGGTGCTTTATGGCAATGATGTATTTATATGGTTAACAGAAAGCTGCATGGGGGAGGGTTGGCAAGCATCCTTGTGGCTTTCTCACTCAGAGGAGCACCTTGTGATGTAGGCTGAACCAGAACCTAAGTGGCCATCTACTCACTTATTTAGTTTGTCTCTTGTTTTATTTTTTTAACATTTTTAAATTCCTTATCTAACTAGAAGGTACCTATCTCACAACCATGACTAAAAAAAAAAAAAGTGGAAGTAACTGGAAGACATGATGTGTTTCTTTAATGTCCCACTTGCTATTGCTCTTCCACAAAGTCCACTCTCACCTCCATCCCCAACAGTGCATTTTATCCTTCCCTGGGAAGTTCCCACCCTGTTCCTCTTTATGAAATGTAAAACTTTAAAAGAAAGAAAAAAAAGTCTTGCCTACTGAGTTGGTGTCCCATCTAGGATACTGGGGCTGATGCTGAACTTCCTGAAACATTTTAGTCATTTCTGACTCCTGAAACATACACATGCTTTTACATAATCATAAGAAACTCTAGGATCTAAAGTCCCAACTGGTGAGTGGAATGACCCTAATGTCACATAAACATGGTGGATAAGAATGGGTAGCAGGTGATGAACTAAAGTCTATAGCTCAAGTCTGTGCAGGTAATATAACCCTTGTATGTCTCAGGACATGAAAAAGAGATTTAAGAACTTCACAAAGGCAAGGACACCGACTACTAATATTCCCTGAATCTGGCACAATACCTATCATAAGGAAAACAAACAATACATATTTGTTAAAACAGTAAAGATTAAGCTTGGGGATATCCAAAGACTACCAGTAAAGACTACCAGGTCTGAAAAAAAAAATCAATTCTATGTGTCAGGAGAAATGAACAAGAACATAAATAATTTAAGAAGAAGAAGAAGAGGAGGAGGAGGAGGAGAAGGAGGAGGAAGTAGAGGAAAACAGGGAGAAAGAGGAGGAGAGGAGGAGGAGGAAGAGGAGGAGAGGAGGAGGAGGAGGAGGAGGAGGAGGAGGAGGAGGAGGAGGAGGAGGAGGAGGAGGAGGAGGAGGAGGAGGAGGAGAAAAAATCAGCACTAAGTCCTGACCAGGTTGAAAAATCTGACACCATAAATAATGGCAACACCCTGAAGCAGTCCCTTCAAAGCTCTCATGGGGGTTTTATTTATGCTGCTTGACCTGGGGGAGTATGGTGGCCTTCCACATGGACCAGAAAGTTCACCAAGCTCTTTAAGATTTATAAAAGAATCCCTTACCAGTTTATCTTATTTTTCAAGCTTACTAATCTATTCTTGGTCCCTGGGATGGAATGAACTACATCACCTGAGGAATGCCTTTGCTTACTTAAGCTTCATGTAATGCCTTGATCTTTCATCAAAGGTCAGAACTAAAAACAAGTAACATGAATTCCATGACTAAATTTTTTAGGAATCTAACTGAGGACATGGTCAATTATATTCTCCAATGGGGCCCTAAAACCCATGTGATACATTTTTCTAAAAGTTCTGAACTGGTCAAAAAATGTATGGCTCCCCCCTACCCTGCTCCCAACAGCAAAATAAGGAGCTAGTTATTTTCTTCTGAAAACAAGAATTATCACATTCTTTCTTTGTCATGGCGGCCAGGAACCTCAGAGTCAATTTTATAAAACATCTCGGCAATGACACAAACATGCACGATTTCCAAAGCTGTTTTCTCCTTCCTCCCATCTAGTACTCACTCTTAGTCTTATTTTTTATTAGACGTTTCCAATTGCTTCAACTGCCTTCTTGAAAGCTATGGGGCAAAAATAACCATGAAAATAAATACAAATATATTTGCATCTTTATATAAGTCTCCAGTTTGCTCACATAATATTCCTCTGTTCAATTCAAACAGGAACTACAAAAGGTCATGCCAAGTACGTTTTTGTTCTTTATGGCAAATAAGAGAGCTGACTGACAAAGATGATAGAATGTTCAACCATTGTAAAACTAATTCCCAACTGTAAAGGAAAATAATTTTTATAATAGTCCATTGGGCAAGTGTATATTTAGGCATATAAATATATCAGCTACAGACACAAGATATATACGTGATTTCATAGAGCAAGTATCATACCACATGAGAAAGGAAAATGGAAATAGAGCAAAATTAGACCACCTATCTTCAGCTTAATGCTTTTAAAACCTAGAGGTGACACAGTTATCTCAAATTTATTTTAACTGCCTATTATGTTTGGCTAAGGAAATTTTTATAGCAATACATTGAAAATGTACACACTATGTAATGACTTTGCTTCCTGGCAGGCAGCATTCTTTTAAAAATCTAATTTATTAGAAGAAAGGCGGCAGTTTTAGCTTAATGCCAAACAATCCCAGAAGGGCAGGTTAACCATTGTCGGCAGAGCTGATACTGAATTGGGGTGTGAGGGTAGAGAACAGAGGGACACAGGAAGGTTAGACTAAATCACACTGAAAATGGAGGAGGGAGGTTCAATTTCTCATCGGAGCTATGCTCGCTGTGCTCCGGAGAATCTGTATCACACAAAATATCCGAAGGCAAACATGAGCAACCACACCAAAATGAACTATAGAAAGAAGATTTAGAATCGACCGAGCAATTTGAGAACAGAAAAGAAACTCTTCCTGTTACTGACACGGGGTAGCTTTGCAGACATCCCTCTCCCCATCATCTCCAGATTTCAGACATGCTTCCTCTCCCAGGCACGTCTCCCCTGATCTCTGGAAGGAAACACACAAAGCCCAACTGTTGAGTACCCTCTGATACTATGGTGCCAATGTCTTTGTTTAAGAACATTGGTAATTTGTTTTTATGGACCTGCAAAGTTATATCTTCCTTTACACAAAACATAAACCTACGATCGTTTTAACAGACAATTTTAAACTTCGTGCCTGCTCACCTCTAGTCATACTTTGGAAAACCTGTGATCCACTTGTCTGGTTGTTCTCACCATGACTATTTACAAGTATGGCTTGTCATAAATTGCTGGTTTCCTCAGCTCTCGGGAATTTGACTTAGGTTAGCTCCTTTGTTATATGGGGCAAGGCTGAAATTTATGAGCATAGTTGATGCCACGTATAACAGTGCAACCCCTTCTATGAAAATAAGTCTGTTTTCCTACTTTCAGGACCTAAGCCTATTGGAGAATATAAGGTGTTTTTGTGCTTTCCCTATGATAGAAGTGCTTACATCCTAACATCTAATTGCCACTAGTCTCACTTCTACCTCCCTCCATAAAAGTTGTGTTTCTAGCTTCCTTCATGAAGACAAGAACTGGAATAAATTCTAACAGTAACCATAAAGGAAGTCCACAAACACCTAATTTTCAACATTCCAACTAGCCCTGGACTTGGTAGACACTTAACTTTTCTGAGCTTCCATTTTCTGAATCAAAAAGAACAGTAATCTTGGAAAACTTAAAGTTCTATAGACTAAGACATCTCTCTGTTCACAATGTTGAATTCTTTCTCTTTGTCAGTACATGCCCCCAAGAATATTGGTAAGAAGGACCAAAGAATGAAACTCAAAAGTTTGTTTCAGGTAGAAGCAGCGTCCCAGCAGAACCTTCTACAAAGTAGGTTGTCAGGAGACACCCATGAGTGAGTGAATGAATGTATGAGTGCATGAAAGAAGTGGGAGCGCACGGCCCAGAATTTTCTCCCCTGGTCTCAGAATATTGTTACAGCAGTGGATTTTTATGTGATTATGCCCACCTAACACTCAGATGTTCCCTTCCCCACACATGCAGTGACTCATTTTATGTTCACTTCAATTAATGGCAGTTTCACTCATTAACCTATTCAAATGAGGACTTCAAGACACTTTTAAAGAATATTCTGGGTTTGTGGAGAGAGGTTTGAAATACATGACTCTCCTTTAGATTCCATATATCAAAAACCAAGCTTCTGAGTCTGGTGAATTCTCAGGCTGCTCAGAATCTGTCTTATTAACACTTTTGAAATGAGGAGACACACCCAATGTTCTGATCCTGTGCCTTTTTGCCCTTGAAGTGACAGCATTCTCTACTGGGTCCTGGGTAGATTAAAAGGTATGCCCTACGTGTTGCATTATCTCTAAATCATCCATGATGTATTCCGCTTAGTTTAAACGAGTGAGTCCCATTTGCACAATTGCCCTATTAATTTACTCATCATTGATTTACACCACTTTTGCTGGAGATCTTTGGCCAGACCCCTATTTTACATGCATTCTCACTAGCTCAGTTTCAGTATTTTACTCCCCTTCAGGCCTCCCTATCTCATTGCTCTTCATTTGTCTTCATTTATCCATATTTTATCTCCATCCTCCCCAGTTCCTCCCGCAGCTGCCTTCTTTCAGTTTCTTCTTGTTTCTCCTCCATTTTCCTTCTCCTTCGGCCTTCCTCCCCTCTTACTGAACAGCACATAATAAATCTCCAATTAGAGCTTAACAATCCAGAGGAAAAAGTTTAAGGCATAAGAAATAGAGGCAGCCCAAAGCACTTGTCACAAGCCAGGAGGAAGTGGGGGGAGAATGCGCAGACCGAATAAAAGCAGCCTGAAATCTAATCTGAGGATTTCAAGTATTAAATTGTTAACAGGGAGGAGACCTTTGCTAAGGATCTTATGATACAGATAGCAAAAATTGTGCCCTTCTGCCATCTTGAAGAAGCTTTTACTTTAGTTTTCCCCCTCATATCACACCTTTCGAGGCCTATTTTACACTTCAGCTAACAAGCAGAAACTCCCCTCCTCTGGCTGTAGCGGGAACAAAATCAACACCTTTGGGAACATCTAAGATCAAAACACCATTGGGAGTAACTGAGGGCTGAAATATGGCCATTATCACTATGATTTCTACAAGCAAGTTTTAAAATCCTCATTACATAAAATTTTTTAAACAGACCCAAAAAAAGTATTTTCTTTAGATAACATATAAAAGCCTCATTTCATTTGTCTAAACAAAAACTAGCAGTGATTTGATGCAATAATGTTCACAATAAATGCACAATTGAAAAGAACATTAAACATAGATGTTACTGTCCTTCTCCCTATCTCTTGAAAGTGAGAGCATAATTTTAATTTTACTTTAGGACTTTTAATTTTATTATCTGGGTAGACAAAACGAAAAATGCAGTCACCAAAACACCACACTAGTGAGAAGGAAGAGCTACATCCTTATTTAATTTCATTAGTCCCAATAATTTGGTAATCAGTTCAATAATATCTGACTTGCCTGGCTTTTTTTGCAGTTGGCACTTTAATAGGAAACACTGTACTTCTAACATTCCTAAAGCACATCTATCATATATATGTGTATGTGTGTGTATATATATAAATATATATATATAAAACCAGCAACCAGAATGCCATACGACCAGAACGACCGGTCACTATGATGCCCACTGTGGCCAGCAAAGGGCCCAATGGGGGGGTGGGGCCACTGACCAACCTCCTGCGGACCCTCACTCCACCCCAGATCGGCCCCCCCCACTCCAATCAGGGGCAGAGCTGGCCTGCCAACTACCCATGGCCCCTCCTCCAGGCTACTGGCCCCCGATTAGACTCCCCCACCCCATTCAGGGGCGGGATCAGCCAACCCACTGCCTAAAACCCCTCCCCACAGCTGGCTCCACCCCCGATCAGCCCCCACTACCCTGATAGGCCTGCGGCCCCTCCCCCCAACTACCTCTGCCCCTGATCGGCCCTGCCACACCAATCAGGGGTGGGGCTGGCCGGCCAACCTCCCACGGTCACTCCCCTGGCCACTGACCCCCAATCGCCCCCCTTCCCCCAATTTGGAGTTGGGGCCGCCAGTCCACCACCCACAGGCCCTCCCCACAACTGCCCCAGATCCAATCTGCCTCCCATCCCAATCGGGGGCAGGGCCCACCAGCCAATTGCCCTCGGCCCCTCCCCACAGCTGGTCCGGCCCTGATCGAGCCCAATTGGGGCAGGCCGGCCGGTCAAACTCCTGCCGTCTCCTCCTCCTGACAGGCCCAGCCCCGATCTGCCCCAACGAGGGCTGGGCTGGCAGGACCACACCTGTGCACAAATTCATGCACTGGGCCTCTAGTAAAGATACAAAAGCACACTGCCAATAAATAATTTGTCCTGAATTTGAGACTCTGTGGCCAAGGATCATAAGTTATTTATCTCTGTAACTCCCATGGGCATACCAGAAGGACGAGGCGAGGACTGCTTTCTATTGCCAACATTTCCCTATTTTCTGAGCCTCTCTGTGAAAATCAGCACAATTTAAGAGGGTCAGAGATCCTGACAATCTCATAAGGAGCGAAAGCAACAATATGCAGAGCTAGGAACAAAAAAACTAACAAAAAAAGATTCAAGATAGACAACATTAATAGTAAATCAAGGGATGTTTCTGCCTGGTAAAGGGAATAATTAACTTGTCTTGTATTTTGATTTTGGAGATGAATGTAAATATCCTGATTCTTATCAAGGAATAAGGTGATGCTGGGAGTTCCTAACATATTGCATGAGAGAGAGGCCCCAGTGACCAAAGTTCTGCTCAGTAAATCAGCTGTTAGGCAGCTCCTGTGTCCAAGTCTAGATCTTGCCCATGGTGTGCTCCACTCAAATTCTAAGGAAACTTAGATTCTGCCTCAGTCCTGTGGCAAAATAAATGCAATAAGTACATAAGCCTTATGTATTTGGACCTGGAGTTAAGAGACTAGGGTTCTAGCCTTTATTCAAACACAAAGACGATGACCCAGTTTGGCCTCAGGCTCACAGAATTGTAGAACTAGCCAAGACTTTGGAAATAATCTCTACTCTCCTAAGGAATAGTACTTTTGGACTTTCCAGTCTTCATTCACATGCAGTAGCATATTTTAAGCATCTTAATACATTTTAAAGACAAGTATCACTTTCTCTTTAAACACAGTATTTTAAAAGGTCCTAAAAACTTCACTACGATTCCCTTTTACCTTAGGCTAAAAATACTTTTCCTCAGACATCACCTTTAAATTTAAATTGAAAAATAAAATTCCTCAAACTCTGCCCATCATCATAGTTGATGAATGTCTCAAAATATCAATTTCAGTGTTTTGTTTGTTTGCTTTTGATTTTTAAACGTTATGGACAAAGGTAGAGAGTATGGTAGTACATAGTCAGAACCCTGCACTCAGAACTTAAGCTAGACCCACTTTAAATTATCCATTTCCGTGTCTGTCTTCTGTAGGGAAGTCTTCCATCCTTCAATATTTTCCTATTTCTCCTGAACCAAAGACCAGAATTCTACAGTTGGCCTGCAAGGCTCTGGCCCTGCACAAGGTTTCCACCCTTAGCCCCTTTCACTCTGCCTATGCCCTCTGTGAAGACCTGCCACTATGCGCCATTCTCCCAGGACTTCTTGCTTATCCTCTAATCCACCACTTAATCGGTCTCTTTCCTGTTCCAGAGTCTTTGAACATGCTGTTTCCTCTGCCCGAAGGCTGAATCATCCCTACCTTCTCCTAGCCAACTCCTATGCACCCCATGGATATCAGCTCATAAATGCCATCCTTCAGCTGGTCCATGCTTATAGCCCCTGAGAGCAGCGGTCACCAACCGGGGGTCCGTGAGGTCCGAAAGGTTGGCGACTGCTGCCTTAGAGCACCATTCATAGCAATCGCCACAATTTTTATTCAGTAAATCAAGATTGTTTCCTATAGGTCTCCCCCACTAGGATGTAAGCTCAACGAGAGTAGCAACCACATCAATTGTTCACCAACATTATTCCAGTATCTAACTCTGAGCCTACCACACAAAAGGGGCTCCATAAGGATTTAATGTACAAATAAATGTGCTAATGGAGGATACTACAGATACAAAGAAGTACACAAATATCAAGAGGTAACTGTCAATATTAAATGATAATGTGACCCAGATCAAAACTCTTAAGGAATTCCAAAGCACAGAGCACTCCACAGGGGCAGTAGAAGATTTCCAAGGTAGATGAGGAAGCACAAACATGTGCCAAGTTTAATTGTCTCAACAATTATGTTGCTCCTGATTTCCAAAGGCGAGAGGACAGCAGTAAATGGCAGTTCAGAGTCCACTTTATGTCTGGTTTCACTCTAAAAACAAAGGCGTTTCCACTGTACCATGCTGTCCCACCTCCTATAAAATACACATATCCGGCCCTGGCTGGGTAGCTCAGTTGATTGGAGAATCATCCCAATATGCCAATGTTATGAGTTTGATCCCCAGCCAGGGCACATACAGGAATCAACCAATCCTATATAATAAAAGCATAGTATGCAAATTGTCCCCTCAACCGGGAATTGTCCGGGAGTTCGACCAGGGGGTGGGGCCGGCCAGGGGAAGGGAGGGAGGCCCCGGCCCACAGCCGGCAGCTGCTAGGGACCCTACCAGTGCAAGAGTTTCGTGTATTGGTCCTCTAGTGAATATATAAATAAGTGGAACAACACATAGATGTTTCTCTCTTTCTTTTTGTCTCTTCTTCTTCTCTCTCTCTCTCCCTCAAATAAAAAAAAAATTAAAACAACAACAACACATATAAGCCCAACAGAGGAGGCAGCACTAGGGCTGGGCCTCCACGATCAGAAGATATGGAGGGGTTCTTGGCAACAGTGTTTTGTTATCACTAAGTGGGAGATACACTATGTACCTACATAGTCATTATGGTTCCTGAAGATTACATGGGCAACCGAAATAGAGATTTACTAATTTATTCCAAATATAATTCCCACGCTGACTGAAAGGTTCATAGAGAAATCACCCTACTAGCCAACTTAAAGAAATAAGGCTGGCTCATACTTGCAGTTTTATTGTTAACTCCTGCCAAATCACAATATATGGTTATTTGTACCCATAACGGTAAGCAATGAAGATAACATTTCAATTCAACCAAAAGGAAACAATATTAAAGAAAAATGTGACACACTCCAAGAAAAGGAGCCCTCTTTTGTTCTCTCCTTCAAATCCTGGCATCTCAGAAAGAAGAAAGGAGTCCACCGTTTTCTGTACCGTTCTCCAGGTTTCAAAACAAGCCCGGGCCTGCTCACTCTACCTTGGCTTCCATGCAAGGAATTTCCTTTCAAGAGTGAAAAAGCCACATCCAACCTCCACATCATAGTCGTTTATTGGTTTTGTCTTGTTTTTATATTTTATCAGTTTCAACTACTTTAAGGAAATTAGTGTTTCCTCAAAAACCTTACAGGATTCTGTGAGGCACTTTGAAAGTCTCTTATGATCTCTACTCTTCTCCTGACCTTCCAGGCTTTCTACTATCAAGAAACACTCTAAAAAGGCCAGAACATATCTAAAAAGGTATTCAACCTTAACTGTGATTTTTAAAATGCTAAAAAATGAGATTTATTTATGTATTTGTTTATTTATATACCAAGCAGGTTGGAAAAGATGGGGGAGAAACTGTTACTATTCTGTATTGGTGAGTATATATGAAAATAATCCCTTCCTAACACATGTAATGATAATGTAACATGCATAGCCTTTGATCCAGCAATTCAGCTCCTAGGAATTGATCCTGAAATGATCCCTGGGAAAATGTGACAAAAAGAAAAGTACAAGGATGTTTCACAGCAATCATGTTATTAAATGAAAACTTCAAGCAACCTAAATATCCATAAATAGGAAAATGGTTAAAAATTGTGTTATTATACAATGGTATACTATGCAGCTACCAAAAGTTAATGTGGAGAAATGTATTGATGGGGAAAATGCTCATAATTTATTGTGCATTTGATATATGGCATGAATTATTGTTCTATGTGCTATCATTTGTTTTGTAATGAGTATATAGTAAAGGTTATTAATTTTAGTTTTTAATAAAGTTTGAATATATTTCAGGTGTACAAGAAATGAATTGCAAATCTTGCATGAATTTTGGGACACCCGTATATATAAATGAGAGAGAGAGAGAGAGAAATGATTACTACTACACTACAGTCAAGTTAGTTAACATATCCATCTCTGCACACAGTTACGCTTTGTGTGTGTGTGAGATGAGAACACCTGAAATCTATTCTCTTAGTAAATTTCCAGTATGAAAATACATTATTATTAACTACAGTTATCTAGTTTAGGGAGTATTAACTCTTGAGAGACACCATCCTAGAACTATAAATCAAATGACCTACTGGACTTTGATATACCTGCAATGATCTGCTTTTCTCTTGGAAAATTAAGAAAGCTTGTTGGCTCCTAATTAAGAGCACTCACCTCTACCTTCCTTTCTTTGATTTTGCTTTTCTTCTACTTTGTTTGCCTGAAAATGTCAATCTGCCTCCTTGCACCTGACCCTTTTCCTTTTGAAAGCTTGAAAAACTAGGGCTTCCAACCGATTTTTTTACGTTGGAGATTCCAAATTCATGCCACGTTAAATTAATTGTATCAAACAAATTTCAAACTGAAAATTTAAAGAATAAAACTTAACTCAGTAAAAATGATTTAATGATTTAAAATACTACTGAATATTTAAAAAAATGCAAGTATATTTTACATACATAGACATATATACCACAAGAGAATTATATATGGCATCTAATTGATTCCAAGGTACCCACTTTTACACACTGCAACACCTCTGAAGTTGCAATGCATCTTAAAATCACCAGCATAGAAGTTCAATTATTAGTGTATATTCTTAGTAGTACATAAAATGATGCTGCATCTTGCAATTAATGGTACCTTCAACTGGATGAAATATGGTTTTATCACCACAACACTTAATTCT
Organism: Myotis myotis; assembly: GCF_014108235.1. NCBI lineage: Eukaryota > Metazoa > Chordata > Mammalia > Chiroptera > Vespertilionidae > Myotis > Myotis myotis. Next base: position 86,235,414 of record NW_023416357.1, on the reverse strand, counting down.
TTTGATAGTGAAGGGAAGGGCAGATTAATCAAATATTAAATGCCAACAATCCTTCATTTTACAACAAAAAATAGAAACAAAGGAAAACCATTACTGTTTTATCCAGGTAGAGAAATTTCTCTCATCCCACATATCGATAAGCCAGTTTGCAAAGAAACACACACACTGGCAATACAGCTATCTATATATCTGGACTCAAAGCACAGCTAATATTCTGAATGGTGCCAACACTAGCTTTTTCAGGATTCAAAATCCATCTTCTACCCTCACTACAGTACATAAATGACATAAACTTCTCATCAATAGCATAAAAAATTCATATTCTGTCTATATAGCAGCTGCTATGTTAGGTTTATGTCAACAATAGGCCTGATTTTTAATAGCATAAATGTTTAAAGAGGAGGCAATTCCTGTAAAATATCTATGGGGATATTGAAAGTTGCTATCCGTCAGAATAGAGGCGTTTCTTGAGGAGGAAGCAACTGTTTTATCCTTCTTCTTCCTTCTTTCCCACAAAATCCCTCCTCATAATGGTTCACTCTTTCCATCAGCTAAATAGGACAAGTGTGGCAGCCTTGCTCCTGTACCCCCAGAAGAATACTTCTACTGCCTCTTCTTCACAAATTCCCATGCACACAGTCACAGCCTAAAGTCTATGAGGAAATTAGACACCTTTTGTGAAGCTAGGATCATTTCTTTTTCTCTCCTCAGGTCTAAACGTCTGTGATACTACAGTCTTCTTTTTCTACTGGGGCCCACTTTCTAAAACAAGGCAAGCCCCACAAGGAGCCACGAGCACCCTAAATAAACCTCTGTCTCTTACATCAATGAGCACTGTTCCACAACTCAATATTTCCCTTTAAGCTTAACTGGATTTTCTACCTACATATCTGAAATGCGAACAATTTATCTTATGCACTTTGAAGTACCTATGTTGTTCATTCTGTTTTGTTGTTGTTGTTATTTGGGGAGAGGGGTGCTTGGTGTGAGAACAGACAGTAGTGCTGGCTTCCTCAATGAAACCCAAACCTTAAGTTACACAGTCTTTACCCTTTAATCTTTCTTCTGCACCAGCTATAGAATAGAACAACTGCCTTTAAACAATGCATATTGCTTGTTTATTAATAGGTTATGTTTTGATAACATCATTCTGAATCTTTAAGTCACTGAATAAATGTTAATTTGTTTAAGCAAAATAACCACATTTGGATGACTATAATAGTAAATGCACAGTATACTTTAATACCCAAAACAGATTATAATATTTTTCTTTATATGTTAATAAATGTTTGAAGCCATTCCTTCACAATTATCCTGTTACTTGGTGTGTGTTTTTTTAGTTTCAAACTGTTGGCCACTGTCTATTCTAGGAAATGTCTTTTCTATGCTCCTCTCCTCATGTTCTCTCTTGCACTTTAACCCAGAGAAGAAGGCTTTCTCCAGCAGTTACTACCTCTTTTGTCAGAGGAGGGGGCTGTCACTGGGCCATCCTATAGAGCAGGGGAGATACTGAAGGAGCCCTTTCTCTGCCGATGTTTCTCCCTGTACAGCAGGGGCAGCATAGATTAGGTGGCCTGTGCTCCCCCTCCCTGTGACTGCAGGCCCAGACACATCCACAGAGGGCCCCAACGTATACCTCATGGGCACAAGGTTAGGAGGCTCAAACACTTTAAGAGGATCTTGGCAACTCTATCCAACTCTGCTTTTACCTGAGAGTCCTGCATTTCACAAATTATTGGTGCTTACCAATATATCAATAAAGCTAATATTTTGGTTCTCAGTTCTCATTCCAATTCATTGTCTCTCTACATGTGTGACACACACACACACATACCCCACATACATGCATGGAGACAGATAAATAGATATAAGTGCAAAGATACAGATATGAATATAGACACACAGACATACTCTGACAGATTCCTGAAGTAGAGAAGAGGTAAACTCCTAATAAATGTATTCTTCTTTTCAAATTTATCAGTCAGACAAAAATACATATACATTATTGAGGAAACTTAAGAGCTAGTGAGTAACAGAAGAAAAACTAATTGATTCTTCCATTACATGACTCTCAAAGTGTTTCTTGGTTAATAATGTGTTAATCTTATATATTCCACAGTGTTGGCTGTGTGTTTTGTTTGGGCTTCTAACAATCAACCAGTTGTCACAGCTTCCAAATGTTTATAGTTTGTTCTCTTTCTCCACTTCTGAATCCACACATCCGCCAAAAGGTTTCACCTCACCTATTCCTAAAAGAATCAACACTCATGCTCATGAGGAGCGTATATAAGAAAGCAAATGATGGAGGGACAAGATGATGAAAGCCCTAAAGCTTCAAGTAACTACCATTTATTCAGCAGTTATTATGTGCAGACTCTGTGATAAGCATTAATATACATTACTTCATTTAATTTACTTCTCACCATAATCCTGTGAAGTGGAAATTATTCTCATTTCATCAGTAAAGAAACGGTGGGTCTAACATTTGAAGTAACTTGCTCAAGACCACACAGCTAGCCCTGCTGTTGTGGCTCAGTGGATGAGCATCGACCTATGAATCAGGAGGACACAGTTCCATTCCAGGTCAGGGCACAGGCCAGTGATGGTGAACCTTTTGAGCTCGGCGTGTCAGCATTTTGAAAAACCCTAATTAACTTAACTCTGGTGCCGTGTCACATATAGAAATTTTTTGATATTTGCAACCATAATAAAACAAAGACTTATATTTTTGATATTTATTTTATATATTTAAATGCCATTTAACAAAGAAAAATCAACCAAAAAAAATGAGTTTGCGTGTCACCTCTGACACGCGTGTCATAGGTTCGCCATCACTGGCGCAGGCCCTGGTTGCGGGCTGGATCCCCAGTAGGGGGCGTGGAGGAGGCAGCCGATCAATGATTCTCTTTCATCACTGATGTTTCTCTCTCCCTCTCCCTTCCTCCCTGAAATCAATTAAAAACATATATTAAAAAGAAAAACACCACACAGCTACCAAGTGGAAGAGCTAGGACTCAAAGTCAGGTGTGTCTCATTCTAAAGCGCTCGTTCTTTATTGCTAGGCTATGCAGGCCAGCCTTCGAGATATAGTGAATTTGGTTCCAGACCACCACAATCTTTTGGCTGATAGTCTTCCCTTCAATTTGTAAAAAAAAAACAAAAAAAACATGCAACGATTATGAAGCGCAATAAAACAAAGTGCAATAAAACAAGGTGTGCCTGTACGGCTCTCACTAAAGATACACAGGCAGTAACGTAAAAATAATTCCACAGTGGGTGGGGCGACAGATGGTTCCAGCCACAGGAGCCCCCTGGCCTTCTTAATCCGGGAAAATGTTAAAGCGGAACCTCTGTGGTGGCATGTTCCTCCCTGACAAAAGCATGACTCGAATACATCTCCAGGTGTTATTTTCTGAAACAAGGTAAACAAAGTGTCCTCACCCATCAAATACAGCAGCCCTCTCACTGTAATGTCTACCTGGGAGGCCGCACCTCACAGAGTTACCAGAAACCACTCTTTTAAGTAAACTTTATTTCCTGTCACTCACAAGGCTGGGTGTCTTCTGCGCAGCACTCATTTGAGCCTGATTAAACTGCTGTGATGAACTTCAGAGCTGAGACTGCCCTTGAGCAGGACATCCATCTGATCTCTAATTCTCTTGCCCACTCATTTCTTGCAGAGCTCACAATTCTTAGTCCCGCCAGAGCAGCCTGGTTCAGGCGCTGCATCAATATCCTCAGTGCTGAATTCATTTCTGCAGGGAGTCCAGTACATCTGAACTTTCCAAAATCATTTGGCCTCCATTACTGGTAAGCACTGCTCTTAAACAGGTTGTAACTCCAGCTAATAGGCTCCATAATCATAGTTGAGTTGAACAAAAAAGGTTCAGGAGAGAGAGACATCAGTCATTTTTATTCCCATCAAATAAGCTGCAAAAGGCAGAGACATTCTGATTTCAGAATTGCAGGGTCTCGATTTGATCTTTGGGCTTTTAAGAGAGGCAGGGGGACAGGAGGAAGAGACCTACCCAAAGGTGAGTAAAATCCCAAGCCCTGAAATAAAAGACTTTATTGTAAATAAAACTCAAAGAAGACAGAAGTAAAGCAAATTCCAATGAAAAGAATTTGAGTTTCAACAGATTCACCTGAGTTGCTGGAAGCCAGAGCACTTAAGAACCTTCCTTCCACAGATGAACCTGATTACTCATCAGTATGGGGTAGAAGCATAGAAAAGGTTGTTTAACTGATAAATAATCAGAGTAGTCCCTAAACTCCTAAAACAACCAAAACACCTCTGGGATGACTTTCAGTGCCTCCCAGGGAATTCCTGAGGTTTCCTTTAATGGCAATCTTACCTTCAACTTGAATTATAAGCCTGGACAGGTACAGCTGGTATTTAAATGCCAATGCTTTTTATGAATCCTCATTTAAAATATATTTGCCACAAGATGCACACTACAAGTACGATGTGCAAAAACATTCACACTGAGAGGTTCCTGTGCTGCACTTAGTAACATCAGGTTGGTTTAGGTTGAATAACGATCTTGGATTCCTGCTTGAAGATAATGGGGGGAAAGTGTCCACAAATGTGTGTAATGTGCAAAGATCCACCGGTGCCCAAGAGTAAGTCCAGATGCATCATATTAAGAAGACTGGTTCACGTCAACAACCACCTATAATTTCTCTATATGCCCATTAAGCACATCTAATAACTTACTGTTTGATGAAAAAAAAAAAAAAAGATGAATGACATTTTAATCTTGATGCTGGTCTTTGCTTTCTTTAATAGATATCCAGTTTTCTAAGAAGACTGTTTACATTGCTACCCTACATTTACATAGTCTGGGCTCATGTTTAAAGACAAGTAAAAGCCTAGAATCTGTCCTGCATGAGTCTTCTTTGCTAAGACCTTTTTTTCTCCCGTACCTTTTTTAAGAGAAAATATTAGAGATAGGTCTCTCTCTCTCTCTCTCTCTCTCAAAATAAAAGCTCCCCCTATAATAATACCTTCAGTGAAACACTCTCTCATGCCTTTATCAATAAGGTGACCACGGGCTCATGAAGAGCATAGGACAGAAGAGTGAAGGGGATGTCTGAATGCTTTAATTGCCACCTCTCCAAACGCAGTTCACTAAGAGTTGAGGGATTCCCCTCAGGTCTAATCCTCTTTAAAGCCTCTTGTGCAGTATTTGGCAGTCCCTCATCTGATTTCCTGGGGAAAATTCCTCCTTTATCTACCACTCTTCCTCTTCTTTTCTCTTAGGCATCACCACCTTCCTCCCACTAAGGAAGACGTGCTTAGGAGGTTCTATCCTACTAGACCTTTACAATCTTACATCCAAAGCTTCAATTCCTATCTCAATCTTTAAGATAATCTTTGGGGTTCCAACTCTAGTTGTACTCCTGCGTCTGGCATCCACTAGACAGATCCATCTTAGAAGCCCCTCAAACTCTGTATAAAATACACACTCCTTAATGTAGCCCTCAAGGCTCTAAAACCACTGGCCCTAACATACTTCTCCAGCCTGAATTCCAATTACAAACCCAAGCATATTTTACATCTCAAACACAGTGACGATGGACTATTCCAAGAGCTCCCTCTTGCCCTCATGTCTTGCTATCCATTTCATGTCCTTTCCCCCACATCTTTGCCTGATGTAATCTTATCTATCTTTCAAAGGCCAACTGCCAAAGTCCTTACTCTGTCTGATAAACTCTCTTCTCTTTGAAATCCAAGCCTATTATTAACCTTCGCTTACGCCACTTACATTACTGTATCTTTCATCATAATCGCTTGTGGGGGCTTTCTTAGTCAATCTACAGAACAAGGGCGGCCTGCCACTGACAAACCTACATCTTTAAGTTGCCTTAGTCAGGAAATGTTTACAAAATAGGATAAAATGGTCACAAAATTCATTTTAGAGAAAAAACTTGAACACTGCTTAAATGAGATCACAGCCATTTTACCCATGGGATGGTCTTATTTTTGTTTCTTTTACAATCAATATTTTCTGGGGATTCTTTTGAATGCATAATATATATATATATATATATATATATATTTTAAAATGCTTCATGTAAAATTCTTTTTAGGCTCTAAGCTATTTGTATCTCCAGTGACTGTCACAGAGCAGGTTAGAAAGAAGAAAAATGAAATGAAAAGGAAAAGAGGTAACATTTCAAATCACCAGGGGAGCAAGTTTGAAACTGACTTGGGGGAAGGCCCAAGTGTCAGCTACAGAGATGGAGGTAAAGGACAGAAGGATTCTAACTGCTGGAAATTTTATCCGATAATAAAATGGGTATGTGTGTGTAACTTTTTTATTATGGCAAAATACACATAACATAAAATTTACCATTCTAACCAGGTTTAAATGTATAGTCAGTGGCATTAAGTACATTCACATTGCTGTGGGACCATCACCACCATCCCTTTATAGATCAGTTTTGTTACCCCAAATGGGACTGTGTGCCCTTTAAACAATAACTCCCTATGTTCCCCTCCCCCTGAATCCTGGGCAACTGTGTCTCTATGAATAAGACTACTCCAGGGACCTCTCGTAAGTGGAATCACACAGTATCTGTCCTTTTATAGCTTCTGAAACCCAGAACAAGAACCCTTATAAAGGAAGAAAAGAAAGGGAAAAGAAGGTGAGGATACAGAAAAGAGGGCAGAAGATAATGCAGAGAACTTAGGGCAGGGAGGCCTTGAGTGGAAGACTGAAGGGGGATTTGTTATTTGGGACTCACCAAACACCTTGCTGTAGAAATGCAACAGCTTAAAGACACCAAGAGAGGCTATTAAGAAGCAAAGCAATTCAGTTTCATGGAGAAAGGTGCCCTTATTCCTATTAATTTCTTTATTTTCCAATTTATAAAGTAATTTCATCATTTTTACCCATTTACCTGGTTCCAAAATCCCAGTAAGATTTTCTAAATCTTATTCAAGTAGAGACATGGAGTAACATTTTAAAAACGTCCCCTGACAAATAAATAGCCTACCAAAATGATGTAATTTTAAAAACTGCCATGTGTCACTAAGTCACTAGTGACTATACTTGTTTCTTGTATTTGAGTTTTCATTTTTTTCTCTCACCCTATGTTCACTGAATTATATAGAGTTTATGAGGTAATAGAATTCTAAGCTAGAGAGTGTAATCTGAAGTAAAAGAATAATAATATCAGCATCATCTATGGGTTGAAAAATACTAATGCTACTTCTTTGGAAATTTTACTTCGGGCCCAAATTACAACACATCACAAAGAAAAGAGTTTTAGACTCATTCACATGTCGAGTTATACATTACACACAACTTAGAAGTCCTTTCTGAGATGCTCAGAAGTAAGTGAGTGTAGAGCTTAACTCATGGAATAAAAGAGAACCGGGGCATTCACTCACCTGGCACCTCTCCTGGCCTTTGCAATGGTCTCTGAGAAAGGGGTCCGTGGTTCCCGGACGTCCTCCCTGGGAACTGAGGAACCACAGCCACCATGCACCACAAACACCGGCACCCCTGCCTGAAAGCGGAGAGCTGTCAGTCAGGCCTGCTCCACAGATGCAGAAGTTTGTAACCAGCAGGAAGAAATGAAAACCCGGAGGACTAAATACCACTCTGTAATTTGGCTTAATCACTTTAAAACTTTAAGACAGGAAATAGCAGGTTGGTGGCACACAGAAGGAAAATGAATTTTTAAAAGATGTCTCTGTAAAGAAGTGATGGGACTTGGGCGGCGCCGTGTGACACATCCCTCCCATCAGGAATTCCATGTTCCCTCTGATATTTTCATCTCAGTGTTTACTGAACAAGCTCCTGCTCTCATCCACATTATTTTGATTAATTCATGAAAAGGTTCAAGAATTATAGAAGAGAAATCTAAGGTGATTGTGCACGAAAATAAATGAAAGGATGACTCCAGGTTTACAGTCACTATATTTCATGGCTAAAACGCTGCCTGCCCTTTTTTTTTTTTTTTTTTTAATTTAACTGCAACACAATTCCCTTAGCTTCGGTTTTGAAGTAATGATATAAAATTCATTTTATCTCTTTTTCAAGCCCGGCTCTTTCATATATAACATCAGACTTGTCATATCTGAGGAATTATTAAAATAAGACAGAGCCTGCTATTTCTGAGCAGAAAAGCCTCTTTGAGCCGGCATCCTCGGGAGAGACACGGGCCCTATCTCATTAGTTGGTGCCGAGACGCGTCCTAGTCTCCAGGTTCAAGGTGATGAAAGATTAGGGCGTTGGGCCTTGTTTCATTTGGTATGCAGCACACATCTCTCCCTGCCTGTGAACACGAAATTACATTGAACCTGGGGAGTCTAACTCCATTAATTTTAAATGGAAGATTAATTTAACAATATGCGGCAGATATTTGTTACAGACCTATCATGTAAAAGTGACGGTTAGCCATAAATTGTGGTGACTCACACTGGCCAGTGGCCCTGGCTCAAATAAATCAGAAGGCATTTACACATAATTGCTGTTTTTAAAGACAGGGATATGGGTGATGTGTTTCTTTGATAAAAGATTGGGCAACCCCATTCAAAGAAACAGCAGCTGATATGAAAGCCATCGTGCTGTTCTGGAGGGAGAATTCTCTGATTATTTCTGGAATAATCATGTAGGAAAAACAAATACTGCACTGATGTACTGTAATTTTTTTAAGGCTATGTAATAATTCTGAGGCATGATATTATCACGGTATTTTTGTCAATTCCCTGGAAGTAATTATAATAATAATACCCTCGGAAATAACAATTTCCAGGAGATGAAGAGAGGATGAAAAGGGAGAGGCAGAAAGGTATATCATTGCCCATAAGGACAAGCAATTCTATTGATTTTCTACAACTAATTATGATATACATAAATAATAATTTGCAAGGCTCTGGGAGAGGCAAAAGGGGACAATGGTAACTGGAGAGAAGCATTCTGAAGGACAAAGTATGGGATTTTTTTAAATGCCATTTTATGGTTTTCTTGACACATTTTTTTAAAGCAAATTGTCATCTTCTTGAAGCAACTGAGGGGAAAGAAAGACACCCAGTGCCCTGAATGCTTATCTGCTACAGGGTAAGCAAGGCGGACAGAAGCCAAGGGCGCGGGGTGCGCGGCACTTGTCAGGAGAGGCTCCGAAGGGAACCAGCCTGTGTGGGTCTGCCTGCCCCCTCACTGTGGAGTGAGGCTGTTATTCTAATCTCCTCTCTTCTGCAAGCACCAGCCTTGCCAGCACTCGGGGGAAGGATGCTCAAGGACTTCTGTCTTCAGTCAAGTCCAATGTGATAGGAGCTTTGCGCCTGTCTCCTTTAAAAGATTAAGGTGGGAAGAGGGCAGGGTGAGGATTTATGTGTCTTCCCTCTAAGCACCCTCTCAAAGTCCTCAAGAGACTGCTGGGAAGTCGGCACAAATACCCATCTCTCAGAAGCGCACATCATTCCGCTCCGTTCTATTAAGCAATAAGAAAAGCATGAGGGGATATTAGCACTTGAAACACTACTCGACATGTCCCCTGGCTCCAGACTTGAACCCCTCTCCAAGGTGGCCTTCCACAGAGCCATTATAATGAGCTGGCAAATCAGATCAGATCACTTTCAGCAAAGCTGCAGATAGGAGCAAAGCTCCCAGCTGCCCACAGATTTAAGCCCAAGCTCCTTAGCAGGGTATACAACAATATTCATGCCAGTCCCTTGCATCCTTCTCCACTCTCATCCCTCCTCCTGACACATGAACCCCACATTCCTAAATGCTGCATTTATGCATTTCAGGACTGACATATACTGCAATACCACCCTTTTCACATGCTGTTGTCCCTTGAATACTCTTACTAATTCTCATCTGATAAACTCCTACTCATCTTTCAAAAGCCAACTCCACCACCACACCCTCTGTGAAGCAGTCATGTTTGCCACTTGAAAGCAGGGACCTGCCCTATTTGTCTTTCTATCCCCAGCAACAACCCATTGACTATAACACTAGACAATCATAATTGTTAAATTCATAATGGATGACTAATCTTAAAGATACAAAAGGGCAAAAGGGTTTGGCTTACTATTACGAAAGAGGTTATAAAAGAGGTTAGATGGTTAAATTGATAATAGCAACAGAAGCAAAAGCAGTAAGAACTAACATTTATTAATGCTTGCTGTGTGACTTACACTTTCTAAGATTTTCACATGTATTAATTCTAAGAACCTTGATGAAATAGGTACTGTTATCAATTCCATTTATGGACAGGAAACTGAGGCATTCAGATAGCAAGTGACAGCACCAGAATCTCAGTGTAGGCAGTTAAACTTCAGACTCCCTCACAGATGGTATTAGGATCCAATGAGTCTTCCTGCCACCCACCTGTAGCAAAATTTGGGCCCCACTTCCTGGAAGGGAATTGATCAAGGCGTCTACTCAGTACTTGGGAAACCCACATGGTGAACAGAACAAAGCCCCAGGGAAGGGCCAGACCTGCAGGAAGGTGCACAGCAAAGGGCAGTTCTTTAAACCTGGGTGAGGGGTGGAGGCCTAAGAAGGCTCGGCCTGCTGGGAGTGAAGAGAAGAGGGCCTGACTATCACTGCTGTTACAGGCAGTACTCAAGATACTGCAGATGTTCAAAGCACATCTGGGTTAAAGATAAAAACCTGTTTACAGTGATGTAATATTATTGAAGAACAGCTTCAACAGACTTATGCTCATACATACATACACAGGTCAGTTTCTCAATGGCCCTTTGAAAGAAGATGATTAAAGTTTGCATTCTGACATTTTCCAGTTGGGAGTGAATCTTCTTGCAGGGACAAAGTTAACACTCCTATCATCAGCAAGGCCAGACATTTTCAAGAAATTACCCTTCTATATTTTTATATTCAGTGCCCCTCTTATTTGAGCACTGTCACATTAAAGGTAAATTTCACTCCATGAGATCTGAAATACATCTTCAAGTAGCCAATTTAACAGAATAACTAGTCCATGTAGTAATAACAATGGTAATAATAATAAAAATAATAATAAACTACCCCCAAAGGTAATTTCTTATGCTTCTATTGTAACTCTTCTCTAAGGACTTGCATGTTATTAGAAAACACGAATTAAACTAGTATATAGTTTCTGCAAAGGAGAAGCTACAATTATTTTGTTGTTGTTATTCAAATGGATGATTGAGAAGAGTTAAGATACCTAATGTCCCTACAGCAGCCTAAACCCAGAAATTTCATCTTCCTTCTCTAGAAATGCAATTGAAAATGTATGACTGAAATAGCATCCCTATTTAATAAACAAATAATGGTCTCAAAAAAAGTTTGTGCTAAGCCACTAATAGAAAGGAAGTTTATTGGAATTACATGAGAAAGAATAATAAGCTATTGTATCCAATACAAACAGTAGCAAGCCATCGGATAAATCCTGAGAAATGGAGCTGTGTTGCTACTTGGAGCATTTAAATATAAAGTATTCACCTCCTCCCTTCCCTGGGCTTCTGGTCAATTCAGTGCAAGGCAAGAGCATTGGCTACTATGAAGAAGCACTCAATGTCACAAAAGGTGTTGGAGGTGCTATATAAAGATCAAGCCTTAAGGAAAAAGACAATATTCCCCATGCTGTAGTGTTCAAGGAGACTCAGAGACAGAGTGTAAGAGTTGATAAAGTAATACAGTATCCTAAATTTACCACTGATACTAAGGTTGGCAGCATTGCATGCCTCTAACTAGTTCAGTTTTGTGCTTTAATGTTAAATTTCTTATGGGAGCACATCACCTAATTAGAGGAATTGATAACTGCACTGTTCCATAATGAGGCCAATACATTTCAAAGTCATTAAAGATAACCAAGGCAATAAGTCTGGGTTTAAGCGGCGTTTCCTCAGATTTCACAGTCTGCATGTTGCAAGTGTAGGGGGGAAAGCAATCCCTGCCTAGTCAACTGTAAATGCTGGGTTATTGGAATCTTTAAAACAGGCAGCAAGGAGAAAATTACATGGCCAAATCTCCTTTTTCCAGTTAATGAAGAATTAAGACTCCCATTTACTATATTAGAAGGTTCGTCAGAGGTCTCAGCCCTCCATAGCTGGTGTTTGACAGCAGTGTCAGTTTATCTGAATCTGAACGCGTAAATGCATGACAGAGGATCATTCATAACTGTCACATCTACTTATCTCCCTCATTGTCACACAGCTAATGAAATTCAGGCCATGGAGCTGCCTGCCTCTGTCCGTTTCTCAACCCAGCTCAAGGAAAAAGGCATCCCAAAGCCCTTTCATGCCCCATTATCACGTCAGCACATTGTGCGGCTACAACAAGAGTCAGCACTGCTTCCTGTAATCTCACCGTCCGAGGAGAAGACAAGATGTCCCTGGGACTAATGTCCATGCAGACTGCATCTGGTGTCAGCAATCAGAAACAAAACAAAACAGCTCAGGAAAATAATGCTACAGAGAGAGTATTTTTGTATATATTATTCCATGCCACGGGGGGGCGGGGGGTGGGAACCCTGCAACATGCAGAATTTACCTTTGGTTGGTAATGAGGCAATGCCACTTCCATGCACTAAACTGCAGTAAGTGTGAGAGGATTTCATAATGCAATTTGCTACAGCATACAGACCTTTACACTAAGAGAGGGCAGAGAGGCCGAGACAGGGATGTCTGTAATCAAACCACTCAGAAGATTTTGAGGACAGCGTAGCGCAAAAAGAAAATACAATTTGATTTGCAAATATTACCACTGAAGCAGCTTATCTGCACAGAAGAAAGTGGTTTGGTTATTAATGTGTCACCAACAATTGGAATCAGAGTTGGTATAATGAAATGTGCCTGTTTTCAGACACCCCGGCCATCTGCAAAATGGCCAATGGGCTGAGTCCCAACGCAAGCAATTCAACATGGAAGAGCTCATGTGGTTTTGCATCTCAGGCTCCTGTAAAACCAGAGGAAACAAAACAACATCACAAGTTACTTGTGATAAATTCACATTTGGAAAATTCTCCTTTGACATTTCTTAAATTCAGACGACGGCATTGATTTCACTACTGCCTCACATAGTTTATTTTTTAAACAGCTGTATTGAGGTATGCTGCATACCATTAAATTCACCCACATTTTAAGTCTACAAATTGATTAATTTTAATAAGTTTATCATCATACAACCATCACCACAATCTAGTTTTACAACATTTCTATCACTCAGGAAAGTTCCCATATATATTAACTTATAGACAATCCCCACTGGATTCATTTTTTAAAAATTTCTTCTTGGCATCAATTTTTAATTGAGATAAAATTCACATAACATAAAATTCCTCATTTTAACCATTACTTTTTACTGGGTTTTTAGTATGTTCTAAGGTTGTGCAACTATCATCACTATCTACTTCCAGAACATTTTCACTCTGAAATGAAAGCCCATGCCCACTAGGCAAGCACTCTGCATTCCCTTCTCCCTCAGACACTGGCAACCATGAATCACTTTCAGTCTCTATGGACTTACCCATTCTGGACAATTCATGTAAATGAAATCATACAATATGTACCCTTTGTGCCTGGCTTCTTTAATGCCACATGATGTTTTAAAGGTTATTTCCTTATTCTTTTTTATGGCTGAGTAATATTCCATTTTATGGATATACCACCTTTTGTTTACCCATTTCTCAGCTAATAGACATTTGAGTTAATTCCACTTTTTGTCTATTATAAATAATGTTTCATGAATACTCTGTAAAAGTTTTCATAGAAATACGTTTTCAATTCTCTTGGTTACATATCTAGAAATATAATTATTGGGTTGCCTCATACAGTTTTGTAAGTCATACACTATACAACCCTGAGGATATCATTCACACTGTAGACACAAACTGCGTATCTTACATCACAGCCTTATTTGACGTGGACCTCACTGAGAAGGAAATTGATTTATTCTGCTTATTTCAGAAGTTAGAGTTAAATGTCATGACAGATTTGAATGGCCTTTGATGGCAGTTTTTCCCTAAATTAACAACATTTAAGTTAAGAATAGCTATGCTTCTCAAGGGACTGTTGCTTGTTAGGCTTAAATAAGACCAATATTTTCAGTCATAGTCAATAGTCAATATCCCAGTCATTAGAGGATTAATATTTCTGCTTACGGGCCAACTCCATTTATGCCCCTCCTTCACCCTACTGATACCTGCATCTTATATATCATACTCATTAGTAGTTCTACTACAGATTCAAGGAAGTAATGAGAAAGGTAAAAAAAAAGATTACATCCATTTGACTTCTCATTAGGAGAATTGATCTAAAAAGTTCAGGAGAAGAAAGGATTGAAGAAAAGACATGCTATTTTTATTCCCTTCAGTGATTATTTTTTCACTGTAGCCCTAATTCCTTACTACACTACTCATTTTTCTTAAGCAAATAGTCACCTAAGAAAATACACTAGTTAATTAAACTAAAAAGTAAAAGACAAAGTGTGTGCTTAACTCATAAGAAACTACCTGTAAGTAGTTGTTCTCGTGTAGGTACTGAATTTACAACATGAACACACACACCCTCAACCATGTTTTAGCATCGGTGGTTGTAAACCTGTGGGGTACTTTATTTGACCATTTTTCTTATTGTTTCAGCTGTAAGAATTATTAGTAAGGAAGTTTATAAAATTATTCTCAATCCTTGATTTTTGTAGATATAAGGACTAGAAGCCGTAATTGTTCTCAGATTAAGGCAATAAATACTATCTTTAAAAATCAAAACCATTAATCCTAAGGAATAAGATATGTTTGGGGAACATGAATTATACAAAATGCCCCAAACTAAACTGTTTGGTATTATTTCAGAGATCACATCATGTTTGGATATTAAGACAAACTGACCTTCAACCTACTGCCACCTCTTAAGGGTAAAGGATCAAGCTTAAAAACGGAGGTGCCTAATCATCCCTTACATTTTCTAGACAGTGTCTTCTGGTTTTCCACATCCCTGTTACTGAACTTTGCAATGTGGAGACCATGTTTCTCCTGACACTTGGTCTCCATCTAAATCTCTATCCTTTCGCATGGATACACATTCCTCCTAAAACTGTCAATTCTTCCAGGAAAATAAAACGTTCTCTCACTTTGCTCACCATACTCACTTATAGACTCTTCTCTTCTACGGTGGGGCTTTGAAATTAGTCCCACCGCCAAAAACTTTAGTATAAAGAAATAGCTTGGGAAAGTAGGTAATCTTACGGAAAAGGAAAAATAACACTGAGTTTAAGGGAAAAAAAAAAAAACCACAACTGTGAAAACAATAAAACACAAGTCCATTTTGGCCAGCAGCTTGTATGAAAACATTCACAATTGAACCAGAGGTTTAAACACAAAGAGGAAACATCTTAGGAAGAATTTTTCATCACAATATTTTATGACTGCTTCTACTCGTCCAACATAACAGAATTGGGGAGAAGAGAAAGTAGTGTTGCCATTAGGGTCAAATTACCAGAGGAACAAAGCAAGTGAATGTATCTTCAGTTCTACACAGTTTTGAAAACTTCAAGACAAAAATAAATTGCATGACCCCCTGGTAACTTCCACTACAACTTAGAGGAACAAATTGTTTGCCTCAAGCTGGGTGGGATATACATTCAAATCAAGGCTCTTGAAAGAAATTATTAAGTAGAGTCATATTAGCTTTCTCTGAAGCATACTCATTTTCAGTATTGCTACTGTATAGACCAATTATGATACCTTTCCATGCTGAGAAATGATTGTTCTGCTAACACAGTTCTGGTAAGAATCAAAAGCACTGCATTTTTAACCTTAGGGGATTTTTGTTATTGCCGCTCCCTTGCCAGTTCCTTCACATGGAAAACATCTTCCATTAATCTAAATGCAAAATTTATTTCAGCTTTCCAAAGTTACTTGAAAAATGTTAAGCACAAAGCAATAAAGTTTTTATGCTCTTAAGACCACTAATGCTTTGAGCTTCATATTCATTTTGAAGAAATGAACATTTTATGGTTCACAGAGGAATAGCTACATGAATAATATCTGAGATTATAATGCATCTAGCAGAAAAAGATTAAGTTTATGTAAACTATTTAATCAGACGTGAAATTTTCTCCAGAGGATAAAAATTCTGACCTTACTGAAGTTTACTTTAAAAATATCTATATCATGTTTCTATCAAGGGAACACACACTTTTCCCATTTATGTAATATAAATATTCATTAGAGAAAAAAACTTAAAAGATGTACTACACTGACCCAACAAGCATGCTATAATGGAGAGCTCTATATTAGAGAGAGATTAGATGAGAAGAACTCTAGGTTGCTATTTGTTCCAAACTACTCAGCTGTTAATTTCTAATCAATGGACAACCATTAGATGACTGTAACTGCTAAAGAGCATATGATTAAGTGTGTCATGCTAAAATCCTTATATTTTTATTAAATATATTTCCTAAAAGATAACATTTTTGCAAACACACAGGACTAAAATTGAATTAATAATATTTAATGCAATTTATGTATATTTGAAAAGTTAATTTTTATAAAAGATTCCAAACTTGGTAAATATAATAAATGGTCTACCATTATTTTCAATGCCCACAGATATAAATATGACAGTAGGGCCTGGGGACCCCATATCCAACCCTCGATGACCCAGAATTGTCATTATTATTATAAATGCTGGGGTTAACATTGTAACTCTACTATGGCTAGTTATCATCTTAACATGCATTGTAATATGAAAATATGTGTTTTCATTTCAACAGATCACTCATCAAAATTCTTTTTTTTTTGCAACTTATGTCTTACCAAGAGACTTAGAGAAGACAGTTATAAATTTTATTGCTTCATTCATAAAATATAAACATCTTAAAATTAGTTTTTATATTTTACAGCTTTTTGAAGACACAGCCATACTTCAAGCCAGTTTTAAACATTTCCTTTTTTAAAATTTTATATGCAAAACAAGGTTAATATAAGGGGAAAACAAAAAACTAGATTTCATGATACCAACTAAGGTATCAGATCTTTAAATAAAACATATAAAAATACTTAAACCGCCCTGACCGATTTGGCTCAGTGGATAGAGCATCGGCCTGCGGACTGAAAGGACCCAGGTTTGATTCTGGTCAAGGGCATGTACCTTGGTTGCGGGCACATCCCCAGTGGGAGGTGTGCAGGAGGCAGCTGATCGATGTTTCTCTCTCATCGATGTTTCTAACTCTCTATCCCTCTCCCTTCCTCTCTGTAAAAAATCAATAAAATATATTTTAAAAAACACTTAAACCAACAAATAAGAAAATGACTATTAAAGACACTAACTATAACCTGGAGAATATTATGCTAAGCTAAATACTCCAGTCAGAGAAAGATAAATATCACATGACCTCACTCATATATGGAACCTAATGAGCAAAATAAACTGGTGAACAAAATAGACTCAGAGGCATAGAACCATGGAACAGACTGAAGAATCTCAGAGGGAAGGTGGGTATGGGTGTGGGTGAGGAGAGATTAACCTGGGAACATACCCATAGATGCACAGCCTATGGACACAGACAATAGTGTGGTGAAGGCCTGGGGTGGGGTGGGTGGGATGGCTGGGGTGGTGGGGGTCAATGGGAAAAAAACAAAACAAAGGGGATATCTGTAATACTTTCAACAATAAAGATAAATTTAAAAAATAAAAAAGACATTAATAGAGAATTACAACACTTGCTTTTAAGAGGGTGGGTGAGGTGGAAGAAGGTGGGGATAAATGGTGATGGACTGAGACGTGACTTGGGATGGTGAACAGACAATACAGTGTACAGATGATGGGTTGTGGAATTGTGCACCTGAAACCTGTATATTTTTGTTAAACAGTGTCACCCCAATAAATTTAATAAGAAGGAAAGAAAAGAAAGAAAAAACAACAGTGAACTGAAATAAACATTTTTGATGATATAAATGATTTTAAAAAAGAAGAAGCAATGTGGCCAGTGAGGACTGAGAAATGCTCTAGGTGTAAAATACACAACAGATTTCAAAGACGTAATACAAACAAAGAATGTAAAATATCCCATGAAAAATACTTGTACTGATTATATGTCAAAATGACAGTCTTTTGAATATATTGGGTTAAATAAAATATATTATTGCAATTTAAAAACACAAAAATACAAGTAGGTTATTAAATAAAATAATTTTTCAAAATATATCACTCAGTGAAATATTTTTAATTAAATGTACTACAGTCTATGTGTTTTAACTATGCCTGTGGTACCCTCACTAGTACAAAATTATAGCATGAAAATAAAATTGTGTCTTTTACTGGAAAAAGACTTGAAAACCAAACGGCGACAGAAAAAACTATCAGCCAGATAGAAATATGTAAAGAATGAATCCTATCAAACATTATTTATTTTTTATTTTTCATAGGAGAGAACCAAATAAAATTTTAATGAAATTAGGCTGTAGAGTAATAGGGATATAAGCTTTACAAATAGAACATAGTGAAGAGATGTTAAAGAGAGTACAATTTCTTTAATTTGCCCCATCAGTCAAAAGAGAAAAGTTTTGTGAAGAATACCTAATAATGTGTTGAACCTCTCTTTGTATCTCACTATATTTAAGTGCCTTATTCATTCACTGTTACATTATTTAGAGCACAAAATGACAGTCATAGCCATGCATGAACAAAGGGTTGTTCCTGAGGCCAGGATTTTGACTTCCTACTAAGCTACTCACAATGTACTCTCTGAATCCAAAATTTACCTACTGAATCCCTTCAAATAATGTAATGATAACAACAGTAAGAAATAATGTTTTGGGGTCTATCACTTTGCATCCAGCTGGCTCCATCAGAAGAATGATATTTAAATCAATGGTTTCAATATGGTCCCATAAATGCTTTGGTCAGGATAGGTACATGAGAATACAGAGGAAAAACATCTAATATTTTCACTAGTTCCTATATACAGGGGTGGGGAAAAGTAGGCTTACAGTAGTGAGTACATGTAACACAATTCATTCTTAAATTAGTTATTTATTATTGTATTTATTACTATTAACCTACTTTTACTCATATCAGTATATAGCAGAAGTGGGATTAGCACAGATGTATTTTTAAAATCAACTTTATTAGAATTGAGGTATAATACACATAAAACAAAAATATACCCATTTCAGGTGTCCATTTTGGTGAGTTTTTTCACGCGCGCGCACACACACACACAACCACTGCCACAATCAAGAGACAGAACATTTCCATCTCCCATGTTCCCTCATGCTGTTTTGTAGCCAACGTCCCCAAGCATGGTCCCAGGTAAATACTTTCTGCTAGTATGGTAAGTCGTTTTTGTTCCAGAATTTCACATAAGTGGAATCGCAGAGTAAATACTTTTGTGTGTGTGACTTCTTTCACTTAGCACAATGTTTTTGAAATTCATCCATGTTGCTGTGCATGTCAGTAATTTCTTTTTGTGTGCTTAGTAACAACAATAATCTGGATATGCCATAATTCTCATCTACTAATGGACACAATTTGGCTACCATGAAAATTTTTTTTTCTGAACATTAGTGTACAAGTCTTTGTGAGGCCATAAGTTTTTATTTCTCTTGAGTAAATACCTAGGAATGGAGTTGCTAGGTGATAGGATAAATACATAAGAACTTTATTGGAAAACTATTTAAAAATTTTATAAGAGAATGCTAAATTAGTCTGTCCAGTGTGGCTCAGTATTTGAGTGCCCACCGAGGAACCATGAGGTCATGGTTTGATTCCCAGTCAGGGCACAGGCCCGGGTTGTGGGCTCAATCCCCAGTGTGGGGTATGCAGGAGGCAGCAGATCAATGATTCTCTCTCATCATTGATGTCTCTATCTCCTCTCCCTCTCCCTTCCTCTCTGAAATCAAGTAATATATATTTTAAAAATAAAGAAAGAAAATGCTAAATTAAAACAAATCTCTTGATCCAAGGTTTTATTATGATCCTAGGATGCATTCCTTCTCCACATATCCACACTTTAAATATATTTTTTTTTTACTCAAACTAGTTGGCACTTCTTTCCCCTGATATCACGAGGTCAAGATACAAATGAATCAACAGCTTTGCAAGATCCAAATGGAAGAAGAGCTCCAACTGATCTGATTTCTAGTTGTAGTAATGTCAACACCTGGCACTTGCAGAAACGTCCTCTGAAACTCTTAGCAGGCACTCTTCCTCCCAGCTCCTCTTGGAAGGAAGTGGCCAGCAAAAAGAAGACGTCTGCTAGGGTGATGCATCAGATTGGACTCATTATTCTGCTAAAGGCTCTGGCATATGCACCATGGACCTGGCATGAGTTTATAAAGGCAAATGATCTGGGAAAACCAACCATAGGGGAAGGAATCAAGCTTGGTGAGAACCTAATGCACATAGTCCATCCTCAGTGGGTACACCAGGTCCTTGTCCCACTCATGAGCTATGCCCTATCCCACTCACTGGTCATCAATTCAATTGTACTTCTCTTTCCCTTGTGAGCTAGGAACATATTAATGATCAAGTATAAGAATGTTTTTAAGGGGGGGGAAAAAAAAGCTTGCTATGGCCCTGACTCTGGACTTGTTCATGCATTGAAAGGAGAAGGTTAGGGAGGCCCTAAAAGTTAAAGCTTCCTCTAATGGTCATACTACTTCTCCTATAAAAAGAAAGACATTGGGTACCAAGGAAGGAAGCCTCTTTGGCAACTACAGAACATATACCAAGCTCAAAAGTGATCTGGTTTCTTCTGTCATGGACAGAATGTATACGGTGCCATTACTGTCCACTCAGAGAAGTGCACACCTAGAAAATATCATTACTGAGGTGTAATATTGTCCACACTGCTTGTAAGTTTATAGAGGAAAGGACTAAGGGGGCAGAGTGAATTCCTGCAGGGCGATGCACAGCAAATGAGACAGCTGAGAAGAACCTACGAGGGTACTGTTCTGCACCATTCCTACATGGAGATGTGGGGCGGGGTCCCCTTCTGGATATGCCTCACCAAACCAGAGAGCCAACTTCACAGATTGCTGGGAAAACAACCAGTAACCACTATAAAATGTACTTCAAAGTTCCATCGAGCCTGTTAGAGTAACTCAGTCCTAGACTCTCTACAGGGGTTCGAAGTCACTTTATCTTATCTACTGTAATCACATATTTGTGTTCTCATGCTGACTATGTCCTAAGAATTTCTTAGAGCCAAGATCACAAATGTCGTTTTCATAGCATCGTCACTCAGATTAAGGTGGCAGCCTGGTCTGTCAAGGTAGTAAGATACTCATTAAAAAAAAGTTCCAAAGAAGGAAGGTACCCTGATAAGTTCCTTGCCTTATACATGCACAGTGCATTCCTTAGCAGGCTGGAAAACTTTCTAATACTGTTCAAAGGGAAAAAACGATGGTCAGAGTCACGCTCAACAAAATTCATTTCTGACTCAGAAATGTGTTTCTACTCCCTAGCAGCAGCTGAATCAACACTGTTCACAGACAACAAACCGGATTATGAAAATCGCGTGAAAATGAAGCTCTTTGATGACATTTGCTACTGTTCTACTTAGCATTCCTTCATCATCTTTCCCTTACGAACACAGTTCCTCTTGAGATGCCCTTTCTCGACCTCTACAGTTGTTACTGCTCAACATAACTACAGTCTCAACAATGTCAAACCATTTCACACTGACACTGTGTCTCAGGCAATGTTAGGCCATTGCCAACAAGTAGCGAGTAACCTGTGCTGACAACACATTACAGCCCTGCCATAAACAATCAGCGTCTCACTGAAGCAAAATGGAAGTCAAATTAGAGCAGAATATGTAACAACATGCATAGTAAATTGGCATAGCAGCTTGCTAAACAAAAACGGGGCAGCAGTCACACACAAGATGCAGAACAACAACTGTGCCACATTGTCCAAGCTCATGTCGGCCAGGAGTTGGGCCAAAGCCTACTTCTGCCAAGAAATCCCTGTGGGGTCTGATTGGGAAACCTCTGCCCCTTTCCGTGTTTTCAGCCCACCTCAATTCCTATGCTCTCACTCTGATGAGGATATAGGAAAATGATGCCAGATCTTTGGATTCACAGATGATGAGCAGTGGCATACGCTAACTAAATAAAGTAGGACAGGTGGGCAGAAGGATGGTGCAGCCACACAACTGCAGGGAGAAGGAAGGTATGACCCATATGCTTAAGGAAAAGAATGACTTCCAAAGTGAGTCAGTGTTAAAGGGAAGATATGAGTGATCAACAATGAAGGTGGAGACGTACTGCTACAGGGAACACGGAGCAATGGGGTTTCTCAGAGGTGCAGCCAGCATTTCACCTGGAAGACCTCCCCTTAAAAGAGCAGGGCCCAAATTCTAGGGCTAGGGCTGGTAGGGCCAGGGCTAAAAGGAAGACTGAGGTCTTGAAAGGTCACTGGAAAACAATGGAGATCAAGGCAGAGGCCAGACATCTTCTCTCATTACAAGGTGGGGGGAGGACTACCCATCACAGTTGGGACACAAACATGAGATGTGCTGTGATCCACCCAACAAAAGCCAAGCTGAGGGGCCAGGTGGGCTGACTGTGAAGGTGGCTTGCCTTCCGTAGCCCTCCTCCAGATTAGGAGCCAGGGTCAGTTAAGACATGCCTCAGTCCCTACCATGCCTCTGCCGGGAACCTGACACTGTGATGGGAAAGTAACAGCTAAACACACAGGAAGGGAGATAAATAGACCCACCTGGCAGGAAAACAGGAGACAGGCAACAAGTAAAAGCCAAGTTGTCCCTATAAATCCCATAAAAAGGTGGACTCCACAAAGGTGGTCTATTTTCTGAGTGCAACAGATAGCACAAAGCCCCAGGACCCCGATGCAGCCCTGACAGACAGCGCTCACATTTCATTCTGAGGATGTCTCTGTGCACAGGCAGACACAGTAGTTTGGCAGGCCCCTGGCAGGCTGGAGGCCATTTTTTGTTTATGGACCATGGAGCGAAATCAATCCTCAACCACTACAGTGGGGCCTTGACTTACGAGTGTCCTGACTAACGAGTTTTTTGAGATACCAGCTGTCTCTCCAACGATTTTTTGCATTGAGTTGACAGAGTAATTTGAGTTAACGAGCTCCTTAATGAGCTCAGTCTCGGAACGAATTAAACTCGTAAGTCAAGGCCCCACTGTATATCTTGCCCTTTATGACTGGAGCACGAAGGGAGGGGCACCATCATTGGTGCCTGTATGGCCCTAACTTCTTGCCACACACAACCCTTCAGAAAAGCCGAAGAAGAGAGTCCTAGTTTATTAACCCAACACACTGCAAATCTAATTAAAGTCAAATACACAATACTCTCTTCAAAATCCAACTGTTCTTTACAGAAACGTCAAGGAGGAAGGGAGCAGAGTGGAATGGCCCCACGAAGGTAATCAGAATTCATCTTCAGGGACTCATTCCCGATTACTCGCAGCTCATTATCAGTGCTCCGTGTAGTGGGAGAATACCTCGAGACGACATCATTAGCATCCTGCACATTCATTATGCCACAAACGGAAACACCACCATAAAGCAGCCCTGGCATTCAGGGGAAAATAAGACTCCAGTCCTTAGTTCCAGTGCACTTAAGTCTATTCGACTTTTAGCACAAATGCTATTGAGACGTGGGGGAAGTTGCAGGCTGATTCTGCACAGAGCTTAATAATTAATAAAACTGAGCATTACTCCATTTTAGCATATACAATTAAGAGTCTTAAAAACCTTGGAAAATGGTTTATGCTCACCATTTTAGTTTTGACAACACAAGGTAAATGGTGCTTTTGACAAACATGATTTAGTATGTAAGACAACAATAATCAAATTAGCCATATAAAAGTTCTGTCTCTTCCCATAAGCCAGCTGAAGCGAAGAGCAAAACCTCCCAAAGCAAAACTAATAAAACAATAAAGAGTTGGAAGTTAAATTGTACAATGGGAGCTTTTAAAGAATATTACCATGAAACCGTCTCTGAAAAAGAAAGTTCTTCCCACATCAGCAAAGGTATAAAATACATCTGAGAGAAAGCCTTGCTTGCCAAAGGAGTGTAGACATTTAGGTCATTTATTTGCTGGGCTTTGGTTTGGAATGCAAATGTTAAAAGCAACATCACAAGAAGAAAAGTGGAAAAAAGAAAGGTAATCTGTTCTGTCATTTAAATTCTTTTTTATGATTAGTCTAACCATTTGTTTTTATAAGGCCAGCAAGGTGGCTTCGGATCCAGCATGCCCACTGTTTTCAATGGCTGGATTCCTGAAGGCAGGTGAGAGGGATCAGGGTCCACGGAGCCCTGCTCGGCCACTCTCTTTCTGAGTTATGACCAGGATTGCTATGCTATGCTAAGAAGAAAGGGCCATGACCCTTTCAACCAAAAACATCACAAGCCATTTTTAGGGTTTAAAACACACACACATGTGGAAACAGCCCAGGAGGCAAAACTATCTGCCCATTTCATTCAATAGAGAAGAACCATTTACTCTTATCTGTGAGAACACTTAGGTGCACAAGGTGTGACCAAGACAACGTATTTGTAGAACTTGTTCTTAAGAAGCTTACAGACTAGCTCATACAAGGAAAAAGACAAGAATAAAGGAAAGCTTTATGGAGGCAGCAGCTTTTGAAGCATTTGCCAAAAAAGGAATGGTGACATTGGAACATGTAAAAACATAAGGCACTTGAAATACAGGGAGCAGCGAGTCATCAAAGCAGGGAGGCACTGCGCGCTGGGGAAGAACATTAAGTGATTACATTGGCTTGTATCAGCAGTTCTCAAACTTGGTCAGGTTACAAAGCACCTGGAATTCATGATGCTCTCTGCAAAACAAGAAGCTATTTGTAGAGCTTTATGGAATAATGAAATATTAATCACTCTTAAGAAGGAAGAAGAATCTAATCTATGTTTGAAAGCATAGGAGCAAAGACTGGAATGAAAGAAATAATTTAAATTACATTAATGATTACACTTTTTATCTTATCGAAAAAACAAGACAGTTGGTGGAGTTTTACAGAGGAGTTCAGGTTGCACAGGGCCAATGTTTAGCAGGAACCTGGCTGTTTCCAGCCTCATGCTATGGGAAATTAGGTACCAAAACTTAATCTTACACTGAAAACAATTTAAAAACTAAATAAAATTAATTTCAAAATATCCTTCTAATTTTCTATGGCCATGTAATAAGCAATATTCAGGCTAAAAATAAAGCAAAGAGAGGAAAACAAAAATTTCTAGTTTTTGCCTTAACAACATTTGCCAAACTGGGTTGAACTTCTGCTTTGGTTTCAAGTCCACACAAATCCAGAGGTCAAGAGCCCACCTAAGGTGAGAAATCTAATAGGAGACTTCCCAACAGAGCTGGACATGAAAAACATACACCTTTAGTATCAGCTGAACTAGAAATAAGCTACCTTCCCCCACAAGTAAATTCAATGAAAATTTCCCATTTCAAATATTACTCTTGAGGAAAAAAGACTCCTCTGAAAATTCATACTGACAGAAACCATCATTTAGATTTAATGTCTTAACTAATATGAAGTGGTCTCAAGCTGAGAATGTTAACAAGGTCCCATGAAATCAGATGCCTGATAAAAGTCATTCTGTATCCCAGGTATCAAAGAATTCTTAGAGAAAGGCCAGGAAAACAAATAATCCAGAATCAAAAATCACAAAACAAGCAAGGAAAACAAGAGTGTAAGTAAGTAAAAGCTAGCAGATACAATGAACAGATAAATGAATCAATGCTAATGTTTCAGATATTGAAATTTCAGTCACAGAATATAAAATAAGCATGTTTCAAGTTTCTAAGAGAAGAATCTTAAAAAGAGTAAATCACTTTGAAGAAGTAAAAAATATATAATTTACTTTGTGGATGCCAAGGATAACATAGGGTAGATATAAAAATGACATTTTCCTAGCTGCTATGGCTCAGTGGTTTAGCATCAACCTTTGAACCAGGAGGTCATGGTTTAATTCCTGGTAGGGGCACATGTGGGCTCAGTCCCCAGAGTGGGGTATGCAGGAGGCAGCTGATCAGTGAGTCTGTCTCATCATTGATATTTCTCTCTCTCTACCCCTCTCACTTCTTCTCTGAAATCAGCAAAAATATATAAACAAAATAAAAAATTTAAAAAAATAAATGTCATCTTGTTATACCAGAAAGTAAGAAAGTACTCTAAATGATAGCAGCACACTATAAGGACATAGGAGTCAGTTTAGATGCATCTACCACCGGCCAAATCTGGAACACTTGCATTAAAATAATTAACTACTAAAATGATTGAGTACTAAAATAACTAAGTAGAGTAATGAATTCAAGATGGCTGGGGAAAATGGTTATATATTTATATTGACTAAATAAATCTAAAAGGGGGAAAAAGTAGAGCTCTTGCTTGCATTAGAATATTGAGGACTGGTAAATTAGAAGGAAGTAGTAGAGCTTTTAAAAATCATCATTTTTTAGCTATTCTGGTAAAGTCTGAGTCAGGCAACAGTCATCAATAATTTATAAACACTGAGGAAAATTCTGATGAGAAATTTTGATAATGAATTTTATCTGTATGATCTTAAACTGTCTCCCAGAGATTGCTTACTAGTTCCATGGTTTAAAAAATAGTAATTGTGCAGCAGAAAAACTGGACAATACCTTAACTGGATGATCAAAATTAATATCAGCAGTAAGGGACAGATGAATATTATGGGTCTGAGGATGTCCTAACCTGAGAAGGGGCTTCACCTATGTAGTATTCTAGCCAGGAATTTATAGCCTCAATATAAATGTCAAATAAGCCCCAAAAGATAAACTTTTTATTTCAGAACAAGGTGTGGGGGAGGAGAGGAAAGCTGTATATTTTAAAACTGCCAACGTTAAAAGAAAAAACCATGAAAATATTTCAGATTAAAGAAGGCTAAAGAGATAAGACAACTAAATGTAACACTTGACCCTACTGTATTGAGGGGGAAAATGCTACAAAGGAAACGGTTAAATCAACTGGAAATACTGGGATACTAACATTAATTAAGCAAAAGTACTATACCAATGTTGTATTTACTAAAGTTGATAATTATGCTGAGGTTATGGAAGAGACTATTCCTATTCTTAATAACTATAAACATTATTTAGAGTAAAATGTCATAATGTATACAATATACCCTCAAGTAGATCAGGAAATATGTATCTGAGATAAAATACAAATTATAAAGCAAACAGAATAAAATTACAAAGGTAAATCTGAGTAAAAATCATATAGCTTTGTGTAAGATTAAAAAAGTGATTCTTGCAATATTTTTTAAATTTAAAATGATCTCCAAATAAAAAAACTAAATTTTTTAAAAAGTGTATAAATAATCAAATATTAAATCTCAGCAAGCAAGTTTAACAACAGATTAGATACAAATTAAAGACCAATCAGAAAACTGGAAGATAAATAAAAGGAATTTTCTAGAATGCCATGAAAATAATATAGGAGTCATGGAAGAGAGAGAAAGGAGGCCTAATAAACATCTATACTTAGTTTCAAAAGAGGAAAGAAGAGAGAGAATGTGGAGTAGGCAAAATGTGAATAAAATTCAAACAGTTTTCAAAAACTGATGAGAAATACCAATTCAAAAATGCAACAAGCCAAAAAATTCTGAGCAGGACATCTAAAAAGAAATTTAAACCTAGCTGCATCACAGTTAAGCCTCAGATCACTAAAAACTAAAAAACTTAAAAACAGCCAGAGAAACTAAAAGGACTTAAAAGACTTAAAACTAAAAGAACAAATTATACTCAGTGGAGCAACAATTGAACAACAGCTGAGGTTTCAGACACAATGGCAGTACAGCATTTGAAGACACTAGAAGGATGTCCTCAGAGCTAAAAGAAAATTATAAACCAAAAAATTAATGAGTAAAAATAATCCTTCCAAGTAGAGAAATCTCTAAAATGATACAAAGGATTACATAGAATGAAAATGATCCAAGATGGAAGGTGTGAGATACAAGAAAACATGAAGAATAAAAATGGAAAAATGTATCGTCAAATCTAAACAAATTACAGCTATATAAAATTATGATGATAATACTAAACAATTATGATGATAAATGCTGGGTTTCAAAAACAGAAATAAGATATAATATAACAAACAAGAAAGAGGATGAGGAGATTTCAAGTGTTACAAGTTCCCTATATTAATCAGCATCTTTCTTCTCCTCTTGAATAACTTGAGACTTTGGCAAGTTCTTATAAAATTTCTAGAGTAACAACCAAAAAAATTGAAATAATGTACATAATTTATAAAATAATTGAGAAAATTAAAGGGAAAATAACTCAAAGTAAAGTAAGAAAAGGGAGGAGAAAGAAATATAGATAAGGCAGAAATAGAAAGCATAAAATAAGTCTACTAGTAAGTGCATTAGTAACTACAATGAATGTAAATACACTAAAACCTCCAAGTTACAAGATAAAGTTTACTTTAAGATAAAGATTGGCTTAAAAAAATCAATTTGCCAGTGCTTGTAGAGACATGCCTAAAATGTAAGAAAAGTCACAAGTAAAAAGATACTTTTAAAAAATCAGGGAACCTGGAACTAGAATTATGCTACTGTAGCTGTAATAAAATCAGGCTAAGTAAACTTTAAAGCAAAAAAAAAAAAAAAAATCTATATATTAAAAAGGTCATTAGAATAATAAATTATTCCTCAGGAGGACCTACCAAATCTAAAAATACCAGCAATGTTACATAACCTTGAGAAAAGAAATACATGTTTATAGCAAAATTTGAGAGCACTACAATGCACAGTCAGTCATACTTTAATATACCCCTCTCAATAATTAATATAAAAAACAAGTATTAGTAAATATGGTCTCAACAACAAAATTAAATGCTTGATTTAGCCCTGGCTGGTGTGGCTAAACTGGTTAAGCATCAGCCCATGAACCAAGAAGTTGCTGGTTTGAATCCTGGTCAGTGCACATGCTGGATTTAGGGCTTGATCCCTAGTGGGGGGCATGCAGGAAGCAGCCAATTGATGTTTCTCCCTCACCAATGTTTCTCTCTCAAATAAAAAAACATATATTTTTTTAAATGAAAAAAAATGCTTGATTTACTGTACAAATAAATAAAACTAAATTCAACTACTGCAGTTTTCTAAGTCTATAGATTACTTTGGACAACTAACAACATAATGGACCATCAAATAAGTCTCAGCAAATCACAGAAGTAAATAATTAAACCTAAAGAAGTTGTGAAAAAGAAATAATAATAAAGTTATGAGCAAAAACTAAAATTAAAAAACACACAACGAAGCATATAAACAATGAAGAAATAGTCAAAGCTATAAAAAGTTAGTTCTTTGAAAAAGCTAAAAATATTGATAAATTTTCAGCACGACAAAGAAACAACAAAAAAATACCACAAATAAACAACTGACAGGAAATGAGGACAATTAATTACAAAGTAGCAGATGTTATAAAAGGAACAGAAGGTATTTAAACTAATAAGTTTAAAAGCTTCAATAAAATAGACATGTTACTGGAAATATAAAACAAAAAATGATACAAGAAGGAATAAAATATCTGAATGGTATTGAAATGGAAAGAGAAAAAAAAAATTTTTAATCTTCCCATAAAGAAATTCTAGTCTCAGATGGTTTAAATCAGGAGTTGACCACAGGCTAAATCTGGCCTGTTACTAGTTTTGTAAATAAAGTTTTATTGGAACACAGCAACATATGCATTGTCTATGGCTGCTGTCACAATACAGTGGGAGAAGGACCTGCACACAGATCATGTGGTTCACAGCCTAAAATGTTTACTCTCTAATCCTGTACAGAAAAAAGTTTGACCCTCGGTTTAAAGAATTCTACCAAACTTCAAAGGCAGAAATAAATCCACTATGCAACACATTTTATTAGGTTAATACCAACCCTCACAAAGACAGTTTGAGAAAAGGAAAATTGTATTCATCAACTTAGATGAAATAAGAAAAACTAAATAAAAGTCAGAAAACTGAATACAGTATGGTGTGTGGAATGATGTGTGGAAAATATAACACATCATTATTAATTTTGGTTTCACTGAGGAATTACAGATGATTTAACAACAGAAAACCAATTATTGTATTTTATCACACTAACAGATTAGAGGAAAATCATATCATTTTGAGAAAAATTGTATCATTTCAATAGATACAGAAAGTGTGTAATAAAATTCAAGTTATTCATGACTAAAATTAAATCTTAGCAAACTAGAAATAGAAGGGCACTTCCTTAATCTGACAAAGGCTACCTAAAAACAAAACAAAACAAAACAGCTTATATCTTAATTCTTGGGAAACATTCAAAGTGCTTAATGTCTTAGTAACTGGGTAAACCAAGAGGAAATAAAAGTAAAAGGTTAGAACACAAAAAACAAAACTGATATATATATATATATACACACACACATATATATGTATATATGTATATATATGTATTACATATACTAATATATACTATATATTTATAAATATGTATGAATGATATGACTGCATACACAGAAAATCAGGTGAAGTTGTGAAAAAACTTACTAGAATTAACAAGTTTGGCATGGTTACTAGATTCAAATTCAATACACAAAAATCAAATACATTTTTATAAACCAGCAATTAATTTTAGGACAAGTAATTTTTCATTGTGGTAAAATTCACCATTTAACTATTAAGTGTGCAGTTCAATTGCATTAAGTATATTATACTTGATAATGTTGTGAGCCATCACTACCATCTATTTCCAGATAATGCACACACACACACACACACACACACACACACACACACACCACAAGGAGATTGTACTTCATCCCTATCCCATTGGCAAAAATTAAAAAATCTAACATTTATGAATATTGATAAGATCGTGAAACAACTGCATAATGTTTACACTGATAGTGAGAGTATAAATTGGTACAGTTACCAGCAAAAACAAAATCATTGTTTAGTGATACAAAGATAACCTTTAAAGAAATGTTTATTACTAGCAATTCATTGTAAGTGTTCAAATAACAAATCATGTATACTGTCGAAGAAGTGGACTGGTGGCTTTAAAATTACTGTCAGTTTCCATCATGTCTCCTTAATGACAGGCAAGTGTATTAAATTATTAACAAAAATTCCTCAAAAGAGTTAGGGTTAAATACTACCTTGATAAAGTTACTGTGTCAAGAGTTTTCGGAACTGTGATCCTTCTAGGTTGTCTTGTGTTTATTTTTAACAGCTAAGTTTAAAGTTCATGAATAGTTCAAGGACAAAGGATCAAAACACCACTCCTTTTCACTGAAAACTGACCGCTCTCTGAACGATCCCAGTGATCATGAATATAGGCAGAATCATTTTAGAATGGAAAAGTCATATGCATATCAATTGCATTAAGCAGTGCCTGTGTTGACATGACATTGGTTCTTGCTGCCCCTTAGTTATCCATAGGACTGTTAAAAATGTGTGCTTTTGAGAGATGAGAAGTTCAAACCTAAATGAGCATTTTAACCAGTGAATCCTTCAAAATGGATTCCTGTGTGATGCTATAGCACAGAACATTCTCTTTAATACAAGAGAATATGGCCTGGATGCTGGATTTCATTTAAGGGTTCATGTTTAAAGGTAGTTTACATGTCCTGAATGGCATTACCCGACCCCACAAGGGCCTCTCTAACTTAACTTTTAAAACAATTTGAGTTTAACAAGGACTTCTTAATAATATGAACATGGGCTTATGTTATTAGGTAGACAAAACATCTAGAGTAATATTTACGGTATGATCTTTCTGTATTATGAGCACTGCTGTGTAAGGAAATATAGGAAGATCAGGAGATGATACATGAAAATGTTACTTGCAGAAAATGAAGGAACAATAGATAGCTTTATGTTCTTTTTAATTTTAATCATTTATATTTAACAGATCATTGCTATATATGTAGATCTATCTATCTATCTATCTATCTATCTATCTATCTATCTATCTATCTAATCTCTCTCTCTTGATTTCAGAGAGGAAGCAAGAGGGAGAAAGAGATAGAAACATCAATGATGAGAGAGAATCGCACCCCAATGGGGATCAAGACTACAACCCGGGCATGTGCCCTGACCAGGAATCAAACCATGACCTCCTAGTTCATAGGTCAACGCTCAACCACTAAGCCACACTGGCTGGGCCAGATCATTGCTTTTAACACAAAAAATACAATGGAATAAAACTGTACTATTCAAATGGATTTCAGACTAAAACTATATTAGTTCCTGGTTCCGTGTGCGGGCCCTGCTGATGGAACAGAGACTGAAATTCCTTAATGGATCTTCTCCTCTTTCAGTCCCTTCAGCGGTCCAGACTGTAAGACCATTCAGAGCTCTGTTGAGTGCCAGGTGGGTGAGCAGCCTACCGGCCAAATGTGCTCAGCCCTGTCTGCCTATGTTCTTTCTACTCTTCTGTGTTTCCCAACTTTTCTATAATGGGCCTATAGGGTGATGGGCCCATTACAGAAAATAAAAATGTTAAATCTTATAAGTAATGTATATAAAAATAACTCACATAGCACCTAACACATAGTATGAGCACAATAGAGGGTTGGGAAAAAGCAGGTTTACAACTGTGAGTACGCAAAGCACAGTTTATTCTTGTATTATTATTATTTATTAATTATTGTATTATTTTAATTATTATCCATATGAATAACTGTAGACCTACTTTTGCCCCTCCCTGTAAATGCTAATATTCTTACTATTATTATCTATATAAAAGGTAAGGGTAGGCCCAGTCTAATTACTTGAAAGTCAACTGAAGCTCATCAACTCATAATAAGCTTGGCTACAAATCAAATGTATTAAATGAGTCAATGCTATTAAGAGTAGACATGTTGTGTGGAAAAGATTTGTAGCATTACCCTTTTGTTGATGATGTGTGAATCAAAAGGGAGGCAATGTCTCCAGAAGACCATACTCATTGTTTTCGAGTTATCTTAAAAATGAAATGTGCCATGTGTCACTGCTTTAGGACAAGTTATAACACAGTTGGGAGGAACAGCATATTTATCTTTTAGAGCTGACTCACCACTTTCACCAGGGAAGTTGAGCCTAGATAAGACCCGGTGATGTGGTGCATAATAAAGAGCTCTAGGAGGGAGTGTCTGTAAGATTAAATGTCTTAACAGTTATCATGTACTGAACTAATGAAGAAACCCAGAAATCCTGGGGCCCCAAATAAGATTTCCAAACCTATTTTTAAGATGAATCACCACTAGTGCCTGACCAACCTTCAGACAAACACAGCACAGCATATAAACCACTGTTTATATCCACTTCTGTGTTTTCTAAACGTATTTGCATACGCTAACACACACTCTCCTTCCCCTTTCTTAAGGAGAACTGACTATGGAAGCCTGGCTAAAGGCTCTCATTTTGTAAAAGATGCCAACATAGTTGTTTTCAAGTAAAAAAAAAAATAGTTGCACTTTTGTACTCAGAGACCTCTTGTTTTAATTTATGCAAAGCTTAAAACATTTTGTTAGGCCTGAGTGAGACCATCTGTGCAAGAAATAAAGGATGCCTAAGGGTAAAATAGGCAAGAATAGTAATGCTGAATGTGTGGAAGGCGGTAGGCAGCCTAAGGGTTTTGCAACTACTGCTGTGACCTTTACTACTTTAGAGAAGAAACAAGGGTAATTTCCATATATTGGCTCCTCTAGAAAAAGCTGGCATTTCTCCCCTCTTGCTCTTTCTTTTTTTCCTCATTCCTTAATAATAAGTTGGCAAAGCGGATTCTACACAGAGAACAGAACTATAACCAGTTTTGAGAATCATGCTTTAACACACACACACACACACGCACACGCACACACACACAGGAACATGGTTTGAAGGAAGAGAGATCAAGCAAATGAGGGGATGAAAAATTAGGATGAATGAGATTAATTCAGAAGGGACATGAGAACTGTCTCACAGTTGTCATGTAGAAAGAAGGAATAAAGAAATGGACTGCATAATACTGATGTCAGGCACTTTGTAAAAAGTATGCATATTCAATTTTATGTAATTGTTTAGTGATATTTAATGTGGGAATGTTACCTGATTTGTATAACACACAAAGTAAAATATGGACTAATAGAGCCCTGGCTGGTGTTGGGCACCATCCTGTGCACAGAAAGGTTGCTGGTTCAATTCCAGGTCAGGGCTTTTGGCTGAATCCCCGGTAGTGGGTATGCAAGAGGCAGCCGATCTAAGCTTCACTCTTGCATTGATGTTTCTCCTCAAACATCAAAGGAAAAAAGGAAAAAAAAGGGGAAGTAGGTAGAAATGAAAGTGGAAGCAAGAGATCTTCAAAGGTGCCACGAATGACCTCTGAAGATAAGAGACTGGCAGCCCCTGGCAAGGTCTAGTATCACCTGGACAACCACTCCTCTTGGGCCCTATTTGGGAGAGTGGGTCAGATGTCTCACAGTCTCTCCAACCTCACAATCTGCTCTGTGAATGTATGGAGGTTTGCAGGTGGGTGAGAAGGTGTCAATGCCACCTGAGGTGGAGATCTGGCATCTGTGTCTGCTCACTATAACCAAGATGCCTTCTGCAACCACACTGTACTTACACTGTGTCTGCCAAGATTTCCCTCCTTAACGCCAGCCTTGGAAGAGCAGGGGCATCTGGACCAAGGCCCCTAAAGAATAAGGGGCATACCATTCCCAAGCTGAACAAGTGATTCTGACCACAAGAAAACAGGCTTAGCTCCAGCAGGCTTCCTCCAGCTTCCGCTGAATGCCCAAGCGTCCTGAAGGAGCATTTCCTCCACCCCAGTGGCTCTGGCAGCTGAAGGCCCCCGGGCACTGGTTTAATGCAGGTGTGTTACCAAAGCCTTTCTCTGTAAATCAAAGCTTTTTTCAGAGAGAGGAACATTACTCTTTAAAATGATGGCTTTCTTTCTACAACTCTAAAATTAACATTACAAAGGCCTGACCTTATGTGCATTAAGTATTCCCCAAAGAAGCACAAGAATATTTTGTGAGTTGGTTCATATTGCATTTCTTGCTTTTGATTACCTTGGGGACTTATTAAGGAATCCGTGCTTCCCCCCCTCCCATTTTTCTTACAGGCGTTCCACAGGGGCTGGGGATGAAGGAATGGGGAGAGAACTCAAACCAAGGGTGTAATAGTCACATCAAAGCCAAAAATAGTTTTATTTACCAAGAGAAATGTTTAAAAACTTCAAAAAAGTAATAAGCACTTTTATCTAGGGGATATATTTTACGAACATTTGTATATAGCTACAGTGTATGGCTAAAAATAAGATCTTTTATATTGAACTTTTTAGGGCATTGAATTAACTTTAAAACAAAGGCATGTATATAGTGTTAAGGCACTAGATGTTCTAAAAAAATTAAAACGATTCCTCTTATTTTTCCCCTTATGGACCTGATTTTATTCCTGTTGTCTAGAATTTTTTTTTTTTTATTATTGATTTTTTACAGAGAGGAAGAGAGAGAGAGATAGAGAGTTAGAAACATCGATGAGAGAGAAACATCGATCAGCTGCCTCCTGCACATCCCCCACTGGGGAAGTGCCCACAACCCAGGTACATGCCCTTGACCGGAATCGAACCCGGGACCTTTCAGTCCGCAGGCCGACGCTCTATCCACTGAGCCAAACCGGTTTCGGCAGTTGTCTAGAATTTTATGTACAAATCAAATGGATAAGGAAAGTATGTATTAGGGGGACTATGCTTATAAAGATATCATTTGAGATAGGAGAATCTATGTCTCATTTCAGAATTCAGGACCATGAATCTGCATGGTAATTGAGGTCCAAAGGAGGTCAAAAATCCTGGCTGGAAAGGCCTCCCCTAATTACCTACACTTCATACTTACACAATGCCACTGACATTGTGAATTCTCCAACGCCATGGGGCTAGGGGTCATTGTTCAATATTTCCAGAGAGCAAGGACTTAACCTTGGATTCAGACCACCTCACTACTGTTCTTCAAAACCCAAAGTGGACATAGCCCTCAGGTTTCTTTCTCCTAAGGATAAGCTTTGACTTTTTTCAGTCACAAGTAAAAGGTAATTTCCACCCCCAACTGACTTTTTAGAGAGAGTGGAAAGGGAGGGAGGGTGAGACAGACAGAGAAACATCCATGCAAGAGAGACACGGAGACACGTCTATTGGTTGCCTCCCGCACTCACGCGCCCAAACTGAGGCTAGGGATAGAATCTGCAACCCAGGCATGTGCCCTTGACCAGGAATTAAACCGGTGACGCTTCGTTGCTGGTGTGGACACTTAACCACTCAGCAACATCAGCCAGGGCCTGATTGAAAGGTAATTTAAATAGGAATCCATTTTACTGAAACTCTTGATTTTCTATTATAAACATTATGTAGACTTATCCAACAAGAAGAAAATGAATCACCCATAATCCCATGAGTTAAAGGTAGCCACTGTGAATGTTGTGATGTCCGTCTTTCCAGTGTTTTTGATGTTTATTTTCCCAAATTAAGTTACCATGTTCTGCATCTGTTATAAAACCAGGGGTTCATATGTTCAATACCAAAAATGGAAGTCTTGAGAAGATAAACCATGTATAGGCTAGTGATAAAAACACAAGGAGCCAAAACTAGTATCAAGAAGGATGGTTTCTGTAATGATGTGAGTCACACAGAAAGGGGGATGCAGAGCACAGTGAGACCCTCTAGGTCTTGTTCTGTATTTAATTCACTCCTTCTGCTGCCAAGATTATAAGTGCACTGCCTTCATTTATCATCTATCTAGCGCCTTCCACATGCCAAGCACATTACAAAATTCTCATGAAAACCACATGACATAAGTATTATGAAGCACTATTTTATAATAAAGGAAACTCAGACTCATAAAGTTGAAAAACTTTCTCAGAGTTGAAGGGTGGTTCAGGGGATATTCACAACCAGATGTGTCTGACATCAAAG
Source organism: Myotis myotis (assembly GCF_014108235.1). Lineage (NCBI taxonomy): Eukaryota > Metazoa > Chordata > Mammalia > Chiroptera > Vespertilionidae > Myotis > Myotis myotis. The sequence goes on along the minus strand of NW_023416357.1, from coordinate 86,198,527 downwards.
TCATTGCTACTAGTTAAAAGGCTACGTCAATAACACCCAGGGCTCTGGAAGATGCACCCTAGTGAACCCAGCTGTGTCGCATTACGTCTCCTCCTCTGGTCCAGAGCCTATACTCCTTGCTACTGTGGCTGGGAGATTCTGGCTGCTAGGAAAATCAGGGTCACTCCAGCCAGCCCAGGCAGCCTCTAGAACTACACCAGTCCCCAGTCATCTCTGTGTTCCACACTCACAGCTCTAATTCTACTGGGCAGTGAGTCACAAATCCCCTGCCCGACGATCCATCTCACCACTATTTAAACCACAGCACCACTTACATTCATGTGTCTATGCTGTACAGTGTGCAAATACAGACAGGAGAGGGAGGGCCTCGGCCATCTCAGTATCTCCCACATTCTTGGGTACACTGCCTTACAGACACTATAGATGCTCAATAAACACAATTAATTTTTCAGAAATCCCAGACTGGCATGGTTCATGAATGAACCTTTCCATCCACTCTTAAAAATTAGCTCTTAGGGCAGGTTCTACATAAATGTATATGGCAGGGAAGAGGAAAGAGATAAGAAGGCATTAAAATTATTATTCTTGGTTTCTTAAACTACAGAAGAGATGTAAACAATCATCTTCTCAAAAGACAAATTGATGAACCAGAGTAGGTCCTGAGGCTGCCAAGGAGAGCAGTTAGGGATACCTGGGGGTATTTGGGGGCTGGAGGAGATACTGGAGAGGGAGGGAGGCAGGGAGTTTGTGGGAAATTGAAAGGAGGCTGATGACTAAGGAGATTCTGAAAATTTGGACAAAGGACACCAAATAGTATCTGGACAAGGAAACATCAGGAATCTATTATATGGGTAACTGCCTCCCTCCTGCCAAGTTACCTCAACACCAACATGAGCTCTCTCTCTGAAAGCAAATACTTAATTAGGAGTTTATACTAAACTAGTGGCCTGGTGCATAGAATTTGTGGAAGGGGGGCGGGCATGTTTCCCTTAGCCCAGCCTGCATCTTCTCCAATCAGGAACCCCTTGGGGGATGTCTGACTGCCGGTTTAGGCCCAATCCCGGCCTGATCTCGCCCCCAACTGCCCTCCCCTGCCGGCCTGATTGCCCTCTAACTGCCTCTGCCTCATCCCCCACCACGATGGCTTTGTCCAGAAGGAAGTCAGACATCCGGAAGATGGCTGGTCGACCCGGTCTAATTAGCATATTACCCTTTTATTAGTATAGATGATACATGGACAGCTGTGGCATGTTACTATCTGATCAGGCCTAAACCACACACACATGCACACACACACACCTGCATTGCTCTGATGACATATGTGTGCACACCTTGTTTCTCTGCAGCTTAGAAAGTGGTGTAAATAAGGAAGGATAACTGAGGGGAAAAAAGCTGGGTAGAAGAAGATGAAAATTTGTGTTTATGAATGATACTCAACACATCTTAGCCTTTTCATAGTATAAAACAACAACAAAAACCAAGGAGAGAGGCGCTGTCTACTGACAAGGAGAAAACATAAACATAACACAGATTCCATGGTGCTGAGAAAAACCCACTGAAAGCCTCCAGCTGATTGGATGGGAAGAAGGCTGGCGAGATGTAGGAGCACCTTAAAGTTAGGCTGAGGACCTGAGAAGCTGAGAAAGGAAAGCAAGTAAGGGGGGAGGAAGGAGTAGTCCAAGACCCAAGATAGCAGCCGCACTGCAGATGGACAGGGCACCACAGGAAAGGCAGCCTTGGCGTCAGCGCATTGGAAAGTCCTTGCCAACAAGGCAAAGGTGGGCAGCACTAACACTCCTCTGCTCCCTGGGCCTGCTGGAGACATATAATGAAACACAGTCCCTTTGGGGTGGCCCCTGGGTAACGTTTTCACTTCTCCATTCCATTTTCAGTGTAGGTCGAGATTTTTAAGAAGACAGCAAGCAGCACTCCAGTCCCAGGTGACAAGATTTGCTCAGATTTAGTCTTTGAATGTTGCAAATTAAATTCCCTCATCAGGCCTCTAATCACTCTTACCAGATGGGGCTTGCGCTCAATTTTGGATCCACAGGAAATTTAATGGTTATTGTTTCTGTTTAAATAGGAGATTATTGCATTTTAATAAGTTCTCTTTGGGACTTGCAGCAACAATAGAGCACTATGAATTACTGTAGATAGCTGTTACTGCATGCTGGGGAAAAATCAAGTTACTAAGTGTGACAAGTTGCTTTTTCTTCCCTTCCAGCAATCGCTCCGAGTGTATTTACCACCAAATTAAGTATGTGCCGAGGGGATAATATTTTTATCCTGCCGAGGGGGAGAAGGAGCTTGTCTGTGGATTTTCATTAAAATGACACATCTGTTCAGCAATTTCACAAAGTAATTCTGCTGAAAGTTTTATCAGCTAATTTTAATTATTCACTCCAGTGGGTTGAATACAGGATTCATCATGTCGAATTAATACATTTGACGGGAATTTCACAAAGAGAGGGAGAAAAAGCAATCAACAAATTGAATTGTCATGCAATATGGATTAAATTGAGATTCTTTAATTAGGATAAGCCTGAGATTTGGTATTTTGAAGGTATTAGAAAGCTTAGCAATACAGTGGTAAAGATTAAGAAAATGCAATTAAATATTACACTTTGGACACAACCCTGCTTCCATGTGAGCAGAGGAGTCCTCCTCTGAGCAGACCTTTAGCAGTGCCAGTTCTAGACTTGCTCAGGGGTGGGACTGCGGCCATGCCAATGAGGGACAGCTGCTGTTTGTTTACCAGACATGGAGTGAAAGGTCACTGTGTTTTAAAAATCTGGAAGCTGACTCCCTAATTTAAACTACAATGAGATCACTGTGGAAGTGACAAGGAACAAATAAGTAGGAGAGACAGGTTCAATGCCTAGTTCTGCAAGTGTAATCACAGAACCAGCTGAAAACAGTCCTGTCTATTTAATGAGATACTGAGTTGCTTTTCAGAGACAACAGACCAAACCCAATACTCTTGCAGCTGAAGCATGTGCAGAGGGGAGAACATTGACCTCCAACTGCACCTGGAACAAAAGTCCACACCTCCATCCCGGGAACCAATGGACCAGGGCATAACTGGAACCTGAACACGAGAACCATGTCTGAAGGGAAGGGTCCATTGTCCAGGAAAATCCTGTGATGATGCCCCTTTACCATAATGGCCAAGCTCCAATGTCCACATACCTGTTCCCCCTACCCCAAGCATGTCACACTCAAAGGCTAACACGGGCCAAATAAACACAGTTTAAGTGGGCCACAGAAAAACAAAAGCTTCAGTTTCCACAGAAACGTAGGTTTATTTTGATAGAGACATGCTGAATACAAAGGGCTGAAATAAATGAGTAATAGTTAACATAAAATAATAGAACATATTAACAAAAATTAATATTTTTTTCTTGAACATTAACTTACCAAACACTGAGTAACTACACAAATTAATAAGCATTACACAAATAAACCTATTTTTCTTGTTCTCCAAAAGTGAAATATTTCCTGTTGTGCACACCAAACAAGTCAGTACAAGACTAATGACGTGGCAATCGGCTGCTAAAATATTCACTGCTAGTATTAGTGGAGAGAAATGGTGCGCCTGCGTGTAAGGCACGTAAAGGAAATGAATGCAACATGATTATAGTTATCAGTCATTAGCGAAAGCTGTAGTTCCTTATTAATAATTATGTATAATAGGATATTGTAAAAATTAAGTTACGAAATTTTTATTAAAATGCTTCTTACATACCATTATATTGACTGGGCCACAAAAATATTTGTGTGGGCCGCATGCAGCCCAAGGACCAAGAGTTTGACATGCTTGCCCTACACCCTTTAAAACCCTCCCCAAACCCTGGATTGGGGAGTTTGGGCTTTTAAGCATCAACTTCCTATTCACCTTGGTGGTGCCATTCATAATAAAATAGCCAATATTCTCTACTTCAATTCTTGGTGTCTCATGTTTGGCTCTGCTAGCACCGGTGGGTGGACTCTTTCTGTTCTGTAACACAATGATTACTTGTTATGACCCTGAAAAATGCAAACATTTTTTAAGCACCTACTGCATACACTATATCAGACATGGACAATGTAATAGTGAACAAGACAGTCCCTGCCTTAAAAAGGCCTCCAGTCTAGTGCAAGACCCCTCTGTAGGTCTCAGTCCCTTCCTAAATAGCTTCGATCTATGAACCAGGAAGTCACAGTTTGATTCCCAGTTAGGGCACATGCCCAGGTTGTGGGCTCAATCCCCAGTAGGGGAATGCAGGAGGCAGCCGATCAAAGATTCTCCATCATCATTACTGTTTCTCTCTCTCTCTCTCTGTGTTCAGTTTTTTGGTTTTCTTTCTTTCCTTTAATTCTGGCCCTTGTCTACCTTAAATGATTTTCTTTCACTTGTTTCCAGAATCCCAGCTGTTTTCTTTCTTGCTTTTCACTCTAGCACCCATGTCAGCTCAGCCACCCTCCCCCTCCGTACCTGTTTATTCTCAACTTAGAAAGACCACTATTCTGTTAAAATGGGAGAGGGGGCAGTCTGTATTTTAATCTTAGCAGTAGGCTTTTCGAATCACCAAAGAATCAACAGGCTCAGCTCTCTGTTAATTAAACTCCTGAGAATGAAGAGCTGAGAAAGAGGGACAGCCACCCTCACAATGATCAGCAGAATGTCTATCGAGTAGGTACCATTCGGCACCACACTAAACATCTATCATTCATTCAGCAAACATTTACTAGATCTTACTAAAAGTCAGTACCCTGCCAGGTGTTCATCCAATAGGCTTAAAACCATTTTATATGTCAACATACCCAATACTCAAGCTGTTTTGCCACAAATCACTGGCCCACCAAACCTTTATAATTGGTGGATATTGAGGAAAGCCCTTCAATCGGGAATGTTAGTTAATGAATCTTTAATGTGAATATTTCCTGCAGCCTAGAAGAGAGAAAACCACACTTTCACCTTCCCACCATGGCTCCATCAACATTAGCCCATCACTGAGGCCATGAGCTGCCCTGGTGTGGGACCCTGATGAGATTCACAGCCTCTTCCTTTTGTTTCTTCCAAACTTCCTCTGTGAGGATCAACTTTCTAGGGGACTCATTGTTTTAGACCTGTAAGCAAAACAACATTCATAGGACCAGCACACACAAGATGCAGAGAGCCTGAGCTGTTTAATGGGAGCACATGGTTACCGAGTCAGTCTAAGGAGAAGGGCTGACTTTCTGCTCAGACTAGATGAGAGCAACATAGGCTCAGTTCCCTTTCCTGTAAAATGTGGATAAAAGTATCAGGGAACTGTTAACAACAGCAACTGAAAAAAACATATATAAAAGCCACAGGCACAGCAGCGAATATATATGTAACACACAGTAAATGTAATCATTATTACTATTATTATGACAGGTAGAGGAGTGAGGAGTTGTAAAAGAAAACAGATCTGGAAGGAGAGAGGTGAGAAAGTTTTCATAAGGAGGTAAACCGAAATTTGGACATTTAAGAAATACCAGTTTTTGAAAAATAAAATAATCCCAACAACTAAAAAGTCTTAACATGTGCTCCCCCCAGTTAGTATCCACTCTGGGGCCTAAATAAATGTAACATATAGTACAAAATGTAATGCAATACATGTTAATTAATTTTATTAATTAGTTACCCAATGAGCAGTGTCAGAAAAAAACACATCCTACTGAAAGCACAAATTATCTATGATTTCTGATCCACAAATGTGACATTCTGCCTCGAATGTCCACCAGTGAAACCATGCAGCACATGCTGGCATTCAGCTGCGATGGCTGTAGAGCAGAGACTGTCAACGGGTGTGGCGCAAAGGTGTTTAAAACATGTATTACCTGACTGTTTAGTCAGGGGCACTGGCCTCTTTCCCCTTAGACTGTCAATTAAAGAAAATGACAACGGCCAACATAGTAGCCGTCTGGTGTGAATGAATCAAAATTATACATATTTTGTTTGTCAGATCGGCAAATATGTATTTTTTGGTGTGCTGCAGCATTTTAGTAATTACTTTATGTGTGTCATGGGCTGAAAAAGGTTGAAAATTATTGCTGTAGACCATGAAAGCTTGGTTTTCTCCTGTTGTCTGACCACTACAAAATCACCTAGGCCGTGGTCGGCAAACTGCGGCTCGAGAGCCACATGCGGCTCTTTGGCCCCTTGATTGTGGCTCTTCCTAAGCCTTAGGAGTACCCTAATTAAGTTAATAACAATGTACGTGCCTATATAGTTACGTTTAAAAAAACTGGCTCTCAAAAGAAATTTCAATCGTTGTACTGTTGATACTTGGCTCTGTTGACTAATGAGTTTGCCGACCACTGACCCAGACTGTCATGACCAACCTCCTGAACAACGGCAGCATTCTGACAATTAGATATGTTAAAGGAGTGGAGGCTAAGCAAATGTTCCCCTGTAGTACAGCTGGCATATGGCCACTTATCTGATGCCTGAATTGTTAGCTCAAGCCTAGTGCACACTGAGCATCCCTTTACTGGCTATGGGACAATCAGTCTTGGTGACTCTTACGGTCTTCCCTTCACAGCCTGAACCCTGATTAGAACCCTAGGGGAACTGTTTCAGCATCAAAAAAGACAGAACAGAGAGTCCACCAAAAATTAGACCTTTGTTTGTGTGAAAGCAGAGATGAAATGTATACTACTGTTAATGGAAAAATATACATCAGATAAAAGCCAAGGGATTAGGGCCCTGGCCGGTATAGCTCAGTTGATTAGAGTGTTGTCCCAATAAGCCAAGGTTGGAGACCTAACAGGAAAGAGGGTAGGAAAGAGGCAGAAAAGCGATAACACTAAAAAAAGTCTTGTAAAAGGGGATTCAATTCCTTAAGCTAAATGGACCTTGGCTGAATTTCCCACTGCCAGTAAAGGGATGCTCAGTGTGCAGTAGGCTTGTACCAACAAAACAGACACCAAGTGGCATTACAGCTGTGGGGCTAGGGAGCTCTGCGGGATCTCTTTTATAAGAGCACTAATCCCATTCATGAGGGCTCCGTCCTGGTGACCTTCCTGCCTCCCCAGAGGACTCACCTCCTATTACCATCACATTGTGCATTAGAACTCCAACACAGGACTTTGCAAGGAAGAAAACATTCAGACCATAGCAATTAGTGTACTTTGTAGTATGTGTGTTTTTAAACAACAACAAAAATCCAGGAGAGCAGAGCATCTGGAATGGCTAAGTAAGAAACTTGTGAAACCCTGGTCACAAAAAGAAACAATAAAACTGGACAAAATTGTCAAAAACAATTTTTAAGGACAGTGAAAATTGATCAAAGGCGTATAACACAATGAGAAGTGTTTATTCAAGAAAAGTTATTGAACCTTAATAACAACAATGGGTGTCTGTAAACTTTAGCCTGGTGCTTACTCCCATGCCCACACCCTCTCTCCAGCTCCATGGGGTAGAAGTACTGTTGGGGCAGGATCAAGGCTCTGCAGCTTCAGGACTGATGTCATGAAGCAGAACATGGAAAATTCTATGCTCAGGGGTGTAAAAGCAAGAGTGATCTCAATGGCAAACAATCGGGGAAGGGCACCATTGCAGTTAGCCTGACATCTCATTAGTAATTAAAGCAGGCAACAAACCAGCAGACTGGTCAGAAAATTAACAGCGAGACGGGGGAACAAGAGGGTCTTGATAAGATCCTGTTTATGTCTGAAGGTATGGAAGGCTGTGCACATCCACAAAGCTGTGCACAAGCTCAGGAGAAGACGGAAAAGCTCTAGCAAGCGACGTATTACAGCTGAGCATGAGAACTTACAAACACAGAAGGCAAAATGTAAGGCAGGCTTGTAAATCACCTGAGCTATGATTCATTTTCCAAACCACACGCTGACCCATCATAACAAGGTGGAAGACTCCCTGATTCAGTGAACCGAAGTATTGAGCTCAAAGTGCCCAACAACCACAGGCCCGTCGCTGGCTAAGCACTAAGCTGTTCTGACCCAGGAGTGATTCCTAGGAAACTAGATTTAAATATATAAAGAGGGTGGGGTGGAGTGGGGTGTAAGGAAGGAGGGGAGCTAGGGAGGATAACAAAGCAAAGACCTCAGTGGACATACATTATGGAGGAAATATGCTCCACAGAATTAAAAAAAACAGGAACCACCACCACCTTAGACGTGTATGAAGGGGAGGGGAATTAGAAAACAGAGTTGTTACAATATATGGTCTAAAATGGGCAGTTTTCATTAAATATTATGAGACATGCAAAAAAATTAAAAACTGACCCATACACAAGAAAAAGAGCACAGTTAATGAAAACTATCTCTATCTCTAAGGGGACCTAGATGTTGGACTCAGTAGACAAGGACTTCAAAATAGCTATTATAGATGTGTTTAAAGACTGTAAGGTAAAAACTATTTGAATAAAGAATGATGTCATGATTCGTAATAGAGAGATAAAAATTTTCATATTTTCTTCTCTTATTTAAAAATGACTGCATAAATTGGTAATTACAAAATTGTATTATAGGCCATACAACATATAAACATGCACTATATATAATAACAATTATTAATAATACAAGGTAGAAGGGAGGTAACAGAGCTACAGTGGACCGAAAAAATAATACCAGGCAATAACTCAAACCCACAGGAAGAAATAAAGAGTAATGGAAATAGTAAATATATAAATTTATGTATATATTTTTAAATTTATAAACATAATTTATTTTTCCTTTCTTGTTTTAACTTTATTAAAAGATACAATTTGCATGAAGCAATAATTATAACTGTATTGTTAGGTTTATGATATATGTAAACGTAATGTACATGATAATGAAAGCACAAAGAAGGATGGTATAAAACTATAATGAAGTAAATTTGTGTATGCTATTTGAATAAACTCAGTGTTAAACTAAACTAAAATAGATTATGATAAGCGATGACATATTTTAAACACAAAGTCCACCCACTCTAAAAAAAATAACTTTAAAATTACAGTAAAAAACAACAAAGAAATTTACAAGATACACTAAAAAACACCTAGTTAATGCCACACAGCAGTAAGAAGAAACAACGAAACAACAAAAAGTAAGACAAATTAAAAAATCAAAATGGAGAAAGAAATCCAACCAAATGACCTCAATTAAAAGGAAGAGATCTGGGGTTGGATATTTAAAAATCCAAGGATATGCTGTCTAAAAGAAGTATGCTTTAGACTCAAACACAAATAGGGTATATATTGAAAGAAAAATGATTACAAAAGAAAAACCAAACAAACATAAAAGAACCAGAGAGTATACTGTAAACATGAAATGGAGTTTAAACAAAAACTGTTACTAGAGCCCCAGCCAGTTTTCTCAGTGGTTAGAACATCAGCCCATGGACTAAAGGGTCATGGGTCTGATTCCAGTCAAGGACACAGCTCGGATGCAGAATCGATCCCCAGCCCTGGTCCGGGCACATGCAGGAGGCAACCAATCAATGTGATTCTCTCACATCAATGTTTCTCTCTCTCTGACTCTCCCCCTCCCTTCCACTCTCTCTAAAAATCAATGGAGAAAATATCCTCAGGTGAGGATTAACCAAAAATATATTTTTTTTTACTAGAGATAAAGAAGGACATTTTATAATAATAATAGATTCAATCATCAAGAAAATATAATATATACATATACATGTCTAACAACAGAACCCCCAATTACATGGTGCAAAAACTGTTAGAACTGAAGGGAGAAATATATAACCAAGCAATAATAGTTGGAAACGTCAATGTCCCACTCTACACATGGATAGAACAGAGAGACAGAAAAATTGATAAGGCTATAGTTATTTAACACATTATCAACCAAATTGACCTGACACATGTAGAATACTCTGTGCCAAAACAGCATAGTACACATGCTTTTCAAGCACATATGTTACATTATCCAAGATAGAGCACACAGTAGGTAATACAATAAGTATCAATATATTTAAAAGAAATGAAATCAGAAGAAGACTATTTTCTGTATTTCTAATAAAATACAAAATCAAAACAAAAGGATATTGGGGATTTAGGAAATCCACAGATGTATTTAAGCAAATCAAAATACTTATAAATATTCCATGGGTCAGAGAAGGAATCATATGAACAAATTTAAATTATTTTTAATTTAATGAAAATAAAAACATAATACTATATCAAAAATATATGGGTTTCACCTAAAGTGGTGCTGTAAACACCTGTGATGGACAAACTGCTTCCATCTTAAAAAACTAAAGAATGAGGATGCAGAGCAGAACGATGCAGATGTGCGAACAGTAGACTGCGGTGATGGTTACAAAACTGAAAACTTATTATAACTCAATTATATACTTAACATGGGTGGATTTTAAATTTTTTTGTTTTTTACAGAGAGGAAGGGAGAGGGATAGAGAGTTAGAAACATCGATCAGCTGCCTCCAGCACACCCCCTACTGGGGATGTGCCCGCAACCAAGGTATATGCCCTTGACCGGAATTGAACCTGGGACCTTTCAGTCTGCAGGCCGACGCTCTATCCACTGAGCCAAACCGGTTACAACATGGGTGGATTTTATGGCACATACATTATAATTTAATAAATGTGTTGTTTTCTTTTTAAAAGTCCATGGGAAAAAACGACTAGAAAGAAATAGGCCAAAAAGTGTCATTATGTTAGACTGGCAGGAATACAAGGCTTTTTAAAAAAGTCTATTTTGTACTTATTTTCATAATGAAAATAATTTAAAATTAAAAAGAATAACTAAATTTCCACTTTTTATACCCACCGAAGATTGCATTACATGTATGAAAGGAGTCTTCAGACAGCCATCTAGTTAAGCTTCCTGCCTCAAGACAAGAATACAACACATTCACAAAGAAATGAGCTTTTTATTAAGACTGTTTTTACTAGTAGTTTAATGATAATAAAAAAATCCCAGGGAACTACCATTATGCCAACCCCTTTTAGCTGTGCTCACTTAGAATTTCTTTTAAGCATCTATTCATTTTAGGAACGTCTTACTACTGTCTAATGTTAATTACCTTCAAGCACAGTTTAAATTCACTTCAACACAATGAATAGTCTGAGATTTGTGTTCACATCCAAGTTTTACCATTTATAATAGCGTGCAGCAGTCTGCCTCCATGTCTTCATCTGTAAGATGGAACACACAATGGCATTGTTGCAAGGACTAAATGAATATAATGTATAAAACAAGCTTAAAATAGTACCCAGTGCATAGTTAGCACTTACTAAGCCTTATTATAAAGAAATGAGGGGGATAAAATGGACACATTGTAATACCCTTTGTAATACTTTAAGCAATAAAAAAAAAAAAAAAAAAAAGAAATGAAAAAGGTAAAATTCCTTTGAAAGAAAGAGGTGATGGCAAGGTGATTGAACCAAGTTATCCAAATCTGTATTCATTCCTTCATGAAAGAAGTTGGATTATTTGAAGTTACCTGAATGCAGAAAAAATATGTTAAGAAAATAATCTATGACATGTAATATTTTAAAGGGGTGAGGAAGCCTCTACAGAATACAGTTCCATGTTGAACAATAGCTTATACCCATACAAGTAACAGAATAGCTTTTAAGAGATGACATAAATGTTAAGCCATGTCATGGATGAATACACATTTACATGTTCAATTCAATAAACTGGTTGCTTTGCTTTGATTAGTCCTACTTGAGTTAATTAAAATATTTCCATTTCTTCTAGCATTCATAGCCCTCTGTACAGTTTACAGGAGCTGGAGATGGATTTTTAACACTGTTTACCAACTGTAATGTTTTGATGGACACTTTAATCATGCAATACAACTACAAAATCTACCACTGGGAGCAATACAAGTCTTGAGCCAAATTGAGAAAAGAAATTACATGAACACAGCCATTTATTATTGGCATTAACTTGAGAAAAAGGAGCAGGAAAGTTCATAGTACAAGTATTTTTTATCAGTCAAATAATTTTTCAAGTATCATAACCTTTCTTAACTTACTACCTTGTATGATAATCAATGTTTTTGATGCTTTGCTTTTTGTGTTTTGCTAGAAAAAATATTGCTAATTAGTAAACTAAAAACTATGTCTTAAGCTTTCTATAAATGCTAAAAGACCAACATCGCAACTGGCAGGTGCCTTATAGAATTTCATAGGGGCCTGGGATGGATGACCAATCATCTAGAATGCTAGAGGAGAGATTCAAGCATTGGCTGGGGCAATCTAGATAAATTTTTCAGGAAACTTACAGCTCTAAATTATGCTAGTCTAGTATTTTAGACATTTTCTAAATTGATTTTTAAAAACTGTTTTGAAGAAAATGAGGAAGAGAGACAGACCAAGGTACTAAAAAAACTAAGGAATTTTCTTTCTCCCTTCCCTTCCCCTTCCCTTCCCTTCCCTTCCCTTCCGTTCCCTTCCATTTCTTTCTCTCTCTCTCTCTCTCTCTCTCTCTCTCTCTCTCTCTCTCTCTCTCTCTCTCTCTCCATATTAACCCAAAAGAAGCACTTATTGGGTGCAGTCTTGCTCTGGTGTTTTATTAATTGCTAAGTAAACTTTATTTTAACTGTAGAACAAATTCTTACATTCGAAAGTTGACACTGCAGGGGTTTTTTGTGTGTTTTTTTGTTTTGTTTTTAATAAGGGGAGTTTTAAGTCCTTAAATAAGCTTCTTAGCTAATGAAAAGAGGCACAGAAGTTCAATTAACAGTGGAGACCAAGCCTGTGTAAAAGATGAAGTACAAGGAATGTAAACTGCTTCTCAAATGATATTTGATGTTTCCTGTTTCTTTTCACATGTCACAAACACATATGGAGTTCAGCATTTTTAAAAAAGAATGATATATTAACCATGAAAAGCAATAATAATGCAAATTTCCAGGCAGAGAAATATTCGCATAAAGCACAGCAAAGAACATTCCAATACTTTATAAGCTGGTCAGAAGACAGATCAATGGGAACATTCCCACTCTGAACAATAAAGCAAGTTCTCCGCTCCAAGCATACTATATGCTTGGCTTTCTCCAAACTTTAGTGGTGGTGGTGGGTGGGTGGTGGTTTAGAAACAGAATCTTAAATGGTAAAATTCATGGAGTAATTTTCCAGCATTGCAGTGGGATTAAGTGGCTTAATGATTTGATGGTCATAAAACATCTTGAGATCCTTAGGTAAATATAACTCTACCAGTTAAAGCCTTATAGTAAAGAAGATTGGCATCCTTTAGTCTCAAATCCTAACATTCTATGCAGTACTACTAGATTAGAAGAAATAATCCAGATTTTAATTATAAACATTAAATGCAGTCCTTGAATTCTCTAGTTCCCTTCCCTTCTTTGACAAAAGAAAACAAATTTTGCATGCTCCTACTGACCACCTCCACATCTTTATTTTACCCATTTCTTGATAAGAAAAAAGTTAGAAGGCAGCTCCACAATCATTTACCTCTTAAACACCCATGCCTGCCTTTGCTACCCTCCAGTCCACAAATGATATCCAAAGTGGCAATTCTGAGGTAAGAAATAATGTGATTAAGCTATATCAACTCCCTGCCTCAGTTTCCTCTTCTGCAAAATAGGATGATAGCTATCACAAAGAATAAGTAAATATTACAGAACTAGAGGACCATTGAACAAAAATTTGTGCACTCGGGGGGGTCCCTCAGCCCAGCCTGTGCCCTCTCGCAGTCTGGGATCCCCTTGGGGATGACCACCTGCTGGCTTAGGCCTGCTCCCCGGGGGATTGGGCCTAAGCTGGCAGTCAGACATCCCTCTGGTAGCCCTGGAGCCCTTGGAGGATGTCCACTTACCAGTGGGGAACAGGCCTAAGCTGCAGTCGGACATCCTTAGCGCTGCTGAGGAAGCGGGAAAGGTTCCCACCACCACCTCTGTACTGGCAGCCGTCAGCCTGGCTTGTGGCTGAGCAGAGCTCCCCTGTGGGAGCGCACTGACCACCAGGGGGCAGCTCCTGCATTGAGTGTCTGCCCCCTGGTGGTCAGTGTGTGTCATAGTGACCAGTCATTCTCAGTCGTTCTGCTGCTGTTAGTGTCAATTTGCATATTACCCTTTTATTATATAGGATAGAGGCCTGGTGCATGGGTGGGGGCCGGCTGGTTTGCCCTGAAGGGTGTCCTGGATCAGGGTGGGGGTCCCCACTGGGGTGCCTGGCCAGCCTGGGTGAGGGGCTGATGGCTGTTTGGAGGCTGGCCAACCCCCCCAGCAGGGACCCTCACCCCATGAGGGTGTGGCCAGCCTGGGTGAGGGGCTGATGGCTGTTTGCAGGCTGGCCACGGCCCCCAGCCACCTAAACTCCCAGTGGAGGCTGGCTGGAAGCAGGTATCTGGGATTTATTTATCTTCTTTAATTGAAACTTTGTTGCCTTTAGCGGAGGCCACAGCCAGCCAGGGCAGGCGGGAAGCTTGGCTTCCTCCATAGCTGGGGCAACCAAACCTCCTGCTTGCTCCAGCTCCGTGGCTGCTGGCAGCCATCTTGGTTGGGTTAATTTGCATATAGTCGCTCTAATTGGCTGGTGGGTGTGGCTTGGGGAGTAGTAAAAGTTACGGCCAATTTGCATGTTTCTATTTTATTTGATTAGATATGCAAAATGTTGAACATTATAGACATTTAAAGGGTGTTAATGTGAAAAATTTAATCTACGTGGCATTTAATTTTACAATAAAGAAAATATATATGAAATTGGAGGAAATTGTTGTTTTTGTTATCAGAACACTAGACAGCTTGCTCTCAAAGGCATACTTTCCTCTTGGAGAAATAAGTGCATTTAGACACTTCTGCTTCCAAGAATACTACAACCGAGCAAGACAAAATATGTGATGACAAAAGGCCAAAACTAAATGAGAGGTTCTGTATGACTCCATTTATGTGAAATTCTAGAAGAGGAAAAAATCCGCTATAGCAGAAAAAATCAGAACAGCTGTGCCTCTAGGGGTAGGATGGGCGTAAGGGATGCCTAGGAGGGAAATTTCTAGGGTGATGAGGACACTGTATATCTTGATATGGATTTAAGTTACACAGGGCTAAGCCTTGTTAAATTTCAGAGAATGTACATTTAGTGTTGGCACACTTCATTATATGTAAATTTTACAATGAAAGAAAAAACTGTAATCATTATTAAATTCGAATTAATGATATGCATGCTTAATATTTATGAGAAAATGTCCCACTATCTGAAATTTACTTTGGAATAATGCATAAATAGAAGCCTAGATAGGTTATGAAATAAGTATAGCAAAATGTGAACAGTAAAAACTAGGTGGTGAGTATTAGGTATTAAGTGAAACTTTTTTTTTTTATTAAATATATTTTATTGATTTTTCACAGAGAGGAAGGGAGAGAGATAGAGAGAGTTAGAAACATCGATGAGAGAGAAACATCGATCAGCTGCCTCCTGCACATCCCCCACCGGGGATGTGCCCGCAACCCAGGTACATGCCCTTGACCGGAATCGAACCCGGGACCTCTCAGTCCGCAGGCTGACGCTCTATCCACTGAGCCAAACCGGTTTCGGCGAAACTTTTTTTTTTTAACTTTGCTATATGTCTGAAATTTTCCATAATGAGAAGAAATGAAAAAAGGAATGAGGGGGGAAATGATAAGAATAACTGACTCATGGTTGCTGCTTTCACATTCCTGGCAGCCACCCACTCCCCAAATAAAGGCATTATGCCCTTGATATTTTTTCTAAAGGCCCACAGACAGTTCTTCAAGGTGTGGCTGAAACTCCCCTGTTTTCATGTGTCTTTACCTAATCAGAGCAGGTCTTAGCAGAGCATCTTTCTCAACTGAAATGATCTCCCTCTTCAAAACATGTAAAGCAATGGTGGCATGTGTTACAGAGTGACCTTTACCATGTAACGTGTAATGCTGTGTCTCTCAGTCCCGTCTATATGTCCTTTCCACCTCAACTGTGAGCTTCTTCACGGAAGAAACTCCCTTCATCTCTGAATGTCCCTCCTGCTTCGCACCAGCCCGGGCACACAGCAGACACTAGAGAACGAACCTGTGGCTCTGCCTGACATGCAGTAGGAACAAGAGCAAGGGCTGGAAACTGCAGCCTGTTGGCCAAACCTGACTCATTGCCAGTCTGTACTGCCCATGAACTAAATGGCTGAACGAAATCCAAAAGAATGATTATTTTACAACAAATGAAAATTATATCATATTCAAATTGTTGTGTACATAATAAAGTTTAATTGGAACACTGTCGCTCACTCATGCATTGCCTAAGGCTGCTGTTGCATTACAAAATCAGAATTGAGTAGTTGTGACAAAGACTGCATGGCCCACAAAGCCAAAAATCCTGACTGTCCCTTTACAGACAACATTTGCCAACCCCTGCACTAGAAATAACTGTTGATTGTCTGGCAGTCTTAGAAATAACTCAACCACGTGAAACTTAATTATATTTAAGAAAGTGGTTGTTATTTTGATGCACAGTTTGGTATTAAAAAACAAAAAATAAATAAATACTTGTTCTTAACTTCTATTCATATCAAGACAAATATTACATACAAATGCTATTCCATGGGATGGAGCAAGCTTTTACTCTGTGAAGTCTATACAATGAAATTTCTGAAATGATTTTTCTTTTGGCTATCGCTTAAAGGAGAACTTTCCCACATCATATATCTCACTTTTATTGGAGAATGCATTCGCGACAGTTTTGAAGATTTTACAACATGTTGTTCTGACTAATTAGTTTACTAGCAATTAAAAATAAATTCATGGCAGAGGGCCTCTTGTCAATTTCACCTTGTCATAAATGTGTTTGATGCTCACTGTGCCTTAAATAAAAATGTATCGCTAGCGCGGAGAGAGATGTTATCATTGGATTTTATTCCATCATTTGGTATAATTTTTCCTGACAACTTGCCCATCATACGGTATGTCTTTCTCCAGAAGGAGGAAAATACTACTTTGTGTTCTCATGATCACAAGTCAAATTGAGCAAAAACAAATCTGTTTTTTTAAATATGAGAAAAATAGATAATCTATTTTACTCCGTTAAAAATAATATACTCTGAAGAACAAAATGACAAGAAAATATGACAGCAAATAGTGCTCTAAATTTTAACACTAATTATTTTCCCTTTAATGTCAAGACTTTTTCCACAAAAAATGTCAAGATCACGACTTGCAGGTACACATGGTTTGGTCTCCCAAATTGTTTTCCCATTTTTGGCAAAGAGCAGGGTCTAGATCAGTGGTTCTCAACCTTGGCTGCACATTAGAATCACCTGGGAATCTTTTTAAAATCCTGATTTCTGGGCCTCATTCTCCGGAAATTCTGTTTCTTTGTTACTAAAAATGTTGTGGCCCCACCCCATAACAAAGAAACAGAATTTCTGGAGGATGAGGCCCAGAAATCAGGATTTTAAAAAGATTCCCAGGTGATTCTAATGTGCAGCCAAGGTTGAGAACCACTGGTCTAGATCAGGGGTGGGCAAACTTTTTGACTCGAGGGCCACAATGGGTTCTTAAACTGGACCGGAGGGCCGGAACAAAAGCATGGATGGAGTGTTTGTGTGAACTAATATAAATTCAAAGTAAACATCATTACATAAAAGGGTACGGTCTTTTTTTTTTTAGTTTTATTCATTTCAAACGGGCCGGATCTGGCCCGCGGGCCGTAGTTTGCCCCCGGCTGGTCTAGATGATGGTCAGCTAGCTATCAGAGAGCAAGCAACAGTTGTTGGGTACCAAGAATGAAGAAAGTAGGTGCCATGTTGTAATTTTAGCTGACAAGAAGCATTAGCATTATCGCACACTTTGTGAATTAAGTAATGATTTAATTAGTATCAGCCTGAATGGTCATATAATGTTGTAATTAGAAGGTTGAGACAAAAATAATTGGTGGAGGTGGGGCTGGAGCTTGGTGGAAATCAAGATGATGCATGGAACAGGGGATGTGGGACTGTGGGCCTCAGTGGCCAATCATAGGGCTTGAAAGCAGGGCCTATGGCTTACTCCAGTGTCCACATCTTCAGCTGGCTCATTGCACCCCAGCACATCAGGCACTCATTTTTAAAAAAATATATTTTATTATTTTTTATTATTTTTTTAAAATATATTTTATTGATTTTTTACAGAGAGGAAGGGAGAGAGATAGTTAGAAACATCGATGAGAGAGAAACATCGATCAGCTGCCTCCAGCACATCTCCTACTGGGGATGTGCCTGCAACCCAGGTACATGCCCTTGACTGGAATCGAACCTGGGACCTTTCAGTCCGCAGGCTGACGCTCTATCCACTGAGCCAAACCGGTTTTGGCAAAAATATATTTCATTGATTTTTTACAGAGAGGAAGGGAGAGGGATAGAGAGTTAGAAACATCGATGGGAGAGAAACATCGATCAGCTGCCTCCTGCACATCTCCTACTGGGGATGTGCCTGCAACTAAGGTACATGCCCTTGACCGGAATCAAACCTGGGACCTTTCAGTCCACCTGCCGATGCTCTATCCACTGAGCCAAACCGGTTAGGGCCAGGCACTCATTTTTTAAATTTTTACAGCATTATAAGGAAGTCACAAGCACTGGGCTCTAAATCTTTCTCCTCTAGCCAAAGGTTAGTTAGGCAAATTATTCTACGTTTCTGTAGCTCACCTTATTTTTAAGGTGGGAAAAAGTAAAGTGACACCTGCTCCAAAGCACTGACGTAGGAATGATGTGGAACTGCCTCACGGCCACTCTGGGTGTATGGATACACAGAGGAGCAGTGGTCGGCAAACTCATTAGTCAACAGAGCCAAGTATCAACAGTACAACGATTGAAATTTTTTTTGAGAGCCAAATTTTTTAAACTTAAACTATATAGGTAGGTACACTGTTATTAACTTAATTAGGGTACTTCTAAGGCTTAGGAAGAGCCACACTCAAGGGGCCAAAGAGCCGCATGTGGCTCGTGAGCCGCAGTTCACTGACCACGCGAAGGTCTATGAAGCAGGACCTCAAGAGCTTCTGCATCAGCTTCTGTGTTGCATACCTAGCAGTGGCCTTGTTTCCTTGTAGACCCTGGATCCTGGAGTTGTGCACACACCTGCAGGCCTACTGACCTCCTCCTGCTTCTTTTCAGTCTCTTTTGTTTTTCACATTTTACTTAGGCCTTTAAAGCACAAAGTTTGCTTCAATCCATCTGTATAAGTTAAAGCATAGGTCAGAAAACAAACGACTTGAGAAATTTTACACAGGAGGGGTTTAATGTACAGAAGCTGCTACTTAGAAAAATCACTGGCCACAGCTGGAGAATGGCCTGTCCTCTGCCACAAACAGGAAGGCATCAGGGGACAGCTGAGTTTAGAGGCACACCAGCAATGCGGCAATCCAGGATCAACAAGTCACACCCGGTTGCCTTTTAACACCCAGGAAGGACGCTGGGATAACACTGCAGAAAAACCACACTTCTCCATGACCTGGCTTATTAACCATAACACCTACAGCTGAAGAGGAGTGGCTTCTACTTCATTTCTACCGTCCAAATGTTGCACAAGTACAGGTGACCCTTGAACAACATGGGTTTGAACGGTGTAGGTCAACTTACATGCTCATTTTATTTTTCAATAAAACAGCAAATATATTTTCTCTTTAAAAATATTTTCTTGCCCTGACTGGTTTGGCTCAGTGGATAGAGCATCAGCCTGTGGACTGAAGGGTCCCAGGTTCGATTCCGGTCAAGGGCATGTACCTTGGTTGCAGGCACATCCCCAGTGGGAGGTGTGCAGGAGGCAGCTGATCGATGTTTCTCTCTCATCGATGTTTCTAACTCTCTATCTCTCTCCCTTCCTCTCTGTAAAAAATCAATACAATATATTTTAAAAAATAATAAAAAAATAAAAACATTTTCTTTTCTCTAGCTAGCTTACTTTATTGTAAGAATAAGCATACAATACATACAACATATAACATAAAATATGTGTCAATCGACTGTTTGTTATTGGTGAGGCTTCTAGTCAATAATAGGCTAATAGTACTTCAGTTTTTGGGGAATCCAAAGTTAGATTTGGATTTTCAATTGCATGGAGGGTCAGCACTCCTAACCCATGTGCTGTACAAGGGTCAATTGTATAGAAAATTGACACTCAGAATCCCAGCTGCATGGGAATCTAGGAAGTAAAATTTTAAGTTTTCTAGTCCTTGTAGTTAAGAAGGAATAACAATAAGGAACGAACAGCGTGGTCACTCAGCCATGTCTACACACAATAGCTGCCTATGGAATGTCTCAGTTAATTTTTCCTCTCCCGTCTTCAGCAGCTTCTATTAACTAGGCTCTCCAGTGAATCTGAAATTGCTTCCAACCAGTTGGTCTCAGCCGCATACTTTATCTTCTGGCACCCAACTTGGGAGTGACTTCATAGAATAAATATCCTACATTATGTGAAGACCAGTGAAAGGAATGATGGGACTATCTATGAAAGTTGAAAAACAGAAACAGAACTAACTTGTGTTTTCCGCAGGATTCTATTTTGTGGAGATAACATTTTTCCTCGCTAACAAACATTTGAAGCATGACAAGTAAAACTTCAAAATAATTAGACTAGATAGTGGCAGTAGCCAGGAAAAGAAACAAACAAAAAAGTAAATTAAATAAAACTTATCAAGTATCAAAGATTTTAAAAGAAACATAATTAAAGACAGATGGCTAAAAAGTCCTATCAACACCAGGAAAACTTTGTTTTATTTCAGTAAACTGCTTCTTAAAGAGCAAGGAGAATGAGGAAGGAAGCAAGGAGAGTATCAAGGCTAGAACAGTAGATGGTAGAGTTATAACCCTGGAAATTTTAAATATTCAGGACAATCCTGAGGCTAAGCTCCTTTCTTCGGGAAGCAGAAGGAACTCTGCTTCAGAGATCCACACCTCGTCCCACAGGCCTGTTTGTGAAACACAGGTCCTGGGTGTGCCTGACCAAGTTACCGCTGTCCTCCAGAGCTTCCCCCACAACCCGGGTTCTAGCATAGCCCAGAGTCTCAGAACAACAGACTAATTTCAACAAAAAAGAACATGAATTAAGGTTAAAGGGCACGTGCGCATAGCAAGTGATACAAAACCAGGAAGACTAATAGAGATAGCACCCAATAGAAAGTGACCACCTAGTCAAACACAATCCTTCCATAAATAAGGAAACCCAAGCTCACAGCTGTCTTAGTGCAGGTTTCCCAAAGCAGACCCTGTGGGACGGGTGTAATAAGTTTGTTTGGGAGGTAAAGGGAACAGTAGCAGGGGAGTGGGGAAGTGAAACAAGGATAATAGGTAGGAAATAAATAATCAAGCCAACTACCACTGAGGACAACTAGAAGTTAATGCCACCGGGGAGACTCTGGGAGCCAGTGTCAACATTATCCCACTTGGAGCGCAAGAAAGCTGAGGGATTTATACAGCTCTCATTAGTCATTGATTGAAGGTTGCGCAGGTAATTAATTTCCTCTTACTTCTTGCCTGCCCCATGGTCAAAGCAGAATTCAATGACCAGAGAAAACCTCATAGATGAAAGAACACAGTGGCTGGCAGGTAGAAATAAGGCCAATGGCACTAAGTAGAAGGGTGAGGAGGATGTGGATGGGGCACCAGAAACATTAGTGAGGGTTGAGTTACTTAAAATTAAACAAAACAAACATTAACCAAGTGGTAGGGCTGAGACTTCAAGTCAGTCTTGCACCCTTCAAGATCCACATTTTCCCCCCAACCCTCTGTCCAGCTTAAACATAAGATGAAATTTGGGTATACTGGACATCTGAGGCTGGAAAGAGAATACCCACAGTTGGAGGTATGGGAAGGATTGAAGAGTTGCAATAAACTAGCAATGGCGCTGTTAAAATATTACAGAGTAGAAAAATCCACAAAGATTTTCCCAGGATGCAACACAGCTCTAACAGTCAATGAACACACCCAGACTGGGGAACAAACCTATAACCTGGGAATGTGCCCTGACCAGGCATCAAACCTGCAACCCCGTGGTGCACTGGATGCTGCTCCAATCACTGAGCCACACCAGCCATTATTTTTCAATCTGTCAAATTCTTTATGGACTACCTTGTGACTTGCTATGTTTAGAACAAAGCAGATGAAAATAAAAAGAGAGTCCATGATTTAAGCCAAATTTTATTGTTCACGTGTAACAGAAGATAATCTATAGAGAAAGATTCCAATGCCACCACATTTTATGAGCTTTGGCCTCTGACCTTGGTTCTCAGAGAGTAGTAATTAGATAGGTACATAAAGTATTTTATCACCTTCAACATGAAAAATTACCACCAACTATACAACTGCTCAATCTACAACCCAGGTGTCATTTCTTGATGCTTCCCTTTTCTCTGGTTTAACTGATCACAAGTCCTGTTCTTGTCACTCCCAAAGAACTCTGACATTAATCCTCTTCGTACTATCTCCACTGCCACCGCCACTGTCCACCAGGCTCTTGTCACTTCTCATTTCTTACCTGCGTCCAAACTTGTCTCTCCGACCACTCTGCCAACCATTTTCCCAAACACAGAGAATGATGTTTTTCCAAATACACACAAATGTGTTTGCTTCAGTCCCTGACTAAAATCCTTCACTTCTCCCTGCCCCTAGAATAAAATCTGGCATTCACCTGTGGTGTTACATGGCCCTTTGGAATCTGAGTCCCGCTAACCTCACGGTCCTCTGCCCCCTGCCTTCTCTCAACTCATCTTCTGCATATCCACAGGGACTTTGTAAATGATGTCCCTCCAGACCCTTCTCCTCACCTAGCTAAATCCCAGCCAGGCTTCACATCTCAGCTTAGGTAACACACAGGTAAGGTGGGATCTCCCATTTATGCTCTTTCAGATATCCCTGAGCCTCTCACATAATTCTGCTCTTGTGTGGCTAATATTTGTAAAATCACTGTCTTCCCACACCAGGATGTCATCTCCATAGGAGAAGAGACCACATTTGTTTGGGGCGTTATCTCATCCCAGCACCTCCCAACAGTACCCAGCACACACTGCATGTCCAATAAACTTTGCTGACTCATTGGCTAGTACTTAGAAGAATATGACCAAGGGTACATCCTTTAGCTTAACAACAGATGGTGGGCCAACTTACTACATGAAAACTTTGTTTTTCTGATGAAGAGGGTTCAAGTGATATGTAGCAGCAAACTGAGAGGAAATGTATTCTAAGGACTTGGAGAGCTACACCAACAACACAGGGAGCCTTCATTTACAAGTGATTCATGAACTTTGGAGTTCGTAGCCTTAGAAACTTTTGGATATCTAAAAGGAAGTAATCCAAATATCATACTAAAGCTTTCTTTCTCAAAAACTATCACATGGCTACAAACCCATAAAGCAGTTGTTCTAGAAAGCCATTACTGCCTTTTTTTTTTTTAAGCCAAAGGTACAGATCCAAGATATTGGAGTGACCACTCCAGAAACCTCCCACAGAACCGTGTACGGGAAAACCATGAATTTTCAGGAAGGTACTAGTGACATGCTACACATAATTTTTACACATTAGCCTACTGCTGATTGTCAGGGAGGATGTATTATTCAAACAGGGTGCACATTCAGTAATGGAAAGGGTGAGGGGAGACGCTGCCTTTAATTTTAATGTGCCTGACATATTGGAAAACATTATTGGCATCTGTATGTGTATGACCGAGTGTTCTGTGGAACATGTGTTGTATGCAACACTGTTTATTATCAGTAAATGAAGCCAAAAGCTAAGTTGAAAATGAATGCTAAATTAAAAATTACATAAAATGAAGTGAAATGATTTAATTAACAGATTATAAGTGAAATGTTACAGTGCAAGAATGAGCTTGGGGAAAAAAGGAGAAAATGTGGAGCAGTGGAAACCCATCTTTTCCTTTTACTTCTTCAGAAATACTAAGACAAACACATGATGTTTGCCAGTTTTTAACCACAGTCTCTGCGACAGTCCATAAACTTGCTTAATTAAGTCACCAGTTTAGAGCACAGAGTTCAAAATAAATTGCCTCCTGTTTTAAAGTAAAAGGGAAGGAAAAACAAAATATGGTTCTACTACCTGAAAAATCAGGCTCACTATTTCCAAAACCCTACAAGTATAGTTAGATCCAATCCTCCTCTGTGGGCATCACACACCTTTCTGGAAGTATAACAGTTACCCTCTGGAATGAAACGATATAAATATTTATTCACCATTAAATGTCAAACACTGCACCAGGTGCCTTGGCATCTGCTGTCTCACTCTTTTCTAATAATCATATTGTGAGTGTGTGGCATCACTGTGAGGATGGCTCTCTAGCTTTGAGGAGGCGACGTTACTTGCTCAGCCCATCCCTGAAGAACTAGTCACAGAGCCAGAACTCAGACCTGCTAACTTAAGTACTCATGCTATTTCCTCCTTACCATATTGCCTTTTCCCAAGAACCTTTAGAAAAGAAACTGTGAATACCCAAAGAAAACTTTTTCCCATTTTAAGAGACATCTCTTAAGAACTCACTCCACAGTGTATGATATCTATACCTAAGTAAGGCAACAAAGTATTTTCCTAAAGAAGGAAGTATGATTTTCATACATTAGCATTGTTCAGAGTTAAAGTGCATTCAAAATAGTCAATTTTTGTATCAATTTACATGAATACAGTTATTCTTTGCATGATTATATCTACTTACTTTTATATGTGGATGATCCTATGGAAAGTCTCAAGTTTCAGGCACTTAGTTACACAGTGGAAATTAAGAAAAAGACCATGGAAAGGAAACAGATATACAATCACCGAGTTACAAAAACAAAAATGACATGAGACAGTTTCTATGCAGTGTACCTTCCTAAGTGGACATTTTACATGATGCAGTGTCGCAAGATTAAAAATGTATTTTTTTCCCTGAGAGGGGATATAAGAGAAGAGGGGAAGAAAATCAAGGTTTTCTTTATAAAGTAACTGATCCAGAGATTCTTATGCCAAAATTATATTGCTTTTGCCTACCCAAAAAGGAACTGAGAATTCTTGTAACACAAAACAAATGCTGGAGTTGTCCAATTTTGGGGGAATTTGAGTGAAGAGAAATAAACCCAAATGTTCCACACTGCCATATGTTGTCTGAGCTGGGTAGCAGAGAAGTATGCAAATCAATTCAGGAGCTTGGTCCCAGTCTCCCCACTAATGGAGCAGAGGTAAAAGGAAAGGAATTCTGACAGAGGATGAGTCCCAGCCACGAACTGCTAAGCAGATGCCAGTTCACACAGCCAGACAACCGATTTCCCTCCCCAGACGGAAAAGCGCAACATAGCAACTAGGGAAAACTGCAGAAGAGTTCAAGCAGGTGAAAAACGATGATACTGCTGGTCTCTAAATTTAGCATCCATTCATTCCTTTTTGTCAACGCTCAGCAGTGCTCAGGTCCTGCCCCCCGAAGCTGGCCCTGGAAAATAAGCTCCTTCCCCGTCCACTGATAGGCTAGGAATGTGCCACGTTAGGAATGGGCAACATGTGAAGCCTTTATCTCACAGGGCTGAGTTCTTCCCCACACAGTATTGCTCTCCAAAAACCTCTATTTGGTCCGTTCTCGTTACAATACTCACCATATGGAGTTCTTCGTTTTCTTAAAACAAGGGGGGAAATGCCCAGGGGTAAGTTCCAGGAAGGGAAAGAAGAATAGTAAGAGGAAAGGAAGACAGGAAAAATGAAGAGTTAAAAAAGACATACTTTTGATATGTCTGTTTGTAAGGGGAAATGCATAGGATGTTCCCCCTTTAGTAATGCTAACATGGTCTGGCATGCCTGAGAGTAAATCGATACTAAGCACAGTCCAGGCGAGCCTGCCATCCTACATGAAGCACTGACTGTAAAATAGACACAAAAGACACATGATACTCTCTGAGGTCCCCAGCAGCCACAATATCCATCCTTGGCAGTTCATTTGACATTGACTTTCCCTGCTTCCCAGTTTTATTTTCTTTCTTACTCCTCCCCACAACGCCTCCTCCTCTCGCCATCCTCAAAGCAATGCCCCAGCGTTCTGAGCCTTGCCAAGGAGGTGAAGAGATAACACACTCCTTGAAGGTTTTAACTTGGGAATAGATGCTATGTTTGCCTGGAAATGATGTGCACAACAGGAAAATGTAAGGATGAGCTTATAAGGACATGAACTTGGTTTTCAAGGAGTCCAACCAGAAGGTTCTTAAAATGTTACTGTATATGTTAAATGGACACTGGGTTTCCTGATTAGATCTTATCACAGTTATTTCAAATGGCTTCTTTCTTAGACCACTTGCTACCCTTTGCCTCTCTCTGCCAGAGTGCATGGACAAAGGAAAAAAAAACAAAGGACCCTCTCCTCCCTGCCCTGGCCCCTCCAGGAGTATTCTTTCGAGCCATGAATCCACAGGGGTTTTTGAATTTAGATAACTTCTATGGTTAAAGCTAAAGCCTTTGCTGGTAATAGGAAATGTCATATGGAATCCACTGGGTAGTTATAATTTCCATTTATAAATAGAAAATATAAAGAGGGCGCCTTATCTGGGTGATTTAATACATGTCTCTGCTTATTACTGTTTTCAAAGTGCCTTTTGCACAAATCTGATTTCAACTGTGCAATAAAGATTCATTATCCTTTTACACAGCAGCCTCTGCATTTCTATGCAGGATCTAATTAGGAAAATAGGAACTATTCTATAAACAGATGCAATCGCGAAGGGAAAATGCTTTCATTTTAGAAAGAACGTATTGCTAAGCTTCGCTCAGGAACGCACTGCATCCGCATGTGGAATGAGGGTGGGAGTGAGAAGGGTGAGGGACAGCGGACTGTACTTCCTACTTCGCACCAGCACTGTGAGGATGGCCAGGGCACAGGCTCCCAGCAAACTACTGAAGAAGTGAGGTGAGAAACAGAATATAATAACTTAATTCCTGTACCCCTAATTCAATTTTTGTTCCCAAAAATTACTTTTTAGAAGTCGTGCCCCTTATTTTCTTGTATTTTCTGTTTTCTTACAAAGAGCTTTATTACTTTTATGCCTGGGGTGTGGGAGAATTTCAAAAACAATACCATGAAAAACAATCCTCCATTTTGAAGAGAGGAGCTAAACATCCAGTTTTGAAGAATAACTAAAAAAGACTGGAGAGACCCTGTGTTAGGGACACGTTGGCTACAGTGGGTTAATTTTGTTTCATTAATGGGTTACATTAAAGGAGCAGTATAAAGGTAAATTTCTAATTAATGAATGAACAATTTCTGTCCTGATCTTACTTAACCTCTCCATAGCACAGACATGGCTCATTTATGAAACACCTTTTTCTCTATTTCCGTAGTCCCTGCTTGTCTTACATTTCTTACTTCTCCTTCTCTATCTCCTTCACTGGTCTTCCTTCCTACCAGCTCTGTACGTGGGACTCTCTTCAGAGCCCTCTGCTTTATTCACACTCTCTTCCTAGGAGACCCAGCTACAACATGTCAAACAAAAGTACTGATTCCTGGCTTCTCACCCTACACATTCACCCCCACAAAATCTTCCCCTCTATCTACAAATGACACAGTCATCCCTTGCTGAAGTTAATATCCTGAAAGTTATCCTAGATTCCTTCTTTTTTCTTTTCTTTCTCTTTCTTTTCTTTCCTTCCTCCCCTCCCCTCCCCTCCCCTCCCCTCCCCTTTCTTTTTTTGCATCCCATAACCATTGCACCTTAAGTCCTGTCAAATCTATATTCAAAATAAAGCCTAAATACAACCAGTGAACATTTCCCTGCTACCACCTGCCCTATGTTACCACTCTCTCCCCTGGCCCATGAACGGTGGTCTCCTGGCTCCCACACTGTGAGCACACAGTCCATTCTCCACACAACAGACTGTTTCCCCAGAGTGAAAGTCAGCACCACTCCCCAGGTTAAAACAGGTCAAGGACTTCCCACTGCAACCAGAACTAAAGCCAGATTTCTGCTCATAGCCTTTAAAGGCTCTGCATGAGCCAGCCTCCTTTTCTCTCCACGTTCTCCCCTTGAATACTAAATCCCAGCCACACTAGCCTTTTTTCTGTCTCTCGGACACAACAAGCTTGTTAAGTGTCTCAGGGGTTTTGTTCTAGCTCATTCTCTTGCTTGGAACACACATACCCCTCTCACTATTCTCCAAAAGGCTTCCCCTTCCCTCGGCCCTTAACTAGATCCTCACCACTGGTACTCTATCACGTTACCCTAAGTTACAATCTCCATGGCCTCACAGACATTCTAATTAATCATGTGCTTCTCTACGTGTTTACTATCTATCTTTACCCTAGAATGTAAGCCCCTTGACAACAGGGATTTCTTTTTATTCTGGGCTAGAACAAAGAACAATGCCTGCCTCTGAGTAGGTACTTAATAAAAGTACTTTTTAACCGACTGACTTAACCTAAATTTTGCCATAACAACAGGTTGACATACAATTAGTCTAAAAAAAAATCCCTGGAATATACTGCAATGCTAAAAAACAACAACAAACATACAAACCGCCCTTGGAATTCTGCAATGCTGCAATTTATTCCAGTTTATTTAATCAGTATCTAGTAATTTAATGGGGCAACCAATGTGCATTTTCTGACTTGCTCCTTCAAGTTGCTGGTCACTGTATATAGTAGAAAAAAGGTTAAAATGACAAGTGAATTTACTTCCAATGTACCATATAAGTGACTTTTTAAAGAAAGCTGTCTTAAGCCACTTAATGATATTAATAACCACTCCTTAGATTTTTACTTATTTTGGAATTTCATGTTAAGACTTCTTAAATCAGGGGAAAGATGAATAACAACAAAGTGGGAATACAAATACAAATATACACATACTCTTTATTATAAAATATTAATAAATCACATATTCCATCCAATCGTGCCAAATGCTTTATATTGAATTCTGAAGCATTCCTATAAGGTAAGTACCATTGTTATTTCCAGATTACACTTGAGACAACTGAGGTTTATAAAGATTAAGTATAATCATGGTCAAAGTTATATAAGTAAGTGGTGAAGCTAGGATTTGAACCCATGGTGGTCTGATTTTAAAGCCTGTATTCTTATCTCTGTATACTACTCATATGATTATAGTAGAAAATCAAGTGATTTTCTTCGTATTCTTTATTGAATTTCTGAATCATCCACAAGCTTACTAAGACACTAAGGGAAACATGTTAGTGCAGATGAACACACTCTTATTCTTTCAAATAGGTCTAGATTTGTTAGATGCCCAAATACTTGAAGGAGTGTGGCACCGCCAGCAGACAGTGTGAAAAAGGACTGGCACTAGTACTGGTAGCACACAAAGCAGGACCCTACCCCAACTAAACATTCAGACTTATCTATGACAGTCCAAAGCAATCCTTGCTTCTGCACACCTATATAAGACATCTGGCTCCTAATAGACTGTTAATGATAGAATGCAATGCAATAAACCTTATTCGGGAGATCTTAAAAGAACAAAGCCTCCACTAATGACTTTTTAATGAGAAAATGCACAGGCTAATTACTGTAATCTTCTAGCTGGTCTATAAAAAGCCTACACCCAAGTGATGTGAATATGTGCTGATTCAGACTGTACTGAAAAGGTTCCATTTTATATTTTAAATTGCTAAGAAAAAAATAGGAAAAGAACCCACCTCAATCCCCAGTTACAGAATGCCACACAAGAAGAGGATTAACAGGGAGCACTCAGAGGAAAATAAATGTTTTTCAATGAGTATTTACACAAGTCCCAAATTGATTGTTTAGAGGTGTGGAAATCTGGCCCAACAATTTGGCTACTGAAACAACTAAGCAACATCAACACCACGTGGTGGTAATATATTTTCAGGGAAGGAAAAGTTTAGGGCTAGGGAAGAGACAAGCTGGCCAGTATCTTGCAGTTCTATCATATATGTACATTCACATAGATGCTCTCACTTTATTATCATGATGTCCTTGTGAGCAGGTAAGTGGCAGATAGAACAAAGGCTAATAAGCATTAGTGGGAACTAGAAATATCCCAGGTTACTTACTTAGCAGGCTAAGAAATCATTGTGGGACGTTATCCTAGACCATATAGAATTTTAAACTAGTTTTTTCTTATTAAGGTTTCATTTGTATTTATTCTCTCAACTCCCAATTGTGTATATGTACCTATGGAAGAAAACAGAGGCAAGAATAAAATAAAATACTAGCAAAAAGCATATAGATAGGTAGATACGTACCTATCTCTGTTTCCCTGCACATACCTCGAGTATCTCTCTCCTCCATGCCTGTCCTGACCCTTTCCTGGTTAGACTTACTATCTATCCTACACAGATATGCTAGACAGTCTCCATTTACAATCAGTGAAATAAAAACCAGACATAACATGAGCTAGTGTGCATAATAGGGGAAAAATAACATGGATAGAGAAGTTAGGAAATAGCTCTAATGCCAATTAATTAGCCATATGTCCTACAGCAAGTTACTTAACCTCACAGAACCCAGTTTTCTCCTCTGCAAATTAGGGGCTGGGAACAGATGGCCTTTAAATTTTCTTGTTCTGAATCTAATATTTTAGAATTCTCTGACTCTCGCACATATCCAGTTCAAAATATGACTTACCCCTTAAGGCTCATGTCTTCCAGAAAGTCTTCCCTGAGATAGCTAGCAGGAATTAATGTTTCCCTCCTTTTAAAGCTTATTTTATTGTGTCTCTACCTCTCTGTAGTGACCAAGAGCACTTAGTCAAAGGCCTGAGTTCAAATCCTAACCAATTTCCTAAATTGTCAAAATGAGCTAACCCAGGGCCTACCTGATGGGATTACTAAAAGGATTAAAGGAGACAATGTATGCAAAGTGATTAGGATAGTGCTTATCACATCATAGTGATGAATAAATGTTAGTATTAGTAGTTGTGATTATTTATGGTTGAGTTCACTCCGCCTCAGATATGCTACTATCCTGCCTAATGTTTCTATATCACACCGCTTCTATGGTTTACCAAGCTTTTAACGATGGCTACTTCCTTGATCTATAAACTCAAAATCTTATGAGCTAGAGAAACAGGAACCAAAGTGTCTTGGTTCAAGAGTATACACATTTTTGTATATACCTTTCTTGCCCATCAAATCATGAGCCCCAGTCAGGAATGAACTGTGGCTCATCCAGCTTTCTGTCCCACTTGGCACCCAAAAGATATTCCACAAATTTACTGAATGCGGATGCTGAGTGTGCATATCAGAAATTACATGGTTCTACTAGTAGATGGTGGTTATCAATGTGTAACACTGGAAAGCTGGCTTTTGCTACTTACATATGTTTTGAAACAAATATTTGCTGAGTCTCTACTATGTGCCAAGCCCATGCTAGACCAGGGAATTCTATAACATACCACACTGACATTGTACCTGACTTCATGGAGTTTACGGATTAGCAGAGACAGACACTATCAGTGATGGCGAACCTTTTGAGCTCGGCGTGTCAGCATTTTAAAAAACCCTAACTTAACTCTGGTGCCGTGTCACATATAGAAGTTTTTTGATATTTGCAACCATAGTAAAACAAAGATTTATATTTTTGATATTTATTTTAGATATTTAAATGCCATTTAACAAAGAAAAATCAACCAAAAAAAATGAGTTTGTGTGTCACCTCTGACACGCGTGTCAGCTTCGCCATCACTGCACTATATCATTACAAAGACAACCAGTCACAAATATGATTAACACGCAAAGGAAATGTGAGGTTTGATGTGATAAAAATAAAATACATACACACACAAAAAAGTTAGATATTTATTAGATTACACACACACACAGTAGATATTTATTAGGTTACCTACTGTGAATACAGTGTTGAAACCAATGTGATGGGCACGATCACGAAACTCAAATAATGTGTTTTATTTGCTACATAGATGAAGTTAAAATGTTAAAGAATTAGTCTTGATTTCTATAAGTGCAGAATATCTAAAATAAAAACTAAACCCCTAGGTGGCAGAATATGGAAACATCATTACTATGGTATAAATGTGGATGTTTCATTCCTGTAGACCATGAGGATAATATTTAATTTCTAAAATCAGGGAAATCTCATATATCAATTCAATGTTTATTGGTTATGAGTGCTTGTGACAGGCTGTAGAGATACAATGATAAATAGAAGGTTCCTGCCTTTCAAGAGTATACATTACAGCATGTGTGTGTATGTGTGTGTGGGGGGGGGGGGGGCGGTGTGTGGGGGTGTCAATTAACCAAAAGGAATTCTAAGAGGACTAAAACCTCTAAACTTAGGTTTTCTTATCTAGCTACAACATCCTGCTCTACAGGGTCTCTTATTGAGTCACAGAGCACCCCTTTACTTCTGGGGAAACGTGCACACGTACACACACACTCTGTGTGTGTGTGTGTGTGTGTGTGTGTGTGTGTGTGTGTGTGTCTTGACCAAAGATGAATAATGCAAAAATGGATTATTAGTATGGTAAACGCTGACTCCATTACTTATTCAAATTTTTCATAAAGTTTAAAGAAAATGAGCTCCTGGAGGGAACAGACCACATCGTTCCAGCCTGCAGTTCCACAACGAACATCTGGGCAAGCAACCTGGTGTTAACAATGTGGGAATACAGTAATGAGGACTGGTTTAAAATACTGAATGTAGTAGTGTTCCCCTACCGATATCCAATCATATACACTTATAATTCTGAAAATACAAACCAGGAGAAAGCATTTTTATTTATTCAAACTGAAACATATACTTCCTTGGGGTCTGGGTGCCACCATGTTGCATCAATCTGGATAAACTGTAAGGAAAATACAAACTTAAAAGATGGGAAAATAATTGGTGCTATTTTAAAATGTGTAGATGTGTGGACATGCATGTATATGCGTATACATATCCTCAAACTAGCACTGTACAGTTATTTTAGAAATAAAAATGTGTGTGTGTAGGAAGACAAAGAATTATAAGTAGAAAGAATTTCAGCAGTTATTTAGTCTAGTTCCCTCAGTTTTTGGAGAAAACATGTTAAAAGCGGTACATTTGTTGCTCAAGAACAAATAAGTAATAGGTAGCAGATGGAAATAAGAACCATTTCTGACTCCAAAGGCAGGGCTTTTTTCACATATGGCAAATGTGTATTAAGAGAGTGTGTGCGTGTATACACACAAACATAAAGTACCTAATTTAGAGTCTGGCACAAGAAAAAGTATTTACCTACCAGGAATAATGCTATACATTTCTATTTATTCTTGTTATTAGCCATAACTATCATTATGTATGCTGAGTCTAAAGAAGCCAATTTCTTTTTTAAAAAAATATATTTTATTGATTTTTTTACAGAGAGGAAGGGAGAAGGATAGAGAGTTAGAAACAACATCGATCAGCTGCCACCTGCACACCCTCTACTGGGGATATGCCCACAACCAAGGTACATGCCCTTGACCAGAATCGAACCTGGGACCCTTCAGTCCACAGGCCAATGCTCTATCCACTGAGCCAAACCGGTTAGGGCAAGAAGCCAGCTTCTTAAACCTTTTTTCTTCAGAGCACAATGATGACTATCTGAGCCTTGGACTTAATATCACTGTAACTATTCTGACTTTAAAAGATAGACAGGCAGGTGAGCACTAGTAGTACCTAAACTCATGAACATGCCCTCAACTAAAGTACACCAAAAGTTTGCCTATCAGTATGTCCTGATGGGAAATTCAGTCTAGTTCTCACTGTTCGCTGATTTCAATTTATTCCTTTAAAATGAAAATAAATGCATGAGAATGATGTTTTATTTAAGAGCCTAATTCCAGAGACATCAAGACATTAATACATGTCCCTGTAGATGCTGCCATAACTGATCAAATCTGGATGATTTTCATTTAGCTGCTGCAACCAAATATCCAGATGCCTAGAGAATAACCTAGTATGAAATGGCTCCAAGGTGACACGCTCTGAATCCTGCCTGTGCCACATTAAATTTAATTATATCCATTGTTTTTATTATTCAAAATCTATTGGCAGTCCATGGACTCAGCAAAAAATTCTCCTCTACTTTATTCAGTATGGCTTTTATGCTAAAAGAAAGAAGGGAGGTGTGCTGGGGAGGGGAAGAAAAATGTTATCTCCTTCCACATTCCCCACAAGGAGACATGAGGCCGCTGAAGCCCAGTTGATTTCTCAAGCCCAATTATTTCATTGTGCTTCTCCTCCTCAACGGCACACCTTACCTAGGGACACAGTCTGCCTAAACACCACACACTTAATGGAGTCCCTGAAGCTGTCTCAGTTTCATCGGTTCTAACTAATAGGTTGTGATACTTTTTCCCCAAACAGATCAGAGCTCTTCTCTCCACATCTTCCTCCTACAGAAAAGAGAAAGAAAAAAAAAAAAGGAGGGGGGCTAATCTGATGAAAGAGAGTATCCATTCCCGCTGCCATACCTTCATCACTGCCTCATACCTGCCTTTCTCAAGGGCACAGCAACCTCACTTAATCCAATCTCGAAGCTTCTTTTTTCAGGATAATGACAATAATAGGTGTTTCCTTATTATCTTTAGCAGTAGCAGTGAATGGAAGGATCTTCACACTTTGCAGTAGTTAACAGGCAGACAAGCCAAGTTTTGGTTTCCTTGAAAAACCTCTAAAATTGATTGCCCAGAGAGTATTTCAGGATTGAGAGAGAAAATAAGGAAGTACGAGGAAAATGCACCTTTCCAGAAACTCATAAGGTATTTGGGATGTGCTGCTAGAGGTCAAAAACAAGGATTACAGAACACTCCCACTTTCTCCCACTATTCCTTGGTAGATTTAGTATTCCTATTAAAAGTGTTACTCTGGTCCTGACTTGTGTTTGTCTTTAAAATGAGTCTGATCTCC
The DNA here is from genome assembly GCF_014108235.1 of Myotis myotis. NCBI lineage: Eukaryota > Metazoa > Chordata > Mammalia > Chiroptera > Vespertilionidae > Myotis > Myotis myotis. The sequence goes on along the minus strand of NW_023416357.1, from coordinate 86,163,771 downwards.
AGAGGGAGGTGTCATTGTACCAAAGGCCTTGCTTAAACCTTCGATGGAGAGATATAATTTTGTGTTTTTCTTAAGCCTTAGCATTTATGTTAACAACAGTGTCTTACTGAAATGTTCCCATTCGATAATATTAGGAAGGACTTTTTGAAAGAGTTTACTTACTATTTTCAAAGCTAATTTCTTTAGAAAGGTTACACATACCTTAAATTGGCATTCCTGCTATCCTCCAGGGTCCCACCCATGTGGAGAGAGAATTCAAGAGAAAGTATTGAGAGACCCAGGTCCAAAGTCAGACTGAATAAATACTATAGCTATTTCCTGAAATGTAACACCTCCCCACTTGGAACAATCAGGGACAATTTCCGTGCTGCCTGATATCATGCCTCTTACATAATGCGGGGAACAATCAAAATAGTTAATCCAAATAGCTCTTAACACAGGCTGGAACTCAGCAGCTCTCTTCTTAAGGGAAGACACCACAGTAACATTTAATTACATTTGACATTTAGCTTTAGGTTCCACAAGTCTTCCTAAATTATCTTTGGGTCAAAACATTCCTGGATTGTCCGACTAAAGACAGTTACTGTTATCTTCAAAGTTAAAACACCTGACTGGCTTGGGATGGAAGAGATAGCAGACATGTAGTAATAAACTCTAACAAGCACCATAAGCTTCCCTCCAGGAAACAAAGTCCCCATTGTGGCCCTTGCCTAGAGGGTATGTAGCATTCTAGCCGTGGCCAATATTCCTGAACTGGCACATGGGCCAAGGTTAGTCTAAAAGGTAGCTGAAGTGGACTGTAAGACAGATCAATGGAGGTGGGGTCTTGTCAAGGTATTAGGCTTATATTCACCAAACTACAATCTGATACGGGCACGTTCCACGTTCAGAGATGGTCCCCTCTGTCATCGTTTTTTGTTTTTTGTGTGCTTTTTGTTTGTTTGTTTTTTAAGCACAATGCCAGATTTTGGTAAATCAGGGGCCAAGGAGAAGAAAGTACTCTGAATATTAAATGCAGACATGAAGAAGCCTAGAACTGACTGAATTCATTATGCTGAGCAATATTCTTTACAGAGAAGGAAGAAATCATAAGAATACACAGGAAAATAATAAAAGATTATTAAAGTGAAGTCTCTAGGTTGGATCTGAGATTTAAATAAACCTGACAGTAGGTTATATGAATCACTATGCTGCCTTCCTCAGAGACAAACCTATCTCAAACAGTCCGTGGCTGGCACAGGCCTGCTTTTATCATGTTAAGAAATTATGCTGGGCCAGTTTAATCTGAATAGTGCCCTCTATAGGGATTAATGTGTTTTGTTTTGTTTTTTAATCTTTTCCCCAGTGTTTGGCATTTTGTTTTGTTGCAAAAATCAGTGATTTTTTTTTTTTAAAAAGGGCTCTTCATTTAGGCTCTGAAATCAGGTACTACGTGACCTTGAGCAAGTTACTTTACCTCTCTAATCCCCAAGATTTCTACCCATAAAATGTGGTGCCATTTAGAAGGCAATGATGTGGTTTAAACACAATTCTGTAAAATATTAGCACTGTACCTGGTGCGGAGTAAGGGCACATTAGGTATTAGTTTCTATTAGTATTTGTGTTCAAGATACACATATGTCTGCATTTTTACTTCATGGACTTATAACCATTTCTCATTAGTGTCTTCAAAAGCAGTTCTTTACCTCAGTGTCAGACATGAAGAGAATATGTACATTTAGGTCACGTCAAGCAGCCAAGAAGGGCTCCGGGTTCTGTAGGTTTTTGACTCTGTCAAGATAGGGTGCCACCAGAGCTTAGGGCCCATGGGTCTGGCACACACCAGCAGATCTAGTTCAGCCACGCGTGGTCCAGGTGGAAACAAGGGTAGTGGGATGCCATTGATGATTACAATATAAACTAGGAGTCCCACTAGGTGTTCGCCATCCAAAGTCAAGGCTCTTTCTGTCACCATTTATCCCCCCGGGAGAACTAGGGGTTGTGGTGACATGGAATTAAGAGAGATGTTGCACTTTGCCTTATATACCTTATACTATCTGAATTTATTGTATGAGTACATCACTGTTTCAATTTTTTAAAAAAGAGTTACGTGGTTTTTTATTTTCTTTTTCTTTTTATTTTTTAAAAATATATTTATTAATTTCAGAGAGGAAGGGAGAGGGAGAAAGAGATAGAAAAATCAATGATGAGAGAGAATCATTGATTGGCTGCCTCTTGCACACCACCTACTGGGGATTGAGTCCACAACAGGGGCATGTGCCCTTGGCCGGAACTGAATCTGGGACCCTTCAGTCCACAGGCCAACACTCTATCCACTGAGCAAAACCAGCTAGGGCAGTGGTCGGCAAACCGTGGCTCCAAGCCACATGCGGCTCTTTGGCCCCTTGAGTGTGGCTCTTCCACAAAATACCACGTGTGGGCGTGCACGTACAGTGCGATTGAAACTTCGTGGCCCATGTGCAGAAGTTGGTTTTCAGAAAGGGTCTGAAACAAGTATACAAGACGAGTGTGGATGGGAGAGTTGGAAGGGGGTCAACCTCAGCAAACATACCTCAATCAGATTGAGGACTTTTTAGCAAAGGCCAGCTTAGGAGTATCCTAATTAAGTTAATAACAATGTACCTACCTATATAGTTTAAGTTTAAAAATTTTGGCTCTCAAAAGAAATTTCAATCATTGTACTGTTGATATTTGGCTCTGTTGACTAATGAGTTTGCCGACCACTGAGCTAGGGCTATGGGTTTGTTTTTTTTTAAAGAAAAAGAATCCCACTGGGTTACTCACATTCTCATCATTTGGCTTTCTTCCTCTCCTTTCTGTGCACTTACTGGCTTTCTCAGATTGACACTAATATCTAATGGTGGTTTTTCTAGGGTTCAAATGTTGCTTGTTTTTTGACTGTGGGCCAGAACTCTCACATTCGCACAGAAGAAGTGAGATGGTAACAAATGCAAGGAGCCTCCCTTTAACACCATGATTCCCCTCCATGTCATTTTGCTCCCTACGTTAGAAGCCCATCTGCCCACACTCCACTTGGAACAGTCTCGGCGCAAGGAATGCCTTCAGAGCTCCCTTATGCCTTCAGCTTTCAGTTTGCTGCAGTGTAACAAGTTCAGACCAGTAAGGATTTTCCTGTCTTTACACTGACAAGTGAGAAGTGAGAGCTTAAACATGCTAAAGGTAATTAGCACTAAGGCCTCGTATGGTTTCAAGTTCGTCTTTGGGAGCATGATGCGGTGGCAGCTTTTATCCTGCTCTCTTAGTTCCATGGTCTCCTCTCAGCTTCTCACTTTCTACATCTGTGTTGAGTTAGTAGTGCTTTCCAATTAGCAAACTACTATTAAATACAGACTCTGTTTGCTCAAGATATATCAGAAGTGAGTTGAAAGGAGTAGCATAAAACTTTCCTTTCATTTGGCAAATTTATAGCAACAAACTCAAAATCAATATTCTAATTTGTCAGAATTAGAAGGCCTATACTAAATTTATGCATTTCCTAAGAAATGTTATATGGCACGGAGATTTTTTTCCTCTTGATGCAAAAGTATAATCAATAAAAGAGACATTCTTCCTAACAGAAAGAAAGGAAGGAACACAGCATTTTTAACTGCCTATTATAAAATTTATAATAACCTACTATGTATGGGTTACTATCACAATTTCTTCTCAAGATCACTTTGTGTAAGGGTTTACTGGTCCCATTTTAAAGTGAGAGTAACTAAAACCACACAGTTATTTAAAGCAAGTGTTCTAAAATCTAGGTGTCTGAAACCAATGACCACTTCCTCAGTCTCTTCTTATATGAAAAAAGAATTGTCGATTTAAAATAAAATAAGGATAATTAAAATGGTTACAAATTTCTGTTGCAATTATTCAAATGGGAGACAAGAACATATTGCAGCAGAAAAATGTGAATAAATTTGTTAATTGTGTTATGATTGTACTTTGAATCAAGAAAAAATGACAAAGTCACTCTAAACTATAAAAATAAACATTCCTGCAATGCATGGCTATAAGATATAAAGTGTGGTGATCTGATGGATAAACAAAATTTGGGCTTGTATTATCAGCTTTCACATCATTAGGAAAGTAGTGGATCACATTATGAAAGCTTCATATAAATGTGGCATATCATTGTACTACACAAATGCACAGTATCTGAAAGCCAATTCAATAAGGCTTCGATAATGTATTGCACTTAAACTGAATGCTTGAAGAATATGCTTCTGGAAAGAACAGACCATCTAATTTCAGGGATATACATTACTTACATATCAATTTTACAATATATTAACATAAAGGATGATACACTGAACTAAGTGTGAAATGGTTAAACACACTGGAATGAAAATGCTATGGTTAAAATGTTCACTTTCTTCATGCTGGACAAAATTATAAGCTATGACATTATACAAAAGTATATATACTGTACATTCTATAGCAAACTCCTATTGCTTTAGAAGCATAAAAAAGGCAATGCTAGGTTAAATAGAATTCAAACATCAATAAAAAGAAAAGTAACACAATTGGCCTCCTAAGGCTCCACCAAATGCTCTTTTCTACCATAATCAACTCCAAGGAGCTTTCGGGGAAATATCACCTCTTGATGATATACCAATGATAGCTTACCTTGTTACTGAAATAGGGTAACTAGAACTCAGTCCAGCCCAGACTGTGAGGTGAGCATACTTTCGGTCAGAATTTGATCCAGCAAAAATGCAACACTGAGGAACTCTGTGAAATGATAGCTCAGTAAGCAATCGACAACTAAGGAATTTCCAACAGCTGCTACAGATGAGATGAGCCAACTGGCAGGGAAGAGAGAGTTTTAATACTAATTATCATATTTAAAAGAAAACAAGAGTAACCCCTTTAATGTACAGTATTTCTCATTCCAGTCAAACATCCACTTTAGCAAAATAAAATGTAGTAGGCATTACCAAGCAAAGGTTTTACTCTGATTAAATGCCAATCAACACTTATTACCATATCTCTGGCTACAGCTTCAGGTATGGGAGACAATGCAAAGGGAAATGATATCAGAAAAGGGTGCCAAGCTAGGAGAACAATGTTCCTTCTTTGTGTGCGTTTTGTTAGGTACATAAGAAACATTATGCTCTACAGTATCTTGTGCTCAGAAGCAATCTAGATATCACTACATAAACAATCTGAAAGATATTAATCACACATCATGAGCTAGTCAGCGATTATTCACCCTTGACATGCTCCACCTCAAACCACAATCAGCATTGCATCAGGAACAAATAACCCCTTGAGGCTGATACACACTGCTCAGTGGAGGGTGACTGCACTAGATGGAAAACAAATGGAGAACAGCATACTCAGTGTGGCTAGGGATCAGCACCTCCATAAAAGCTGAGAAGTCCAGGTGATCTACATGTCATAATTCCTCCTCCCTCCCTCAGTATCAAGAAATGAATGAAAGAACCTCTGAGGATGCTCAAGCCAGAAAACAAGCAATGATTAAGTGCCAGGAACCCTGCATATATCTAATTTAACCCTTTGAGTGCCAACCAATATCTGAGGAACTATGCTAAAATTGCCAAGGCATTTTTGCTGATTTTACGGCAGTTTAGGAAAAAAATTATGACTCACAAGTAAATGAAGTTACATATTCAAAAACTTAAGGAAACCTTTACTACATTGACATATTTAGCAATATCATCATCACTAATAAAAGCAGACTTAGAACTGGATGCCATTTCGAAGCTTTGATAGCGCTCCCGGCACTTTTGGTGAAAGACAGGAGGAGCACGATCGCGCTCCCCGGCACTCTAGGGGTTAATATCTCACAGCTATGTTTATACTCATTTTACAGATACGGAAACTGAGACTCAAGCATGCAAAGTAACCTTTCACATAAACAGAATGATTATATCCCAAATATAATCTGGCTCCCAGTCTTATGTACCGAAGAATCTTTCCTTCTTCAGGAAATCAGTAGTCAAATAATGTCTGGCTAAAATTCAGTGTCATGGAAGGGAAACTGGCTTACATGTAGCAAAATATTATAGTCCCAGCTCTCTTCCGCTGGTGTTTCCTGTCTTCTTTCTTGAATACCCTATATACAGTATTAACTTTGGGTTTCAGGATGTCCCTCTTTGGTTTTTGATTGACATCATTTTGCTTCATTATCATCTAAGTAGAATTGGTAATGTCATTTAGAAGCAGACTTTCCTGAGACATGAGGGTGGGCCTGTGCGGTCAGCTCTCCACTTGCAGCACTGACATCATCTTCGGAACATACTACTCATAGTCCTTTCACCAGGTTACTCTGGGTAATCACTAGTGCTGGGCAATCCTGGCAGTTCCTGCTATAACTCTTACAATTTTTGAAAATCTTTGGCTTACTTGAAATTTCCTTTAGGTACATTTCCTAGAGATATAGAGAAATACATCTCTACACTTTTAGACAAATCTATAATAATAAAAGTGTAATACGCTACTTAGACCAGATGACCTTCTGGACGAAGCTGGGGCTGCAAGGGAAGCCCGGGTCCCGGGTGCCTACCAGCAGCCGGAGGGAAGCCCAGGTTCTGGGTGCCAGAGGGAAGCCGGTGCCAGCAGCTGGGGGAAGGAAGGTCTACGCTTACACGAATTTTGTGCATCAGGCCTCTAGTAACTAGATAATAAAGGAAACAAAACACCCATTTATGTCCACAGGCTAGGAAACGGTGGAACTCTGTAACAACAGGGCACACAGCTCATATTTAGAAGACACTGAGGGCCAGCCTCATACAAAGTTCTTAAGAAAGTTCTAAAGAAAATACAGGGCTTAGTTCTTATCATTCTTCAAAGTCGGGTATAATCAGCAAACCCTACAGTTCTTTTTCTCAAGCTCACAACTGATGGGCTCCTTATTTCAGACAGAATCACAGGTAACCCAACTAATGTCCACTCTACTGATGGAGACTGCCCCTCCCCTCCCCCTGTCCCTCAGCATATATCTATAATTATTCCCACACCAGGGAGATCTCATCTGCATTTCCAATCTCAAAGCACTGTCATCCCTGCAGCCTCCTGGCCCTTCTCAGAACAGCAGCCTTCCTTTCTCGCCTTGAAGACCTTCTCTAAAAAACTTGGCCTTTCCTTAGGCCTATCGCTTCCTTGACAAAGGTTAATCTTTACTTTAATTGAGCCTATCTGTTGTCTTTGTGCATGAAAGATAACATACCTTTAAAATGTTAGATTTTTCTTTTTCAGATCTCGCAAAGGCACAACAGCGGGCACTAGAGCACAAGACCTCACTGTTGTCTTGTTGCCCACTACCATCTCTATGTGCTGTAAATGTTAACTATCCTATACCCACCAAAGTAAAAGAAGTATGTGTCTCTCCACTTTGCCTTTTATCAAATCCTAGAGATTTTCTCCCATTTTGCTTTCTCTCACTCCCCAAGTCTACCAGCAATGGATTTCATGTCCCACTCACATCTCTTCCTTCTATTTTAATGAATAAGCATAAGCTGTAAAACTGCCATTTTCCAGAGTATTTTCTCAATCCCTTTCTTCCTGGCAATTGTTGTCAGTATGGCTCAAACTCAAAAATTCTCAAAAACAAAACAAAACAAAGAAAGTCCACAAAGAAACAAACAAAAAACAAAAATCCTTGGCCTTTCAAGGCTGGCTCTTATTCAAGCAGCAGTTGTGGAATCATAATCCTAGCTTCAATAAAAAATGTATATGCCCATATAAAAGCACTTAGCAAGTCCCTGGCACATATGCACTCAATAATTGTCAGTGTATCACCAATGTTAATGAATGTAAGAGGATAAGGACATAAATGTAAGATTTATCACTTGTTAACTAATTTGGGTGGGGTTTAATATGACTTGTTCATCAAAAACCTGGACTTTACCAAGTAAAATATTACATGCTCAAGGCTTTAGACCCCTCCCTTTAGTGGAGAAACAGTAAAGTCACTCTGGCAGGAGTAATGATGGCCCAAGAGTGCTGATCACCATTAATATTACAAAAACATATTTTAGTTACTTGGCACAGGCACAAGCAATTTCCTTTTCTTTGGTGTGATTCCAAAACAAGTCCAGTTGAGTATGTCTACAATCTATATTCTTCCTTTTTGTCTTATTAATGCACATGCTGTTTCTTACTAGTAGATATTTGATATCAACAGAAGAGCCCATTGAAATTTATGTAGTCTAAGAATCCATTAATTTGAATAATAAGTTCAGATGACTTTAATATCAAGAATTAGTAGCAGCTGTGATAAAGTTCCCTCATGGAAAATCAAGGCTGAGATGATTGCTTTATTGCTGTCTAATTTTTCACAAGATGGCCTCTTAATCAAAGAGGAAAGCCTTGACCACATGCATATTTAAGTATAATCCAGTCTATATGCACCTGAAAGACAAGTCTTAAGGGAAAATATTCATGCAAACATCTCAATCAGAAGCCAGAATAAATGATTAGTAGATACTTAATTATCTTAGTTTATTTCCATATATCTATAAGATCTAAGATATCTTAGATCAAAGATAAAGTGGTCATTTTCTTAAACTTTTCCTGAAAACCATCATAAAAACAATGAACACTATTCTTAAACTATAAACATCCTAAACACTATTCTACATATGTGACTATCATAATAAGACTAGAATGTTACCAAAAAAATGGAATGGGACCTCTTCACTTTCACTAGTTATATTCCCAAGTCCATATATATTTTTATTTTTATTTTATTTTTTAACTTTTTATTGATTAAGATATTACAAATGTGTCTTTATCCCCCCATTGTCCCCTCATCCCTCAAGTCTTGCCCTCACCCTCACTCCCTGTTGTCTGTGTCCATCGCTTATGTTTATACGCATGCATACAAGGCCTTTGGTTGACCTTTCCCCCTTACTCCCACCCTCCCCTACCTTCCCTCTGAGGTTTGAGCATCTAATTGATGCTTCTCTGTCTCTAAATCTGTTTTTGTTCATCGATTTATGTTGTTCATTATAGTCCACGAATGAGAGAGATCATGTGATATTTATCATATATTTCTAAATACAGAATTTTTCATGAATTTGCTTGTCATCATTGCACAGGGGCCATGCTAATCTTTTTTGTATCATTCCAATTTTAGTGTATGTTCTGCTGAAGCGAGCCCATGTCCATATATTTTTAAAATTCTTTGGAATGGCTTCCCTACTAATCTCCTACTCACCCATTAAAATCATTGTCAAGTCCAAATCAGATTTGCAAAGGCAGTACATAGATTAGTGGTTAAGAGCATGGATTATGGAGCCATAACACCTGAGCTTGAATCCTGATTCAACCACTTAATAGCTACAAGACTTCTGGCATGTTATTTAACCTCTGGTGCCTCAGTTTCCTTTTCTGGAAAACACGGATAAAAGAGTGCCTATCTCATAAAATTGCTTTATTATAATTATACATTTTAAGTGTTTCATAAGTGTTAAAAATCCTTTTCATTACCACCATCCGTCTTTGCAATATCTGGGCAATTTATGTTGAGGAATGGTAGTAAGAAAATGTAATTAAAAAGTCAAAATGTATTAATAAGCAATACCCACCTCACACACAAAAACAATTTGACAAGAGTATAAACACCTTATCTTAAACAGAAAAGAGACCGCATCAAACCTTCCTAACACTTCTTATTTAAGCCAATAGAAATGCTTAAATCAACATCTTTGAAATGCCTTTTCAGTTTTATTAGCTATCATGCCACAATTCCCATAAAATGCAATCTATATATAGTTGTATTGATAATGCACCTCAACTATGATAAGTGAAGCCACTAAGGAATTACTTTTTGCCGACACCAATACTAAAATTTCATTCTAATAGGTAGGACCAATCCATACTAAAATATGTTCTGTGATTTATCTCCTTCAAAGTGGACCGTATTTCTTTTGGAAATCCTCATTTTCGAAAACATGTGTGGACATGAAAGGAGTGCTGCAAGAAATCAACTCCTGACTGGGCAGGTCATGGTGGGAAGTCATGCCCCAGGCACATAACTTTTCAGTATAAGGCCTATCTTTGCCTTAAGCAAGACCCATCTATTCCTTCTATGCACTTAGGTTAACAAACCTTTGTTTTTTGTTTCTTTATTTGTTTTTGACTTTTAATTTCTTTATTGATTAAGGTATTACATATGTGTGCTTATCCCCCTATTACCCCCCCCCCCCCCAACTCATGCCCTCACCCCACTGTTGTCTGTGTCCATTGGTTAGGCTGATATGCATGCATACAAGTCCTTTGAAATGTCTCTTTTCAGAACCCTCTTGAACACCCTCAAGAGAGCAAATAATCTTAACTATTCTATAATCCCATTCTGCCTTGCTTTCTCCCACCTCCACATAATCTTCCTTATGTTCAGTCCTTAATTTCAAATCCATAAAAGAAACTGCAAAACTATTATTTTCTGGAGCATTTGTGATCTTAACTCCCTGGCAAATATTGTCAGTTTGGCTCAAATAAACTCTTAAACTCTAAGTCTAGATCCCTCACTCTCACACCAATCCCAAAGGCCCGGAGAGCAAAGCACCACTAATGCTACTAGTGATGACATAGTCCGAGAATAATGTAAAACTCATATCATATATCAATTGATTCCACATATGGAAAGACCTGAAAGTTTAAACTATAGAGGCCTGAGTCTAGGTTATTAATGCTTCTGAAAAGCTTATGATGCCCAAAAGTAGGCCTCACTTCAGCTCTTCTTTCTTTTCAAGCCACAATTAAATAACTTGTTCGATCTTCAGCTGCATGTGATACATATCCTTCTGCCATCATAAATAGTAAGACAAGTGGCATCACACACCAGAAAAGGCCTCAAAAAGGCACTGATTTTATTATCAAGATCAGAAAAAGCAGTATAATGTCATCTGGGCCCAAACGAAAACCTTTGGCTTTTATGTCTCAAATTATTTGCTATCCCTAATGGGTAAGAACAGTGCCCCAGGTGTTGAAATGAATTTCCACAGAACACTAGTGAGTAGCAATTCATGAAGGGTCTATTACATGCTATCCTCTGCTAAGCAATGGAAATACAAAAATAAATAAAACGTTACTTCAAGAACTTTAAAATCTAACAGAGGAGACATGCATAAATAACTATATAATGCAATGTATCAGTATTTCAAAAGCATCTAATAGTCACATTTGGGGACAGGCACATTTATCTCACTTTCATCTATAGATTATAATTAGGATGAACAATTCTGAAATATGTACAGCTTATGCCAAAATATAGGCTGAAAGAAAGGAAAGCACCCAAAGAAATCCAGGTATGCATCTAGCTCAGTCACAAAACATAATTTAATATTTTAAGAACAGGACTTTCACCGAGTTTGGTTTCCTCAGAGGCACATCTCTAACTTCTGAAAGCGCTTCTTGTCTATAGCCACTATATCAATACAAGGGAATTTTTTCTTCTTTGGTTTCAGACAGCCTTTGGACCAAAAAAATAGAGGGTTGAAAAAGACTCAACCTTTGAACAGTCAAACCCCTGTCTAGTTAAGAAGAGAGTTGTATATAATATTCTTTGCTTCATTTACTTCATCATTCAAAAAGTAAATATTGACCATACATGAGGTTCAAGTGCTGTCCTAAAACCTAGGAATACTAGGAAGAATAACAAGAATTACATGTAGAGGGAGAGACACACAATCCACAATGACGCAGCCAGAGGGAAATGATGCGGGGCCCCAGTTCCAGAAGAAATGGAGGTCAGAACCAGAAAGGCTCATTTCTGGGAGGTGGAGCTCCTGGGATGCCTTCCCAGCTTCTGCACGGACTTTTCCCTTTAGCCTTAGTATTTGCCTCCTCTGTGGCTAGTTTGGGAATTACTTTCTACATTCTGTGGATAATCATCTTTTTATTGGTATTTAACCAGTTGGTTTTCATCCTGAGGTCAGGCATAAGTATTTATACTTATTTGAATATAGTCTCCAGAAAAAAAAAAAATCTAGGAAAATTTGTTGATTGAAAAACTAACAAATCACCAGTATATTGAAGTAATGTGTGAAAATGATATGCTGACTCTTCTTAAAGAAAATCTTACTCTTCAAAATTTCTCTCAAAAACCCACCCTTTTTGGCCAAATTGGGATAGATACTTCTGCTTCCTTCTTAGAATATCAGTTCTTTCAGCTGTTACAAAACGATAGAACAACATTATAGGAGTGTTGGTGAAGCTGTCTTTGGCCGTAAGCTATTCTGGCCAGGGAACAGTTAGAAGAAACCTCCCTTAGTCCATGGTTAATTAATGAGAGTGCTTCATGCAAACTTGTGGGGGGTTTCCCAGCTGTGCAAGTCAGCAGGGTGTGAGGGCAGATAATGGCTCTATAATATTGGTCTGTAGGATTTTTCTTGCCATGTCAAGTCTTAGGGATGGCTTGACTATAAATAGACACAGAAGATGGCTCCCATAAAGAAAGCAACTAAGAAAATGATTAACCAAATTGAATACTATTACAGTACTACTTCTATAATAGCAAGTTAAATACCATATAAGTTAATTGGCACTTGATGCAAAAGCAGTACTTCCATTTTCATTATTTAATACTAGTGGCCTGGTACACGAATTCATGCATATTAAAAGGAAATTAATTAGAATATTTTAATATCACTATTCGCCCTTTCTCTATAATAGAAGTGTCAACCAAATTCATGACCAACAATGACAGATCGAAATACATGCATGTGATTGGCGCCAACAAGAACTTCATCTGTATTGCACATGCGCGAGTCAACTTAGCCTTTTATAAATATAGAATAAACTTGCTTAATAAGACCTGCTTTCTGATTTAGCTATACTTTTTCCAGTCCAGTGAAGCACCCCAACTTCTCTTTCAGGTAATTGTCAGCAATACAGCAGTAAATATCAACATGAAGCAGATTATTATTGTAGATCACGTAGGGAGAACAAAGGGTAAAATATTTAACTGCAGCAGTATTTGACTATATTCTGCGCAGTGAGAAAACCTGAAGTCATTTTCAAGGTCCACCATTTCTTACTTCTTTTCAGTCAGGTCAAGTTTCTAAGCTTTTTAAATCTTCATTTTCCAGCTAATGAAAAGAAAATAGGATTCCACCGAGTCTCCTATCTACCTACTCCAGGACTTCTGTGAGGATCAAATGAGATGAGGCATGGGAAAACGCTTCACAGACATTTGGTTACAGTGTAAATGTTTCCACCTGGCTATAAAGCAAATCATGATCCTGGGCTGAAGAAACTGCAAGGAGGCTAGTCGCTAGGGAGAGGAAGCCGGGCACTGCTGCGTGACGTCATTACCTGGAGGGACACTTAGCATATTAGCCATATATATATATATATATATATATATATATATATATATATGTCACTTCTCTTTACCGATGAGGAAATTAAAGACACAGAGTTGTTAAATTATTTGAATAAAATCTAATACTCAAAACTAGGTATCCTAAGTTCAAGAGAGTGAACGTTTAGTTTAAACAAACAAAACTGGTTTATGTCTGTATTTACATTTTTTAAAATTAATTCTATAAGATAGAACTTTTGGATCTGATTTGTTTTATAATTATCCCACCTAAACGTCTAATATTATCACATCTGATCACACTCCTCACCACAATGTTCTGACTCTACTCCAGGATCATTAAATCCGAGGCTACCACAATATAGAAGATCTCACGTGAAGCAGATAGGAAATACATGAGGGAAAGCAAACTCTCTAATAGTCGCAATGAAAGGGAATAAACAGGCTCCTGCTGGGGTGGAAAAATATCTTTTCCTATTTCCCTTCTAAATACTCAGCTGGGGCCCTTGTAACAAGTCATAGATTAACAAGAAAAAAGTGTACAAACATATTTATTACAAAGGTTTTTCTCCTGCTAATCTGAATTTAGAAAGGATGGTCCAAGGAGAAATGTTTCTCTCTCTCTCTCTCTCTCTCTCTCTCTCTCTCTCTCTCTCTCTCTCTCTCTCTCTCCCTCCCTCTCTCTCTCTCTCTCTCTGAGAGAGAGAAATCCATGTGAGAGAGAAACAATTTATTGGTTGCCTCCTGTACACACCCCGACAAGGCATCCAACCCACAATCTAGACATGTGCCTTCACCAGGAATCAAGCCCTCAAACTTCTGGTGTATGGAACAGAGCTCCAACCAACTGAGCAACCCGGCCAGAGCTGCCTTCCTCTCCTGACAGGGCATTACAGACAGAGATTTAGAAACTGGGTTGGTCGAAATTCTTGCCTTCTGCTGGCTTTTGTCATTTGTCCCAAACCTCTGGAGCAGTGGTTCTCAACCTTCCTAATGCCGCGACCCTTTAATACAGTTCCTCATGTTGTGGTGACCCCCAATTTCACTGTTACAAATTGAACATAATGAAAGCATAGTGATTAATCACAAAAACAATATGTAATTATATATGTGTTTTCTGATGGTCTTAGGCGACCCCTGTGAAAGGGTTGTTCGACCCCCAAAGGGGTTTCGACCCACAGGTTGAGAACCGCTGCTCTGGAGTAAGATGAGTGCCCAGCCTTTTACTGTCCCTTTGTGATTGTTAGAATTGTGAGGGAGAAGAATTAGCTTTTCTTTTTACTCTTATGCATTCTCTGTTGGGGTCTTGTAACAAAAGACATTAACAAGAGAAAAGCATACAAATCTATTTAATTTTAAAGTTTTACATGACACAGGAACATTCATAGGGAAATAGAGACCAAAGAGATGGTTAAACCTGGGCAGTTTCATGAGAGGCTTGGTGAAGAGTGGGAAGTCCTAGAAAAGTGCCCAGGACAAAAGGGATGAGCTACTAGTAAGTGTTGCAAAGTGGGGAAGCGTAACAAGGCCTATTCCTTCAGAACCCTCTTTGAGTTCCTCTGTCTTTAGAGATAATGAAGCTCTTTTCCTCTGGATGTAGCCAGGGCATTGTTCACAGGAGGGTTTTATGACCCACTTTAGGGAAGGTCAGACAGTCTTTCCTGCACCTGCCATAATCACCTTCCTTCATCTTGAGACATTCAATATGCCCAGGAGCCATATTATGCAGTAGTATGTCCTAAACTCCATTACCATCTACAAATCACGCTCCAAGATGTCTTTAAAATTTCTAAATAACTAGAAGAACCTGAAACCTACTAGTCAATGAAATCTGTTTTCCTGAAACCAGTGTGGTACCTATAAATGTATTTATAGCAGACTTGAAAAAAATGAATGAATAGTTTGAGACTGAAAAAAAGGCAGGTGGGCAGCCATAAACTTAAAGATACACCCATTTGGTGACCCAGCAGACTTGGAGAAAATGGTCACTTTATAAAGCATTTCCTGCGACTTCCTGGAAGGCCTTCATGTCTCCCCAAATCTCTACACATTCATGAAAGTTATTTTTCTATTAGGGGCCTTTATAAGGAGTCTCCAAAAGTCTTATTAAAATGCAAATCATTTATTTGATAAAGGTCAGTCTTAAGCTTTTAGCGTCCACTAACATAATCACAGAAGTAAAATTAGCAAATGTCTTAACTGCATTCTTAGGAAATCTGGGCAGGTGACCTATGATGAGAAGAAGGGTGAGAGTCCAGGAAGAAAATGGCCAGGTGGGGCAGGGCTTATAAAGAGGAGTCCTATTGTAAGTAATGGCCAGTTAAGGAAGGGGTACCAAAAAAATCACTAAAAACAGAAAAAAGGAAAAGCACAATTTTACCTGCTATATCAAGTTGCCTAAGACCACTTTGTTTCTCACCTCCCCAGGGGGAAATGACCCAGGCCAGGGGTGCATTTTCAGTTATTACAGAAGCAAGTTGAGCTTCTGGCTCCGAACAGCCCTTGACCTGAGGGTTGATGGGCAGAAGGAGAGGAAAGGGAATTAGCCAGACCCCCCATGGGTAGAGTCCACACAGCAGGGCTGAAAACCATGTCCCCCCCAGCATGGTTTCCAAAGAACAGGTCTTTGACTGCAGAAGCTACTGCTGTCCAGGGCTGTGCTGCAGGGATGGACTGAGGGCCACAGCCTGGAGGGAAGCGGGCAGCAAGAGAATTCCTGGGTGAGAAATGTAATCACTGACACATTTATCAACTGATGGCATAGAACCCTAATATCGTGGTGATAAAACAGAGTCGATGCTGGCCTAACTACCCTCTCTCAGTCAACTGCCCAAGGTCTGGTGATTCATCAACATCTCTAGGCATTTCTCTAAACAAGCCCGGCCTCCAATCCAGTGTAAAACCCACAAGCCAGCTTCTGGGAGTGAGAAACAGGCAGTTGACTTTAGAATTTTTTTTTCTCTTCATCTGGAGAAACATGAATAAATCACACATCATCAAGTTCATCATTTTTCTCCTCAGAGAAATATGAAATATTATAGATCATCTCTAGTACATCAGCTTCTTCACACTCCATTAGCATGAAGGGACTATTTTTGATATAATTTATCAAACCACTGGCCTCATTTCTGCCATTTCCTTCAAAATGGAAATGCGGACACAGTGGACTCAGGCTTCCCTTATTCGCAAGCTGCCACAATCCGCCTTCTACTCTGGGAGCAGGAGCTAAATTGAAGGCCGTAATTGGTGACAGGTCATCAGCCTGTGCTACCACTCAAAAGGCTGAAAGTTCTAGCCGAGAGACTGGAATGGGGCTGCTTCAAGTCACCTTAGGTAGATCCTGATGAACTGAGAATATGTTTGTTTTTAAGGAAGAGGCCTTCTCTCTTACCAAAGTCAGTTTCTCCTCAACCTGCCCCACCTTGAAGTAGAAAGTGTTCTGCTAAGGATGGCTGCCTGGTTACTAAGCTACCTGCACTTATTGGGAGCCAGAAATGTTTGAAAACTACAACAGAGAATGAAAACATTAGCTCTCTATCTTCTTCTTCCTCCCATTGACGCATTAAAGTGTTTTAACAGCAAGGCTGAGAATCAAATGACCTATTCAATTTAATATGCTTATTTTAATTAATGAGTTCCTACTATGTTTGAGGCATCCGCCATGTGGTTCCTGCTCATAGTCAGCTAAGCAAATGTCTACTTAACTACTGTGATATAAGTAAGAATCAGACAAGATATATAAGATGTACATAGATAAGAAAGTACTTCATTAGGATCTTGAAAACGGAGTAGAATTTCAACATCCTGGATAAAGTTTAAGACAGGAAAAACAATGAAGGATAAAGAAATGTCACCAGGAGGCATTTAAGAAAGAATGACACTGGAATGAAGGCTCGAGAGGTAAATAGTACAAAGACCAAAAAGAGGTTAGATCAGGATCGTTCTTGAACAGCAAGCTGAGGAGTATTAGCTTCCTCACATAAGTAGCAGGAAGCCATTGAATGTTTCTGAGCATAACAGTAAAGATTAAAAGTGTTTAAGAAGTCAACTTTAACAGACCTGTGAAAGGAGAGGTGAGATGAGAGTTAAGAAGACTGGTGAGAAGACTCCTGCAACCAAATTCCCCTGAAAGTCCTCTCTAGAGCATACAGCTGAAAGATAAGAGCCTGGTTCGCCAGTCATACATCAATCATGCCACGCGCTAATAAGTGCTCAATACAATTGGCCGAAATAACAAATGGACATGTGTGCACGGAGATCTGTAAAAGAAGGTTCATAGCAGCACTATTTGTAATAGCAAAAAATTAAAAACATTTTACATGCTCATAAATAGAATACATAAATTGTGGCATAACTTTAAACTAGAATTTTATACAATAATGAAAGAGCAAAATATAGCAATTGAATTAATCTCACAAACATACTGTTCAGTTAAAAAAAAGCTGCTAAATGATGAATTTCAGAGGGAAGGTGGGGAGTGATTAACTAGGGAACTTATATGCATATATGCATAACCCATGGACACAGACAATAGAGTGGTGAGGGCCTGGGAGGGCCAGGTACGGGGTGAAGAGGGTCAATGGGAAAAAACACACACAAACAAACAAAGGGGACATCTGTAATACTTTCAACAATAAAGATTTTTTTAAAAGTTGCCAAAGTGTATATATATATATATATATATAGTAAGGTGCAATTTAATATATATCTTAAGCATACTATATAATACTTGCTGGTTTATGCTGGTAAAACATGTACAAAGAAGTCCATAACATAAATAACTATATTCATATTTGTGGTTGTTACCCCTGGACTCGGAGAGGAGAATATGATCAGAATTACAATGGGAGCTTCAACTATACTGGAAATGTCTCACTTTTCAAGTTGGTGATGGGCATATGGATGTTCATTCTATTATTTTTTATGCCTTTATATAATAAAAATAAGGATAAAGCAAAAATAATAATGAACAGTCTGGGGAATTTTGGGGGACTAGCCATATTTAAGGATATGGAGGATAAGATAACCATTAGTGAAGTAGATTGAGAAAGGACAGTGAAAAAAGGAGAGAAGTCAGACCGCTGACATACCCCAGGCCGGGAAGGTGACAGGCATGTGCAGCTAAAGGCTGGCAGAATCTGTAGGCTGCAGTTCATACACTTGGTCCAGACTGTACAGAGAGACAGGAGGCCAAGGGCTCATGGGAGAACTGGAGATGAGGAGGGACAAGGGCACAGAAAGGAGCAGGAGAGCTGGTGGGAGGGTCAGGTGGACCTTGGCCAAAGGCAAAAACAAATGAATGGAAGCCTGGATGGAAGTCGTCCTTTGCAGGAACACAGAGACCTATTTACTAACTCCAAGAATAAAAAAAAGCATGTGTATGTTTTAAGAAAATTCCAAAGTTGGCATTAAATTTTACTTTCCCACCTCACCTCCTGAAAGAGTGAATTTTGTGCTATCATTCTTTTTCAAATGATAAAGTATTTTCTTCCATTTTAAGACTGAGCTGGGACAGGACGGCATGGGAAGCGAGTCAAAGCAGAATAAGAATATGTCAACCTCTCATTTTTCTTCTTACAGGAATGCAATTGGATAACTTATTTTTAAAAACCTGAAGTTTATTAGTCTGGTATTTATTTTGGTTTCTCTGGAGGGTACAATTATGCCATAGAAAGACCTGTGGCTGAAAGACTTTCACAATAAACTATTTCTATGCTTACCACATGTACCAGGGGCAGCAAAGAAGGTCCCCTTTGTGAGGCATTTTTCAGAGAGACGACCCCTGTCCTTTTCTGTTAACATCATCACAGATTCTGGCATCAGGGCTCCATGGACCACTACCCCAGCTACAGAATACCTCCTGGGAGTTATGCAAAATGATTATGTTGAGCATCCCAGCCAGATCTGAAAGAGTCGCGGGGGTGGGGGGGGGGAGGTAAAATACCTGAAACAATCCTGCACAACCGAAGAACGGATCCCAGCATTTGCAATGAAGGCATTGCCAAGGCTGGTGGCGAGCTCGAAAGAGTTGGCCTCAGGGTCCTGCAATTCCTTCTAGATCAGAAAATGTAAACTAAGTATAGTGAACAACTTTATAAGTAGAGAAGGAGCCTTGAATCTTGGTTTCTGCCTCCCATTCCTGTTTCTGGGGAAATCCCACTTCACAAGTAGAGTAGGTGGGTCCAGTTCACCATTCTTCAGCAGAGCTGTGAAAAGGTAAGTAGAGATTTCCAGAAAACATCTGCCAAAACATCATGTGATAAAAATACTCCACATGGAATCGGGAAGTAAGAAATGGGTTTGAGAGTCTCTCTAGTTTGCCAAGCCAGCAAGTGACACTGCTGGAGGTGCCAGGAAAGCGTTGATGTGCAGGTGTTAAAAACGAATGAGGAGAAAAGCACAAGGGAACATGCTGTGATAACCACAGCTGCTCCTGAAGAACCCCACTCTTGCCCTGGGGGTAATTAAAACCCATTCTCCAGGGCCTGCATAATTAACCACTAAAATCAAGGAGGAAAAGCGATGTATTGATTTGGACTCCATGACATGTCTAAGACAATGTGAATTATATGCAGACTCAAACCCCCATGAATTTTCTCCACTTGTACAGGCGTGGCTAGGGACCTCTGTGATGGGCTTCCATTTCAAATGACTCAGGTGAAGCCCATGGTATCCAGCTGAGCCAAAGGTGGAGCCAAGGTAAACAGAAGAGAAGACAAGGCAGGAAAATGAGATGGCCCATTAAAACAGTCATACACAACCGGGAGCACAGACTTGCCCGTGAGTCACACAAGGCCCTTAAGCTGCTGCCCACCTGCTGCCAAGGCATTTCAAAATACATCCCAGGACTTTATCTTCAATAGTGGAGGTTCCCCAGGCCTTGGTGGGACCTGCTGAAAGTCTATTCTATATCTTTAGCAATATATAGCTATATGTAAAGTGGCTATTCTCCCACTGCAACAGGGAAAAAAACAACTTTCCATTAAAGTCATTTATCTTTATTGTTGAGAGTAGTACAGATATTCCCCCTTCCTCTATTGCCCCCCCTCCACTGGGTTCTCGCCCTGCCCCAGGCCTTCACCACACTGTTGCCTGTGTCCATGGGCAATGTATATATGCACCTAGTTCTTTGTTTTATCTCTTCTAGCCTCCCCTCCCCCCTTCCCTCTGAGATTCGTCAGTCTGTTCCATGTTTCCATGCCTCTGGTTCTATTTATTCGTCAGCTTATTTTGATGAATAAAATCCCATTTTGTTACAACAGGAAGCTCAAAATGATGTCAGTAATGGCAAAGGAAAGTGAGACCACCAACCCTCTGTGTCTTCCCAGGCTTAAAGACAGTGGTCACTAGGAAAAACGTTATTTTTAATTGGTATCCAAGTGGTGCTGCCATTCATATTTCTCTTAAAATGTTCTCAGGACATTGTAAAGGGTTTAATGACACCACAGGGACACTCACTCTTCAGGGAGCTAAAAGACATTATATCAGGGGTCCAAAAATTAATTTCTCAAAAACGACCAATGAAAAAAGAATGATGTTAATTGTAGATGATCAAGCAATCAAACACAAACCACTAACAGGAAGAAGAACCAGTGTACATCAGCAATGGCTTAAAGAAATTGTGGGGCTAGAAATAAATGAGATCACCCCAATGCAGTTCAAACAGATTTAATGCAAAAAGAAAACACAAGTCCTAGCTAGGGATGTGATGGTGAACCAGAAACTTACATCTCTTGCACATGATGAAAATTTTGACCTTTCTTGGGGAGAAAATTCCTTTCCTTAATGACATCCTAGGCCGGAACCTGACTTTGTGTTATAAGGTTCAAATCTTTGCTCCCTCAGTTACCACCAGTCTCATAATCAAAGTCTCAATTTCTTCATTTTTAAAATGTCAGTAATAAAATCCACCAGGTAGAATTGCTTAAAAATGACACGAGATACCTATAAATAGAATATCTCATCAAATAACATGCAAAGCCCACAGCAAAAGTGAGTAAGTCTGGATCTCCCCCATGCCCCTACACCTCCGAAGCAGCACGGTGAGATGGTTATGAGCACAGGTTCTCCTCTCAGGCTATTCAAACCCTGGCTCAGCCAGCAACTACCTATATGACCTTAGACTTCTGAGCCTTTCTAAGCCTCAGTTTCCTTACTGAAAAAATGGAGATGGTAACAATGCCTTCTTGATGAAGTGGTTGGGAAGAATAGTTATTACCTGAAACATGCTTAGGGAAGTGCCTGGCACACAGTCACAGCTCAATAACTGTTCGCTTGAATCATAATTATTATTATATATAAAATTTGGAAACTAATTGACAGAATACCTCCTTTGAAATTTTGAAAATCTAGAGGCAAAGCATTTAATCAAGTCAGACCTTCTGAGCATTCTATGTCTACTGTGAAGACCCTAATAATGATATTCTTGCTTTATCCAGTATGGGTAATGTACTTTTTATTTGGCTTTAAGAAAAAAAAAAAAAGAGGTAAAACACGGAGAAAACAGTTCATATCAGCAATTTACTTATTAAACAGCAACTTACCAGGTGTGGCTTAAGTGCAGAGTAAACCCAGCCCAACTTCCCTAAGACTCCAACTTTATATCCATTTCTTGTACAGAAACAACTTCACTCCAATACCATGGCCTCCAGGCTGTGCAAGACAATCCGTCGTCAGAGAGACGCAATTGTCATTGCCAGAGCATGCTCTCTCAGGCAAAAGCACACTGAATACATTTTACAAGATTTTTAAGAACAAGTATATTGGTATAAATACATTTTTTGAAGAATGATCCAAATTTAAATTAACACCACTTCATCCCAGTTAACAGTTTTACTCTTATCTTCTTAATCAAGAAGACTAAGTATTATGAAATGGTTTGGGCAAGCATGGTGGGTTAACTGTTTCTGGGAGTTTAAATCCATAATAACATTTCTTTCACACAAGCACTGCTGAGAAAAATAGTAATAGTGGTTTGGACAAGCAAACTCATTGCCATTTCACAGAAGAAGAAACTGAAAATGAGCAGAAAGT
This sequence comes from Myotis myotis, assembly GCF_014108235.1. Taxonomy (NCBI): domain Eukaryota; kingdom Metazoa; phylum Chordata; class Mammalia; order Chiroptera; family Vespertilionidae; genus Myotis; species Myotis myotis. Next base: position 86,141,444 of record NW_023416357.1, on the reverse strand, counting down.
TGAACAATTTCTCTAGAGTTAGTTGCTTCTGAGCAAGTGTCAAGAATCTAAGACATCCTGTCCCTGGCTCCAGATGGTAGTCACTGAGACTCTATGGCTCTGGCCCATGAGTAATTTTCAGGTAACTGCTTGGATTCCACAGAATACCAGAAAATGCCAACACTGGCCAGCTCAATGAATCCTTTACGACCCACACACAAGGAAATCAAAGTATGTGCTTGGGTGCACTCTGCAGTAAACTAGATATTCTTTCTCACCCTAATATCCTTTCTCCCAGAAGCTTTGGATGTTTGGGGGGGAAAGTTTTAAATTGTGATGACTTGCAGGGGCCAAATCCCATGAGCTTCAGTTAAAGCAATCATTTCTCACTTATTAATCAAGTGCAATCACAACGATTATATTGTAGACATAATAATAATGAAAGCAAATGCGATTTGCTTTCAGTAAACGTTGGCAGGCAATAACATTTTCTAATAAAAATACAGCCAGGAAAATAGTTTATGGTGTTGAGAGAGATATTAAAATGTGCAAAAATGCACAGAGGAGAAAGGCATTAGATATACATATTTCCCAGTTATTAAAAATTGAAAAATATAAAGGTGAGATTAATGTTACAGAACCCCTCTGTATCTCTAGAAATGAAGGGTTTAGGGCATATGAAATGTCTGCTGTTCTCAAGGATGTACCATAGCTAGCAGGAGAACCTCTGCATAGAATTTGAATGAGTAATGGGATAAGAAGCATCAGATGAAATTGAGAAGGAAAGTAAAATTTCCCATGAAAGAACATTCTTTAATTATGAAGAAGGTTGTCTGGGATTACCCTACAGAAATCATTGCAAATCCTTGCTCTTTATACCTGAGTAAAATGAGAGCTACCTAGAAAGCCATTTTTCCTGCTTTACTCTCCCAGGTACATAGACAGAAAAAAGACTGAGCACAGAGTAGCAGCAACATCAGGAGATGTGCTGCAGATGCTGGGAATAGAGGCAGAGGCCCAGGATTCAGCACCAGCAAGCTCCCTGGCTCCCAGGACCATGGCACTGTGTGCTGAACAGAGGGGTTAGGAAAGGCAAGCTGAGAATGGAGGACCCTTGGTAGGAGAAAAAGGTTTCCATCACAAAGCATCAGCAATGAGGAGAAGCTCATGGTAGATGAGGAAATTCTGCAGTCATCTGACTCTTGCAAGGTAAAAAAAAAAAAAAAAAAAAAAGTAGTCCATCTTAAAATCTCTGAGCAAGAAAGGAAGGGAGCAAAAACTACTAGAAAAAAAACCCACACAAAACTTGTTTATAATAAAGACTACATTCTGTAGCAATTTCCTAGATTCCTGGGGTTAGAAATCTAGATTGCCAATGGATAAGTGAGCCTTAAAATCACATCCCTGCTGACAAAAATTCATTTCTTATAACCGTCTCCATTTACCGGAATGCTGAATCTTTCCCATGGGGAAGGAACAAATGAAAATGTTATTTCTCTGCTCATGAACTCATACCTTTCTGTCTGCTTTTCACTGTTGGCAATTTCATTCTCCTCCAAATTTGACTAAAGCCCGTGACCTGAGGGAAATAATGTCTATATAATAATCTTCTGAAACTCTAATTCTGAGTCATGTTTTTTTGGATGTTGCCGCGCAGTTTATGAAAATTGCACTGAGCTATGAAATGTAAGTGATGTGATGTCTCTGCCTAACATAATCATTTTGCTGGTGAACATGTTGCAAATACTAATGAAAAGGAGGCTCCCACAAAAGCCATGAAAGCTGGTTAATGGCAATAATCTAGCAGCAACGGCCCGTCTTCAGCGCTGTCCCTCATACTCCTCTCAGAATAGAACCAACCACAAAGGGTAACAGACAGGTGGTCAAAACACAGTCAGGAACAAGGGGGAAGAATGCACTTCTATTGTGATCCTCCTCTTGTCCCTGTATGCCTGAAATCTCTGACACCAATTCCTCTGAGCCTGGTACAATAGCATGCGATCTGACAGCTTGAGAACAATGGTGTACTGACTTCCCACGTTAAAGAAGACCTCAAATTTGAGACAGGATCAGTTATCTCTTTCAGCGAGTTTAGCCACACAGTGCAATTAATGAATCTCTCTGAGTGCAGATAACCATTGTACCTGGCAGTGGACCCTGCAAGGCTGAAATTTCCGTCTGTCATTTGGTGAATCTAACACAACCAAATGGAATTAGGATCATTATTCTAATTTCTCTCTAGCCCTTTCAATGTGTTCAATGAGGGAATTAAATAAAGAATGTCATAAAGATAACTTGCCCTTAGTAAATCGAATTTCAAATAAAGAGACCTTTGAACATAAAATTCTGTAATCTGTAATGTCTATGCACTTACTGTTACTACCAAAAAACACATGGAAATGATATAAAGTATTAAAATTAATATTTAGTTATCAAATTGCCTTTTGAGGGGTGGTAGATGACAATGTTTTTGTTATTTTTTTAAACAGAAAGCTTTGTTATTTGAAATCTTCTCTCTTCATCTGATTCTCAGCAAAATGAGGGGATTTATAGTTTCCCATTATCAGCAAATATTACTGCAATTGTATTTGATTCCCGAGACAACTTAGGAAATGATGCAATGTTAGAAAATTAAGCAGCAAGTAAAGTTTTATTAGAAACCTATATATATGTGATGTTACTACCTATGACATGCCAGCCCCCATTTAACTAGAGAAAATAACTAGCAAGTATTACAATGAAATGGAAAATCATATTCCTTAATATTTATTGTGAAGATTATTGTACATATTGAAATTATAGATATTTAAATGAACCCCAGGCATCATAAATTCCTTCTGACTTACAGTGAACATATTTCACGCAAACCTGGTTGAGTGTTGCACAATGAACCAGGAGGTCTCAGTTCGATTCCTAGACAGGCACACACCCAGGATGCAGGCTCAATCACCAGTAAGGGGCATGCAAGGGACAGCAATTAATGATTCTCTCTGATCACTGATGTTTCTATCTCTCCCTCTCCTTTCCTCTCTGAAATCAATAAAAATACATTTTTTTTAAAAAAAAAACCTCTACAACCATATGGCATTCATAATTAAAAAGATAAAATAAAAATGTTAAACTCATGGCCCTAAACCCTTCCAAAGGCTAAGGGAAGGAATAGGATTTTGGGAGGTAGGATAATGATAACATAATTATTTTAAAGAAGGATTAACAGTCATTTTTCATAAGCTTTTTAGCAGTGTCCCCCCCAAAAAAAATTTAAAAAATTAAAAAAAACCCTCCACACACATTTGAAGTACTTGATCCAGAAGATTTCTTTTCTTGTTTTTTTATGGAAAAAAAATGTTTTTATTGATTTTAGAGAGAGAGAAGGGAGACGGAGAGAGTGAGAGAAATATTGAGGTGAGAAGTACCAATCAGTTGCCTCCTGATTAGGGATTGAACCTGCAACCTTGGTATGTGCACTGACTGGGAATCGACCTTTCGGTGCATAGGATGACACTCAATAAACTGAGACACACCAGTCAGGGCATCTTTTGTCCTTAACTTAAAAAACAACAACAACCCTCATATTTGAAGAAAGTTTACAAATAGGCTGGCCCATGTTTGCTATATGCAATAACTCATCAAAATGATCCCTAAACCCTGGTCTCCAGTTTTGCATCCGCCTCATCTTCAAAGAATATCTAAACACACTTGTAAAGTGAGAATCTTTTACTTGGATTATGAGCATACCACTTTTTTGAAGTCTCTATTAGTTTAGTAGGACTGTAAGTTACAAAATCAATTATTCTTATTTACTCTTAATTTGAAGAATTATTCATACTTCTCCTGAGAAGGGGAGCTATTATTATGCCAATTATGAACATGAAAACTAAAATTATATTCTTTTCTATAAGAGAATACCTTATATTTGGGGTAACCTGATAATAAGATTAATGATGAAAAATTATGGTCTAATATTTAGGGCAAAAACATTATGACCTCAACAGTTACTGATTCAAAATATGTATTTCTAGGAGTAAAATTTGAAAGTTCACTCATTCACCAACCCACAAAGATCTTTTTATTCTTAACTATTAAAGAGTTATATCTGTCACATTAAACCTAATAAAAATTTCTAAATATGCTTAGGATTTTTCCAGACCCAGATTTAGACACATATTTAGAATACATTATCTTATTGCTATCCTATTACTCTCTGTTCTTCCAAAGTATACACCCAAATTCAGTTTCTTTAAAAGAAGACTAGGCCCTGACAGGTTGCTCAGTTGTTTAGAGCATCTTCTGAATATGCCAAGGTTGCTGGTTTCATCACAGGTCAGGGCACATACAAAAGTGATCCAATGGTTGCATAAATAAGTGGAACAAAAAACTGGTTTCCCTCTCTCTCCTTCTCTCTCTCTCTCTCTCTCTCTCTCTCTCTCTCTCTCTCAATCAATCAATCAATAAATAAAAAATAAAAGCAGACTAAAACTTTTCACCTTTCGTTTTTACTGGTTTACTGGGTTGTGCCTCTTGATGATATCGAAGTCTTAATGCTACCTATTCAGGGAGTTGAAATTACTGGGAGTTAAACATAATGAGGAAGGCCCCGGGGCTCAGCAAACACATGGTAAATGCTTCTCGACAGACTGATGGGTCATGTATCTTAAGCACCAATGCACACTTCAAACCCACAAGTTCAATCACAAACTGTCTAATAGTACCACTGCAGTGTAAAGCTAAAAGTAGATTCATGGCAACTCTGTGGCAGTTTTACTAATATTTCTGAAGGCTTCAAGTGCTATTTTCTAAGCCTGATCACTTGTCAAGTTTCAGGTATTTAATTTTACTTCAGGAAATTGCATTCCCCAAACAAGTCATGTGACAGACTATCTGCTACTTAAGCCAAGTGTACTTAAAAAATATATTGTGTAATAAACTAATACAGATCTCAAGTGAATATAATTCTCATTTATTACAAATGTGCATAGCATACCCTATACCTCTGAATAATTCTAAATGTAAAATAAAATTAGATTTTTTATTTCTTATTTTATCTATGAGTTATTTAGAAGTATGTCATGTAACTTCCAAATATTTGGGGTTACTCTAAGTATCATTCTGTTACTGAGTTCAAGTTTAAATTGGTTTTGGTAGGTGAACATAATTTAAGTGCCAAAGCGGCCGTTCGACAGTACCTATGATGTGCACTGACCACCAGGGGGCAGACGTTCCAACCAGTAGGTTACCTTGCTTTTGGGGTCTGGCCAATCAGGACTGGGAGAGATGGGCCAAACATACCCTGGAGCCCTCCCACAGCCCCTCCCTGGCCCCGATCGTGCACTGGTGGGGTCGCTCAGCCTGCCTGCACCCTCTCGCAATCCAGGACCCCTCGGAGGATGTTGGAGAGCAGCAGGCCAGGTTGAGGGACCCCACCAGTGCACGAATCCATGCACCAGGCCTCTAGTTAATGAATATTCCATGTGCATTTGAAAAAAAACACCTGTATTAGTTGCTGAGGGGAGAATTTTATAAATGTCAAATGAGTCAATGTGGTTGATAGTATTACTGGAGTATTCTATGTCTTTCCTAAATTATGTTACTGGTAATACCAATTACTGAGGAAGGAGCATTGAAATCTCCAACTAAATTGGTGGATTTGTCTAATTCTCCCTCCAGTTCTCTTAGCTTTTGCTTTATTTATTCTGAGGCTCGGTGATTAGGTGCATATGGCTTTAGCTTTCTTGATAAATTCTTCTTTGCTTTACCATTCTGCAGTCCTGATAACATTGCTTGTTCTAAGGTATATTAAATATAACCACCCCACCTTGGACTTTGCATGATACATTATTTTCTATCCCTGAAGTTTTAACATAGCTATGTAATCATAATTAAAAGGATTTTCTTGTCCTGCTCACAGTTGTTCAGTGATTAGAGTATCAGTCCCTGCACTGAAGGGTTCCTGGTTCCATTCCCAATCTAGGGCATGTACCTGGGTTGTAAGTTCAATCCCCACCCCGGTTGGGGCTCATGCAGGAGGCAACCAATTGGTGTGTGTCTCTCATCTCTCTCTCTCTCTTCCCCTCTCTCCCACTCTTCCTCTCTCTCCCTCTCTCTCTCTCTCTCTCTCTCTCTCTCTCTCTCTCAAAAAAAAAAAAGGAAAAAAATGTTCTCATGTGAGGATTAACCAAAAAAATAAAACTGTTATCTTGTAGACAACATATAATTGGGTTTTGCTCTGTATCCAATTTTATAAACACTATTTTTATATTTTTAATCCCCATCAGAGGATATATTTATTGATTTTGAGAGAGAGGAAGGGAGGAGAGCGAGAGAAAGAGAGAGAAACACCTGCCAGAGTGGCTACTATCAACAAACCAACAAATGACAAGTGCTGGCGAGGATGTGGAGAAAAGGGAACCCTAGTACACTGCTGGTGGGAATGCAGACTGGTGCAGCCACTATAGAAAACAGTATGGAGTTTCCTCAAAAAATTAAAAATGGAACTGCCATTTGATCTCACTTCTAGGAATATATCCTAAGAATCCTGAAACACCAGTCGGAAAGAATACATGCACCCCCATATTCATAGTAGCACTATGAACAATAGTTAAGATCTGGAAATAGCCCAAGTGCCCATCAGTAGATGAGTGGATTAAAAAAGCTGTGGTACACTTCCACAATGGAATACTATCTACAATAATAAAAGAGAAAGATGCAAATTGGCCATATCTTCACAACGCCCACCAGCCAATCAGGAGTATGCAAATTAACCTAACAAAGATGGCAGGTTAATTTGCATACGCAGGTGCTGAGTGAAGGCAGTGCTGGCAGCCAGGGGAAGGAAGGCCCATTCTTGCACGAATTTTCATGCATTGGGCCTCTAGTGCAGCTATAAAAAGAAGGATCTCTTACCCTTTGAGGCAGCATGAAAGGGCCTGGAGAGTATTATGCTAAGTAAAATAAGCCAGTCAGAGAAAGATAAATATCACATGATCTCTCTTATATGTGGAATCTAATAAATAAAATAAACTGATGAACAAAATAGATTCAGAGACTTGGAAGCATGGAACAGACTGATAAATCTCAGAGAGAAGGGGGGTGTGAGGAGATAGGAAGACATTAACAAAATAACTTATACGCATAACCAATGGACAAAAACAATAGTGCAGTGAAGGCCTAGGGGGGTGTGGGAGGAGGGAGGGTCAATGGAGGAAAAAGTGGGATATCTGTAATACTTTCAACAATAAAAATAAATATAAAAGGGTCTTCTTTAAGAAGAAAAAAAAGAAAAAAAGAAAAAAAATATGAATAAAATGGCAATATATCAACAACCAAATACATAAATAAATAAATAGTAAACAAGCAGAACAGAAAGTTTGCCAGATGGGAGGGGGGCATGGGTAAAAAGGTGAAGGGATTAAGAGTACAAGTTATAGAATAGTCATAGGGATGTGAAATACAGAATAAATAATGAAGTCAATAATATTCTCATACATATGTATGTTGTCAGATGGGTATGAGATTGTACAGGATGATCACTTAGTATTATAATATCTAATTCCTGGAGTGTACACGTGAAACTAATATAATATTGTATGTCAATTATAATTGAAAAATAAAAAATGATTCAAAAAACCTTTCAAACTCATCAAAAAGAAAAAAAAAAGTCTAATAAACTGTCTCAGTCTTGAAGTCTAAGGAGACATATGACTAAACATTTTAATATCGTATCCCAGAAGGAATTTGGAAGAGAAAAAGGGCATGAGGTAAAAACTAAGTAGATCGGAATCAATTATGAATGTTAGTTAATAAAAATGTAGTAATATTGGTTAATTAGTTGTAAAAATGTATCATACTAATGTATAATGTTTACAATAGGAAAACTAGGTGGTACACATATGGAAAATCTCTGTACTATCTGCACAAATTTTTTAAATCTAAAACTATTCCAAAATTTTTATTTTACTAGAACTATCACAGAGCTGTTCTCAGTGTTTGTGATCTACCCTAAGTTTACAGCAGGCCCTGCATATGAGCATTATGTGTGTGGGGAGTGGGGAAAGGGTCTCTCCATGCCTCAGTAGACTTCTGCTGTTTATTTCTTGCTGTGAGGCTTGTGGTGGGGGAGGGAAGTTTCTTAGTCTTCTTGCTCCTGCCTCAGTCTTAACCTGACCCTATACATCTGAGCTTCAGGACTGGGGCTTTCTCAGTATTCTGCTTCTCCTCCAATGGCAGGAAACCACTGCTTCCTACTCAGTTCAGGCTGTAGAATCAATCAGGCTCCCTGCTCCTCCCCACAACCATCCCATGGGGAAACCAAGTGCTTGTGTTGGCGGACTATCACAGACATGAAGAAGAATCCTGGGCACTATGATCTCTTCCGTGGCAGATGGCTTTAGCCCAGTGTCATTCAGTGAGAGCAGGGGGCATGTATGCATAGTCATCCTTACACAGTAGCTCATCTAGTAGGGCAACTGGGTTTCTTGCCCCTTCCCAAGGAGCTATGGCTTTTGCTTTGTATAGAGAGTGGGCATGACAGATTAAACTCCAAATACTAAATGTCTGCTTCTTTATCAACATGAAAAAAAATATAATGATCTCTCTCTTTTTCCTTGGACCTAATATTCACTTTTGGTATCAATGTACCTAGCACCAGTTTGGAACATAATGCATGCTTATTGTCTGCACATAGATTTAATTCTATTAAGTCCCTGAGCTTTGGAAAAACGTCACACTGGATGTTCAAACACATAAACTATGATGACCTATTCTAGTCTCAGTTAACTTCTCTAAACTAGGCCATGATGTGGCTACCCATGATTCCTCTATATAAATCCTCTCCCCTTATTAATTTTTCATTAGACAGTTTTGTCAGACTATCCCACCAATGGCAGAGTCACTTCTAAGAAAAACCAAGCCTATACCCTGGCCTCCACCCTACACAGTGTAACCCTGTGATAATTAGAAACCGAATAAATATAGTAGTTGCATATGAGGTTGACCAAAAGTTAATACTGCAATGGAGGGGGTCAGTGGTAAAAAAGGGGCGCAGCTGAAATACTTTCAACAATAAAGATAAATTTTTTAAAAAGTTAATACTGCAAGTCTCTGCAGAAAGGGTAAGATTTAGGCTAATGATCTAGCTTCATCTTTGTTGTGTCTTTTTCTACTATGTAAATCATATATATATATGCCTAAGCGACCAGTATGACCAAACAACCCATTCGACCAGTTGCTATGATGCGCACTGACCATCAGGGGGCAGACGCTCAACGCAAGAGCTGACCCCTGTTGGTCAGTGTGCTCCCATAGCCAACCTCCTGCAGCCAGCCAACCACCTGTGGTCCTTCCCCCCGTGGCTGGCCCCCATCAGCCCCTGGTGCTAAACCATTCATGGACAACCTGCTTCTGAGTCGGGGATTCATATGTAGCAGAGCAGCTCCCTCACTGCGATCTACTGAAAGTCAGCCCTCGACACAAGGGTTTGTCTCGCTCCCATCCTCTCCCTTCCCCAGGGCCGCCTGCTGGCCAAGGTGGTGGCGCAGCGGCGAGGGAAGCAACAGGAAGTGAGGTGGAGAACTGTGTGGTGGCGCAGCACCGATGGCCGTGTCAGTGTCCGGCGTCCGTTCCTTCCATGCCCAGCCTGGCAACCGTCGCCTCCTCCCCAACCCCTCTGGGGCCTTCAGGCCCAGGCTGGGATGGGGAACTGGAGGTGAGTGGCAGCAGACGCAGCCCCTTTCCCAGGGGGCCGAGGGCCAGCTCCCTCCTTGGAGCTGGCAGCCAACCTCCTGCGGTCCCTCCACCCCCCCCCCATGCACAAATTCGTGCACTGGGCCTCTAGTTTATAATGATGCGGTATCATTTTTATGAAGATAATACTTTCTTTAATAATACAACTAAAGGACAGTCATTTGCCTGTTGATAGTAGCAATCACAGTAAGTTTGAGAAAATGCAAGGGTTCACACAGTAGAAGGCTCTCAAAGAAACTGACAGCACAAGAACCAAGTAGTAAAAACAACATAGAATTTCTAACTTCATACTCAGGTGCACAAACTAAAGGTTCTCCTTTAGTTGTCAAACTTTCCCTAAAAAAGATCCAGAATATGAAATCTGACACTGCAGACTTCCTTTTAATAAAAACCATTCCCTTAAGAAATTGCCCTCAATTTATATTTTTCTTGGAATCCTTGGAGTTGATCTAATCATTGGATGTCATCCTTTCATTCAAAAATCGAGAAATGAGGAACTGTTCTGGTGATCCTGTGACAGGGCATGTCAGTAACTATTTGGAAGGTAATAAATTTAGAGAAACCCCTTCAATAACTCCAGCTGTATTTTTCTTTGACAGGCAATACTGTCCCTGTAATTCCTTTTGGAAATTTTGTAAAAAATTACATCATGAAGCCACTGGATGTCACTGCAGGTTTATGGAGTGTTACCCACTAGGGTTTAAACTGGGCTATAAATAAAGGAACTCTTAAAGCACTCTAAAAGGAGTGGGAAGTAAGTTGTCAGGCTCTCAGGATTTATCGGTATAACACTAATGCACTGGTGATACGTAATATGCCAGTAATAAGACCTTCTATCTGAAAATTCTTGAATTAGAAGCTTAATGAAAAGATGAGGAACAAATAAGGCTAACAGATCTAGTGGCCAAGTATGAGAATAAAGGGCAACAAACCTAATCCTAACAATAAAAAAAGAAAAGAAAAATATTGTGTGTGCAAGTAGACATTAAAAAGCTGAAGATGGTCTGTTCTCCAGAAAGTGAAATTTTATGGCAATGATAAAAACAAACCTAAAAACCCATCCAAACACACACACACACACACACACACACACACACACTTAACATAAAATAATGACTGCATAACCTGCTATGTTATAAGCCTTGGAATTTTTTAGTGGAAAAAAAAAATGAACTAGAAGAATTGGGGAAATGATTCATTAAACAGGCACAGCATGTTAAATAGGAAATGCCAGATGTCCCCAGGGAAGTCAAATGTTTAGATTTACTCCTGTTTTTTTTTTATAACATCTCTCTCTCCAAAAGTTTTAAAAGACTCAAAAAACAGGACTTTGTCTTCAAGAAAAAAAAGAGGATTTAAATAAAAATAAATGACTAATCCCCACACAAATAGAACTCCATGACATTAGTTTCAGCGTCATTATATTAGGAATACACAAGTTCTGTTTCCATGTTGATTAATTCCAGTTGAAATTTGCATGCAATTTACAAACATTCCCCTTCCACAAATGTCTTCATTTACTTGTATTCTGAGCTTGGCATGACAAAATTACTGCAAATCACAGCTTCATCAAAGAAGAACCTGCTTTAAGAAATCACAATTTCATAGGAAATACTGGAAAAGACAATCATTGGTTTAGGAGGAACAGTTTTACATAGCTAGCACATTATTACACAATTCACCAGTGTCAGACATCAGTGAAAAACCTTTCACCATGTCCCTGCTGATATATAAAAGCACAGTTCCTGACACTGACAGCCACGTGTAGAAAAGTCAACTATAACATGATGTATTTGGGTGATAAAATGTTGTTAGAAAAGCTTACAACAGTGTGAAAAGAAAAATTTGTTTCGAAGGCCATTTTCCCTGAGTGTCAAATTTAATCACCTATGCCAGCCAACAGGCCATCTATGAGTCTAATTTGGGGTAATCTGGGAATTGTTTAACGAGTTAGGAGTTATTCTTTCAGTTGTTAGATAGGACAAGGTTTCAAGACCTGGGAAGTTTTTACCAAATGCTATTCTTGTTAAATGTTAAAATATAGTCCAGTATTTTTCAGATGCAGCTGTAAACAGGATGAGCTTAACAGGAACTCAACTGGGAAAATGTAGCCAATTGCAAAGAAGAAATCAACATGTAATTGGCCAAACAGTGTACATAAGCAATGGCTAAGCCTTCCTTTCAGGGGACAGAGTTTTGGGTGTGAATTCCCTATCTCCTTTACTTGCTGCAAGTAAATAAAACTACCTAATGACACCCACATCTCATTCTTAAAGAGAACACCCAAACAGGAATTCTTTGACTTTAGTAACACAATGAGCATTGAACAAAGTAAACTCTGACAAAGTTCTCAAGTCAAGAGTGGCCTTGGCTGGGTGGTTCAGTTGGAGTGTGGTCCTGAAGCACAAGGGGTGTGGGTTTGATCCCCAGTCAGGGCACATACAAGAAGCAACCAATGAATGCATGAATGAGTGGAACACAAATTGACCTTTCTTCCCTCCCTCCCTCCCTCCCTCCCTCCCTCCTTCCCTTTTTCTATAAAAGCAGTCAATCAATTAAAAAATTAAAAGAAAAGGAATCCACAAACATAGAGTTAAGGTGAGCAAAGAGCTTTAGAATCCAGGCAACTTTTTTTCTATGGTGGGCTACCTTTCTCAGGTATTTCATTAGCAACATCATGGTCTCTAAATAACTCATCTAAATATATTTGCACATAAAACATTTCATTAATATAACAAACCCTATTAAATTAATAAATCCTCTTCTATGAAGTTAAGAGTACAAACAAATATTTGGAAAGCATCACTTAAATTATGGGTGTTGCTAAAAATCACATATAAAAATACTTTTTGGTTACTAAATATAGAAAAGAACAAACTAATAATCCTTCGATTAGATGGAAGGTCTGAGGGTAATGGGTAAACCACAAAAAATCTGAATGTGTGTCTATCTATAGACACCCATTCGAGGCTGGCAAACAGCAGTAGACATTAACACTAAAACTAAAAGGAGGTAAGGGACCACATTGACATCTTTATATAACACTCATCCTGTTGAACAGAATAAAAAAAAAATCTTATGTCTAAACTATAATAAGATTCTTTGCTCTTCGTTAGACACTTAAATTAAGAATTTGTGAAGTTGACTGAAATTGCAAAATATTTAAGAGATATACAGTTAAAATGTTCACTGTTTGACAATTCCTAAATTATTGTTTCTGATAAATAAGTTTGAATATTTGTAAAGGTATCTGGTTCCTCCTTGAAAATTTGCACAAATTGAGTATCCAAACATCTCCAGCATTCCATGGCACTGTTTGGAAACCATATATGCTATAATAAAAGTTATGGTCCATTTGTAACGTTATCAGCTCAAACTCTAAAAATCAGAACTCTACTATACTACACACCACCCCCATGTAGTATTCCCATAAAAATATACAAAATTCAATATAAAAATTGGCTTAAAACATTCTATGTCCTATTTCTGCACTACAATCCTCAAGTTTCTTTTGCAATTCAGATACTCTTTTTGTTCTGATTGACAGAAATTCAGAGACGTTTAACCACATGAGTTTCACACTGGGGTCCTGCCAACATTTTGGGACACCCACATAGAGTGATCTAACAAGTCGCATGAGTTAGCAGAGAGAATAACAACTGCTTCAAACGTGCAGGATTCAGCAGGATAGAAATCATGGCATCTTCCAAGGATGCCATCTTGTCATCTGATGCCAGATGTCCTTGAAGCAGCCTTAAAGAAATGTAATCTCCCAAGATGTATTCTAACAGAGCCAAGGAATCATCAATGTTCTGAGAAGAGATTATTAAAATGTGATGCAAGTTGATTCTATAGCAAACACAATCAAAGGAAAGCAGGGCAATAAATAATATAGAAAGCTGTTTATCTAGAGTTTTCTAAAATTATGCTTTGGTCCAAAAAATATGTAATATACTCTCACTAATAATAACGAAGGGAAAGAATCATGGATAAACCATTATTTACATATTTATTGCCTCTGATCTAGTCAGCTCTACAGTCCTCTAGGTAAATCACACAGAAACAAGAACTTCACAAGTTTAACACATAAATTACAGCAATTTATCACTTTTTTTTTCTTTTTTTTTTCTGAAAGGGAAATCCCATTCATGGACTTGTAGGAAACACCAAATCACATCTATCGAGCAGGCTGCTCCCCTGAGGGCCAGACTCCCACTCCCACAGGGAATCTTTCCATTGACATCCTACAAGCCTCTAAAATCAACACGTCCAAAATTTAACTCAGTAAACAAGTGGACACAAGCACATGCCTTTAACCACCACCAAGAATGCCTCTCTTGTGAATCGCACCAGCCTCTCTTGTGAATCGCACCTGCTTCTCCTGTGAAGAAGGCAGTTACTCTGCAATCTTGTCGGAGAGCACTCTAAGCTCACGGCCACGTTTACTCAGTGACCTAATCCTGTGAATTCTATATCCTAAGTTTCTCTACACCTGTCCCCCTTCCCTCCCCGTAGCACTGTCATCGTAATTGTTTTTTTCCCCTGTAATCTTTTGACTCCAAACTTACCCTTATGACGCCTTCTACCACAATACTATTGAGTGATCTGTCTCTCACACAATCTCATCACTCCCCTCTGCTATTTAAAATCTTTCGGTGGTTCTCTATCACCTGGATTATAAAATGCGAACTCTTGAACAAGACTAGTTACGACTATTTGTGACCTGGCGCCTTCCTGACCTCATTTTTGAAGTTTTCATGCATTTTGGAAAACCTATAGGTCCCTGAAAGCATCAGGCATCCCGCCTTTTGGTTTTCCCACATGGTTTTCCGTGGAATGAAGCCCCCACCGTTCAGCCATCTGGCTAACACCCACTCCCATTCCAATGACCTGTTCTGGCATCACACCAGAAATCTTCCTAGTTTGTGCAGTTATATTCCTGAGAGGGGTATCACATTCCTAATTGTTTGCTTCTGTATATACCCCCCCCCCCCACACACACACCCCATTCCCATCTCAAGGCCACAGAATCATTCAGGTAGCTATTCTCAAATTAGATGGGTTCTACCAGGTATAATTTTCATAGTCCCCATGGGCATTCGGGTTTAGAACCTATCCCTTAAGAGAGGAGTCTATATCTTTCCTCCCTCTAGCTGAAACCTTTCAAAGTGCTTGAATCATTACAGGCTCTAAAGGAGGGTGAAATGAATCACCGAGCAAAGAAATAAGAAAGAGAGAGAGTGCCTACAAGGAAAAATACCAGAGGATGAGCACAATAAAAGTGATACATGCTCACTAAAAGGAACGATTTAACAGAGAAGAAGGAATACTAAGAAATGGCAAGTACTTGGAAAGTTGTACAATAATGCAGTCAGATTAAACAAAAATGTTAAATTAATTTACCCTAATAATTAAACTCCCAAAATTATATGCAGGCAGGGGTGCAACACTGAGAAATTACTCTCCAAGTATACAAATGACCAAACCAAACCAAACAGACATAAATGGAAGCTAGGAGATCTTGTGGAGTTATAAGGAATCCTAAGAATCCTCAACTACACACCAGAGCATGGTGTGGAGCTCTACAAGAAGCCTGCTTGCAAGAGAGTCTTTCCTGTTAGCCCACCTAAAGGCCGAAGACTCAACTCATAAATCCCTTCGCTGAGCCCAGTGATTCCATGGAGAGGCAGAAAGAACGGACTCAACCATCGGAAACTCTACTTCCTAATTCTGTCCTCACAGTAGAGCCCAGAGAAAAGCCCTCTCTTCTACTCAGCCCACAGCGCCCTCACTGTGAGTCACTTTCCAATTCCCTATTGGGGGGCACTCTGGGAAAGCAACTGCTTTGGCTGCAATCTGATAGGCACAGGTGGCACCACCAGCTGCAAGTAATTTAGCTCTGATTGGCATTGCTACATCTCTTAGACTTTACATACTCTCTGACAACAGAGAGGAGTGTGAGGGAACAGGAGCCAAGATGAGAAGACAGTATGAGGGTCAGAGGGGATGTGTGAGGGAGGGAATGACATTCTCTAGAAACTGGTTCATTGAGGCTGTCACTTGTGTTCATTCTCCTGCAAAAATGGCTAGATAAATTGTGGATACAGACAATCAGGTCAGACATTAGGCCAGCAGTATCCACATGTCAGCAGACAAAACCAGCAGGATGCTTCACATGTCCCTACCAGGCCAGAAACTGTTATCATGCCCTTCCTGGCAGATGGCAATATGCTGGGTTGAAGTTCCAGGTGCAAATGAGTCTTCCACAAATGAGCCCACACTGGCTTCTCTCTTTCCTCCGAACAAGTCTGGTGCCCAGCCCCTTTCTTTCTGAGCTCCTGAATACTAGGTCACCCTAGTAAAGTATAATCCCAGGCTTCACCCTGGAGAATTAAAGGCCGAGGGAAAGGATAGGAGTTGGGTATTTGGCAAGCTATGAATTTATTATTTATTTTCTTGGTGCCCCCTTCCTACCTTTTGATTCCTAATGAAGATGGGGACAGCCAAGGGAACACCAAGTCAGAGGATCAGGAACACAGGGCAGCCAGCCACCACTGAATGCTTCATTATAAGGGTGCTAACATTCTCTTTCTAAAAGAGCAAAAATCTCTGATCTCTAAAAAAGAGAGGCAAGGGCTCTTCAAGGATTAACTGTTCCTACATGTATTTTGAAGCTATAAACTGGATAAGGATTAGCTGGATTCAAGGCCCCCACACACTTTCTCTTTACACCTCCCTTCTTACCACCTCCTTTCCTCTCCTTCCTAGGAGCTTTTCACTTTCTTAAAAGTAGGAACTGAACTATGAGATTCTAAGACATGCTTTCTTCCCAAACTAAATTCTCCCCAGTGTTCAACCCATGGTTTTGCTTACTTTTTACACAAAAGCGGAACAGGCAACCATGCTACATGAGAGACATCCCATCATACCAGGGTCACCAAGTAAGGCCGCTATCAAGCTACACTCCTGGTGAACATGATTCCAAGGCTCCTTTCTGTAAAGAGACTTCCCCTGGAGGAGAACAAAACCGGGCTGGCAGCAGGGAGTGTGCTTATTGTGCTATCAACTGCTTTCCCGCCAGATCTGGAAGCAGCTCCCCAGAGTGGTTCCCACAGCTCATAAAGCTAACCCATCCATCAGACATAGGGTGCTACAATTTGATCCATTAAAGCAATTATCAAGTGTACCCTTCTGATATTAAAAGGAAAGCAAAAGTGCCAACCAAACACAGCCAGAGACCCAAGCAGTGAGTTTCACTCTGAGGCCAATCCAGTGGATCTCATGCCATGTTGCCCTCCTTCCTGGTACCATATTCTACACTCTAGTCACCATGTTATCCTCAGTCAAACAGAGTTGATCATGGTTAAGTGATGGCATTGTTTTAACAGCCTTTATAGGGTGAGATACAGTCTGCTCAGTTTAGGACGGGGAGAACACCAAAAATGAGCCAAGGCCCCGAGGGGAAAAAATGCTAAATGTTTTTGTATTCAAGTTAAGAAGAATAAAAACAAATTAACCGTGTTTCACTGCCTTCAATACTTTAATAGTAGTAGCTTTTAGAAATCATTTTACTCACTACTATCTTGAAAACAACAAATATCTAAAGTTTTCTTTTCATAAAATGTATCTTCAAAATATATAGATTTGCTTATTAGATCTGGTCAACCCCTCACTAAATTCTTTCCACTCAAGTCAAAGAAAAGAAATTGTTTTTCCCTTTTCGCTCACCCACTTTTGCTGGCATACCAACATTCCAGTCCCTAAAATTTACAGAAACATTTGTTTGATGGAGACATTTTTCTCTAGGAAATGACATAGTGACATAGGTAAAAGGTGATTTGGATAGACTGCTGTGTCACAAATTGTCAGGATCTGATTTAGAGACCTTGCTTTTGTCAAGAAAGACAGTTGGATGTCTGCTTTAAAGAAGTACTGGGAATATTTTCATCAAAAGTTTGAATTGAAAAACAGTAGGAGGTAAATATCTGAGATGTTGCCCAGAAAGACTGCTATATCTGTGCAATTACCATTAACAGAGGACAGCAGTAGTTCAATGAAGTAATTCAATCTGGTGGCCTACATTTTATCAGACAGCAATTTTGAGTTCTGACATAAAAGGCTGCCACAAAAAGGACTGGGCTCTTTTGTATGCATTTTTCTCTCCTCTAATTCTATAAAAGAAAGATGTTATTTGCTTCATAAGGCCCAAACAATCCTATATCTCTGAACATTTAACAAAGAACCATGAGATATTTAATCATGGAAATATGCATTTAGAAATTCTCCAGAGTGATTTTATGTGTTTAGTTTTCTGAGAGAGAGAGATATTAGGGTGCAATACAGGAAGATAGGAGAAGATGGAGACAGATCCCAAGGCATTACAAACAGCAGGGAAAAAATTTTGACATTTTTTAAAAAGCTTTATTGAAGTATGATTGATACAAACTTCGCATATTTAAAGTGCACAATTTGATGAATATATCTGTAAAACTTACCACAATTAAGATAAAGAACGCTTCCATTACTGATGTCACTTTGTAATCCATCTATCCCAAACCTCCTTTTCTATGCCTGCCTCTCCAGGCAACCACAGATCTTTCTGTCACTGTAGCTTCAATGGCAGTTTTTAGTATTTTCTAGAAATGAAAACATAATATGTACTTTCTTTTGTGTAGCTTCCTTCACTTAACAGAGATTCATCCAGGTTGTTGCACGTATCAAGTTTTTTCCTTTTTATTGATGAGCAGTTTTCTATTGTTTTGTGAATATATCACAAATGTTCATTCATTCAACTGATAATGAACATTTCAACCATATCCAATTTTTGGAAATTACAAATAAAGCTACTATGATCTCTCATATAAAGTCTTTGTATGAACATGGGCTTTCATTTCTGTCAGGTAAAAACCTAGGAGTTGAATGGCTATATCATATGGCAGATTAATCTCTAGCTTTTTAAGACACTGCCAATGTAGTTGTACCATTTTATATTTCAACCAACAGTACTGGAGAATTTCAATTATTTCATAGCCTCACCAATACTTTTGGTAATTATTTTCACTTAGGCCATGTTAATGTATGTAGTGGTAATTGTTTTCTGTAATGGCTAAAGATGAGGAAAATCTTTTCATGTGCTTATTTATTACTAGAGCCTGGTGCATGAAATTCATGCGCGGGGGGGCGGGGGGGGTGGGCGGGGGTTGTCCCTCAGCCCAGCCTGTACCCTCTCCAATCTGGGACCCCTTGGGGAATGTCCGACTGCAGTCGGACATCCCTCTCACAATCCGGGACTACTGGCTCCCAACCGCTCACCTGCCTGCCTGCCTGATTTCCCCTAACTGCCTCTGCCTGCCAGCCTAATCACCCCTTAACCACTCCCCTGCTGGCCTGGTCGCCTCTAACTGCCCTCCCCTGCCAGCCCGGTAGCCCCCAACTGCCCTCCCCTGCCAGCCCGGTAGCCCCCAACTGCCCTCCCCTGCCAGCCCGGTAGCCCCTAACTGCCCTTCCCTGCTGGCCTGGTCGCCCCTAACTACCCTCCCCTGCAGGCCTGGTACCCCACAACTGCCCTCCCCTGTCAGCCTGGTTGCCCCTAATTGCCCTCCCCTGCCGGCTTGGTACCCCGAACTGCCCTCCCCTGCCAGCCTTATCGCCTGCAACTGCCCTCCCCTGCCGGCCTGGTACCCCCAACTGCCCTCCCCTGCCAGCCTTATCGCCTGCAACTGCCCTCCCTTGCCAGCCTAGTTGCCCCCAACTGCCCTCCCCTGCCAGCCTGATTGCCCCCAACTGCCCTCTCCTGCAGGCCTGATTGCCCCTAACTGCCCTCCCCTGCCGGTCTGGTCCCCCCCAACTGCCCTCCCTCCCCTGTAGGTCCGGTCGCCCCAACTTGTGGATAGGGGGCCTGAAAGTGATAGTTTTGAAAAATAAAAACCTTTCCAGGAAACAGTACACTTCTAAATAATACATGGGTCTATGAAGAAATCTCAAGACAAATTTTTAAATATTTTGAATGAAAAACAATGAAAATATAACTTATTAAAATTTGTGGAATGCAGCGAAAGCAGTGCTTAGAGGAAACTTTATAGCACTGAAAATATATATATATATATATATATATATATAAACTTCAGACCAATATTGTTCATAAATATAGGTGCAAAAATCCTCAAAAAATATTAGCAAATCAAATCCAACAATATATAAAAAAATTATACACCACAACTAAGAATTTACCCCAGAAAGAAAAGACTGGTTAACTATTCAAATATCAATTAAAGGAGTCTATCACATGATCATATTAATAGATGCAGAAAAAAGCTTTTGACAAAGTCAAATATCCATTTATGATAAAAAACATACACACACACACACACACACACACAGAACAACACACCTCTCAGTAAATTGAGAATAAAGGGAAACTTCCTTACCTTGATAAAGAACATATACAAAAAGCCTGCAGCTAGCATCATACTCATGGTGAGAAATGGAAAGATTTCCTGTAAGGTCAGGAACAACACAAGAATGTCCCCTGTTCCCACTGCTTTTCAACATTCCTAGCTAATGGAATAAGACAAGAAAAGCAAAAACAGGTACACAGATTTGGAAGGAAGAAATAAAACATTGTTTTCACAATGGCTTACACAGAATATCTGATAAAACCCTCTTGGAACTGATAAGCAATTAGAATAAGGTTGCAGGATACAAGATTAATAATCAAAAGTCAATTACTTTGTATATACTAGCAATTAACAAGTAGAATTTGAAATTAAAAACACATGATCATTTATATTAGCACCCCGAAAAATAAAATAGTCTAACAAAATACATACAAATTTATATGAGAATAACTACAGAACTGTGATGAAAAGTGTCAAAGAAGAATTAAATAAATAGAGATTCCATGTTCACAGACAGGAAGACTCAATATTGTCAAGATGTCAGTTCTTCCCAATTTAATCCATAGATTCAATATAATTCCAATCAAAACCCTAGGCAAGTAATTTTTGAATATTAACAAACTGATTCTAAAGTTTTTTTTGAAAGGTTTATTGAACTTATTGGGTAACATTGGTTAATAAATTATATAGGGTGGGGGAAAATAGATTTATAGTTATAATAAATAAATACAATAATTAATAAATAATAATACAAGAATAAACTGTTTCACTTATAAGTATAAACCTACTTTTTCCTCACCCTGTATAGATTTCAAGTGTACAATTCTATAATACATCATTTGTATACTGTATTGTATATTCACCACCCAAAGTCAAGTCTCCTTCCCTCACCATTTATTCTCCCTTTTACCCTCCCCTAATCCTCCCACCCCCCTTTCACTTTGGTAATCACCATACTGTTGTCTGTGCCTGTGAGTTTTTTTAGTTTGTTTGTTTTTGCTTAAACCCTTCATTCTAAAGTTTAAATGGAGAGGCAAAAGTCCCAGAATAGCCAACTAAATTTTGAAAGAAAAGAACAATACTTAGTTACTACTATTTAACTTCAAGACTCATTATTAGTAGCAAGTAATATAAGCTTTACATAAATAGCTGACACTGCATTGATTTTATGCTTGCTTAGTAACATTCTGAGTTAAAAGATTTAAGTGATTATAGACTGAATCAAGTTCACTGAAACAGTGCTCAGGCAGGGAATAACAAGCACCATGACTTGCATAAATAGCCCCTTAATTGCATAAATGGTCTCTTAATTGGTTGTACAACACTATTATCAACACATTCATAGATGTGCTTATACTGAAAGGCCCCTTTTAAGAGCATCTTGATCCAACCCTTCATTTGAAACTTGAAGAAAGTAGAATGCAATAATGGTCAGTGCACAGAGATGAATACAAAAAAACTTCATTAATTTCATGGCCCTACCAATTTTGAATTTCCAACAATTTCAAAAATGAACTTATCTCTTCTATATTAAAAAATCATGTGTCACAATTTAAGAATTTTACATTTAGGATGCTAGAACATATAACACGGAAGACTTATCTATACTAATAAAAGGATAATATGCTAATTGACTGGACATCTTCCTGATGTCCATCTGGACAAAGACATAGCAGCTGTGAAGGCTGAGGGCTGGCGGCACAGGAGAAGCACCGCCGCTGGAGTGGGAGCAGAGGTGGTGCCACCACAGGAGTGGGAGCAGGAGCGCTGCTGCTACCGTCCCTTTCTCAGAGGCGGTGTGGGAGAGTCCTCGACATGGGCCCTTCCACAGAGGCAGCCGGGGGAGGCCACAGTGCAGGCCAGTCCAGTGTCAGGGACCCTTCCGCAGAGACAGCGGGGGAGGGGGCTGTGTGGTCCGGGTCCCAGTGCTGCCTCTTCCACAGAGGCAGCCACAGAGGCAGCGGCGCAGGCCCAGGCCCGACTCCATGTCTCCAAAGAGGCTGGACAGTGTGCAACCTGCTGTGCCTCAACCTCCCATAGCCCCTCCCGCAGCCAGCCTGACCCCAGATCGGCCCCCACCCACCAGTTGGGCGGGGCCAGTGCTAAGAAGCGAGGGCTGAGGGCCTGCAGCCATGGCGGCCGGCAGTGGCAGCAGCAGCAGGTTGATGGGGGCAGCGCCTTCCCATGATTGGCCCGGCTGCCTCCTACAGAGGGACATCTCCTCAGGGCTCCTGGACTGTGAGAGGGGGCAGGCCGGGTTGAGGGTCCTCCACCACAGTGTACAAAT
Source organism: Myotis myotis (assembly GCF_014108235.1). Taxonomy (NCBI): domain Eukaryota; kingdom Metazoa; phylum Chordata; class Mammalia; order Chiroptera; family Vespertilionidae; genus Myotis; species Myotis myotis. The sequence goes on along the minus strand of NW_023416357.1, from coordinate 86,119,040 downwards.
TTTTGGCCACTGGGCCTCTAGTCCTATATAATAAAAGCCTATATGCTAAGTGTCCAGTCCACCAGCCGGCCATTCAACCAATCAAAGCATAATACACCAATGATATGCTAAGGCCTCTCAACTGCTCACCATGACATGCAATGACCACCAGGGGGCAGACACTCCAACCAGGTTAGCTGGCTGCTGGATGAGCCAGATGGGCAGGCTGAGCGAGTTGGGCCAGACACACCCTGGAGCCCTCCTGCGGTCCCTCCCTGGCTGGCCAACCCCCCATGTCTCTCCCTATCCCTGATTATGCACCGGTGGGGTCCCTCAGACTGGCCTGCACCCTCTTGCAATCCAGGACCCCTTGGGGGATGTCGGAGAGCCAGTTTCGGCCCAATCCCACAGGGGGAGCCCTGCTCAGCCAGAAGCCAGGCTCATAGCTGGCGAGTGCAACAGCAGTGGCGGGAGCCTCTCCCACCTTCGTGGCAGCACTAAGGATGTCCGGTTGCTGGCTTACGCTGTCAGTCAGACATCCCCCAAGGGCTCCTGGACTGCAAGAGGGTGCAGGCTGGGTTGAGGGGACCCCCCGCCCAAGTGTACAAATTTCATGCACTGGGCCTCTAGTCTCTGTCTCTGTCTCTCTCTCCATATATATATACATAGCATAAAATATGCTATGTCCCTCCCTCCATCTGACCAGTTGCTCTGACATGCACTGACCACCAGGGGGCAGACGCTCAATGCAGGAGCTGCCAAGCTGCAGTGACTTGGCGGAGGTGGTTCTCGGGTGGGAGCCAGAAAGGTGGGAGTCTGATTCCTCGCGGGGCCACGTGATTCCATCTCCGGCCGTGGGTTATGGTGTTGCTGGGCACTGTCGGCCCGAATCTGGTTCACTGCACACTTGCGTTTGTGTTCCACACCCTGCACCACAGCAACTTCGCAGGGTGCCCTCTAGCACTCCAAGACCCCTCAGGGAACCCCTTCTTGAGATCCAGTTTCTGCCCGATCCCCACAGGTCAGGCCGAGGGACCCCACCTGCCGGAGGGACCCCGCTCACTTCACAGATGCCTTTCAAGCCATGGCGCCACCCCAGGTGTGGCTGGGGAGGGACCATGGGAGGTTGGCTCCAGGGCCTGTCCAGCCTGTCTCGCCCAGTCCCGCCCTGGCAGCCACCTTCTAATTAATTTCCTTTCAAATGCACGAATCTGTGCACTGGGTCACTAGTATATATATGTATGTATATATATGATGAGATATTATTCAGCAATGACAAGAAGGAAATCCTGCCATTTTTGACAACAGGGATGGGCCTTAAAAGCAATATGCTAATCAAGATAAGTCAGACAGAGAAAGACAAATACTGTACAATATCACAAGGTGATTTTTGAAGTCCCTTCTCTCCCAGAGGTTCTATCCTTCTAAGCCTATATAAAGTCAAAATAATAGTCTATTTTAATTAGCAAGTTGAAAGCTGGCAATTTAGTAACATATAGATGAAAATAACTTGTAACTATATTATGCCTCTGTACAAAATGTAGCTTAAGGCTTCCATTTTGGTCATGTGCTTAGCTGTTTAATATTTAATTAAAAGAATATGTTGGATTCCCTAGTTTCCTTTGATTCTCAGAATGCTCTAGTATTATGCTCCTTTTGTTCAGAGAAATCAGGTTTTCATATCACAGAGCAAATTCCTTTAGAAAGGCATTAAATAAATTCTAAAGGAACCAAATTTCTTGTGTACTTTGGCTTTGGGTTGATGTGCTAACTTCCCATGATTTTCTCTGGACAGATACAGCCCTACCTTCCCTTGCCAAAGTCAGGGCTATTTCCCACAAAGATAGGAAAAAGTGGGATATTGATAGGATCCTTTTACAAAACATAAAATGCGAATGTTCTCTTTAGGAACTAAAATGGAAATGGGGGACTCTTGGAAGTAATTAGAGAAATATGGCACACACCCTGGGCTTGGATGAGTTCTTGGTGGATCTCTGTAATCCCACCCACATGATTCTGAGTCTCCCCAATTTCCTTCTGGGGCAGTCCAGCTGCCCCTCTAGTCATCTGTTGGTCTGGACAAGGTTTTATGAGATGTGTTGAACATATGAAACATTAGGAGTACACTAGAACCCTTAGCTGTTATGCCTTGCTGCATTTTAAATGGCTCCTTAAAATCAGAGGCCATTATATACAGCAGCACATTTAGACAGGAAACACTGCAATTATCTGGCTTCGCCACTCCACTGCAAATCTGCTAGTACATTACTGGTCATAAGTCCTAAAAGACAGTCATCACCTTTGGCCATGCTTCTACTGGAAAACAGCCACAATCTGGATTTATTACCAGCAAATTGTCAATATACACTGATTTTTGTTAGTTCTTGTTATTTTTTTTACTTCATTTTATTTTGATTTCACCCTGGAAACCAGATACCAAAGATTTCGGAGCAGAAATTAAGTGTAGTATAAGGCAGGTTTCTTTAACATGACTGCTAGTGAAGCTAATTACTACCAAAAAAAATTGGAGATCATTCATTAGCCTAGTAAGCAAATTAAGGTTTGTTAACAGTGATTTATAATGCCAATCCCTGAGTAACTGTGCTGGTCTTTTCAAGTATATGTGTACTGGACCTGACAGTTTATTAACTGTGCTATATCTTCTCACCATGGTGCTTTTGTTACAACGGCACTGTATTTTAAATGGATAAACATTTTTACAAGAGCAAAATACATTTTAAATGTTTCGCTTCCGAAGTCAAGTACTGGGAGATAAGTGAAGTGTCTCAAACTACCTAAACCTCCAATAACTCTTGTTTACTGCTACAGCTGACTATAGGAAAATGTGACACTTGGAGTTAAAATAGCACTTTTCCTTTTTAACAAGCCCCAGTTGTGTTTTTTAACCTCTTTTCAAATGATACTCCTGGTGTTTCACCAAGCTCTAAGTTTCTTATGCAACGAATTGGGAGGCATCTAATTTACAATTTCAGGAAAAACATTTTTTTTTTTTAAGTAGTTAAGCAAAGGCCTGGATCCTTTGATTTGAAAGACTGATAGTCCATAAAACTCCAGGCCAGATACATCTCTCAAAGGTTGTATGGGTAGTCAGAAAACACCCTGGGGTTGGACACTGCCCAGGGCTCATTTTATATAGCTCATGCCAACGAATCCAACATTTCTTCAATTTGGAAACTTCCAACCTTCCTCAAAGCCAGTGTCCGAGAAAAAGGAATGAAAATAAAAATGAAAATAAAAGCCACTTTCTGATTTCCATGACATGACCTATCTGCTCCCACTGGGGATTCCAATGTGCTTTGCTACTGCCCTTAATGCATCATCTTTTATGACCAGGATAAGCCTACAGCCTCAATATTTCTAAGTGTTAACCCTAACTGAATAATGAAAATATAACACATTACTAATTGTTAATTTCAAAGAAAGTCAGACTCGGCCACTCAATTGAAATCTGGACTCCTTTCAGTGCTGACAATGCAGAGTGATGTGTGTTACGCAGTAAGGGGGCTATGGTCTTACATTTCTATACAAATATCAGCTGGGAAAGGCAGCACTGCCACTGAAAGCATGGTCCCACGGGACAGACATTTTTAGCTGAAAAGTGGGTAAAAGCATGGATCTTGGAATATTTGAACCAAAGGTCCTTTAGCAATTAACTGGTTCAGGCTTTGGTAAAATCTGTTTTTCTCCAAATCTGAGAAGCCAGGAAGGGGAGTTGAAGGGGAGACAGGGCCACAGGCTATTTCTCCACATCCACTAGGGGCACCTGGGTGTTTATCTTATTTCCTTAATTAGTGTTTACAACAGCCAATAACAAGGATTCCTGTAGGTAGCAAATATTTAGAAATACATTGCCTAGCCTGACCAATATGGCTCAGTGATTGAGTGTCAACCTATGAACCAGGAGGTCATGGCTCAATTCCTGGTCAGGGCACATATCTGGGCTGCAGTCTCGATTCCAAGTGAGGGGAGTATAGGAGGCAGCTGATCAATGATTATCTCTCATCAGTTATGCTTCTCTCTCTCTCTCTCTCTCTCTCTCTCTCTCTCTCTCTCTCTCTTCTCCCCCCTTCCTTTCTGAAATCAATAAAAATATATTAAAAAAAAATAAAAATACTTAGCATATTCCCTCACATAAATGTTGAGAAAATGAAAGCAGAGTTAAGAAAATGGTGGCAAATGGAGACACCAATTGATCCTTTCCCATCTGATTATTCTATTAATCAAATTTCTCAGTTCCTTTGTACTGACAAGAAAGATGAAGCTAAAAATAGTGTGAGGACAGAAGACAATTTCCACAGGATGAGCTAAAAGAGTAATCCCATTGCAGAGAGTTTACAAATGATTAAATGTCTGCTCACCAGAAATTAACCTGTAATACTCACTTAATCAGGGTGTGTTGTTCATGGTTCACTGATCCTATTCCCCAAATGAGAGACTAACAATCAATTTTAAAAAATGAAAAAAGGGTAAGAATTAGAAGTGGAAAATAATGTTATATTTTTAGTCTAAGGCCTTGAAGTTAGAGAGTTTACCTGTGACTAGGTGGAGTATGTCACAATGCAGAAGCTTGGTCGAGGTATAAATCAACCCTCCACTTTAAGATTAATTCTGGGGTCCCTAATCTAAAACAAATACCTACTTCTGTTACTTTAGAGGGGGAGGCAAATGTAGTTTAGGATAATATTAAAGGTTACAGTTAAAAAAAAAATGGCAACTGTTCACCATTAGGAAGAGCAATTGATTTCACCTGCCCAGATGTTTCTGTATAGTACACAGATAGCTTCAAAAGCAGTAGTAGCCCTGACCGGTTTGGCTCAGTGGATAGAGAGTCAGTCTGTGGACTGAAGGGCCCCAGGTTTGATTCTGGTCAAAGGCATGTGCCTTGGTTGCGGGCACATCCCCAGTGGGGGGTGTGCAGGAGGCAGCTCATCGATGTTTCTCTCTCATTGGTGTTTCTAGCTCTCTATCCCTCTCCCTTATGCTCTGTAAAAAAGCAATAAAATATATTTAAAAAAAATTTTTTAAAGCAGTAGTAATTGCACTAGATTTTGAGTGATGGGTTCCAATGTTAGTATCCTATATTATAAAAGGTTAATATGCAAATTGACTGAATGGGGAATGACCAGTCACTATGACGCGGACTGACCACCAAGGTGCAGACGCTCAACACAGGAGCTGCCCCCTGGTGGTCAGTGCACTCCCACAAGGGGAGGCGCCCACTGTTCAATCAGAAGCCGGGCTCACGACTGGTGAGCACAGCAGTGGCAGCACTAAGGATGTTCGACTGCTGGCTTAGGCCCATGCAGGGAGTGGGCCTAAGCCATCAGTCGGACATCCCTTGAGGGCTCCTGGACTGCGAGAGGGCACAGGCCTGGGTGAGGGACGCCCTCCGCCCCCGTGCACTAATTTTGTGCACCAGGCCTCTAGTTTTATTATAATCAAAACAACATATTCATAATAATTATTTTTGTATATTAAATATAATACAATGTTTTTGTGATTGTACTCATTTTAGAGACAGAGTATCAGAGGCCAAAGTTTCAATGTACTCTGGTTACTCATTGGGTAATTGTTAGGGGTCACTCAGGAAAATTACATGTTTAACCACTTATCAAAGATACTCTGTGATAGGCATAGGTTGAATTTTAAAGATTTACTGAAGTCTTTAAAAGGTATTAGTTCTCTTTATATGCTTTAATATAAATTTAGATTTGGGCGGAAATGTTTGGTTCTTCCTGTTATTCTTGCCACCTCTTTTAAAATATCATTAAAGATATACACAAACAAACATCTATCTACCTTTCAAATTCATTATCTTTCCAAAATCAAACTTTTCTTCCTGGGATTCCTATTCCAAGGAAAAGAAGCACAGTATTCATCAATCCTTGGTTTGACATCATCTTCATTTATTACAGGTCACTAAGCCAAGTTCAGGTCTACCTATAAATCATCTCTTTCCTCCTCACCCCACTTTGTCCTTGGCTTTGTTCCACCTTCCCTGTAATTAACCAAACTAAGTCTGGCCTTTTTTCAGAAAAATGGATATACCATTTCCACACTATGATGCTATTTCTCTGTGCTCCTGTCACTGTTGATCCTTTTGCCTCAAATTCTATTGAAAATCTAAACATCCAGCAACTTCTACACAATTCAAGCCTTCTACAATTAACTGACTATAATATATACTCGCATGTACTCTACTTACATTTCTCATCAGTTTGTCTTGTATCAAACTCACATATATATCCTGAACTTGACGGCCAAGCTTACATCTTATTTATCTTAAGAACTAAGAGGAGATGTTTAATACATTATTGAGAATTAAAATGAACTGAACTCTCCACCTGGTAAGCTGTTACCAATGAGTCCAAATGTCCCAATAAAAACTGGAGATCCCTAATGGTATTCCAAATGAAATTTGGATTTTAAAAAATATTTTCATTATAATGAATAACTGTCGGTAAATAAATGACCAATGATTCATTTAGAATTAATTAAACATTCATTTAGAGTTAATTCCTAATAAATATAAATGTTAAGAGTCTTATTTGAGGGAGATGTTTCTCAGTGTTAATTCATCTTAAATATAAGTTCTCAGCAAGTTATGAATGCATCCTCTTTCAGTGTCACTAGCAAGTATTGGCAGTTGGGAAGAAAGACTTTTTTCTGCTTCGAATGGGTTTGTAGTCAAGGCCAGGATGATGTATCTGAACTTTTAAACTTAAAACCCATAGAACTATTATAAATAATGTAAGGTTCTCAGAGGTCCCAAATCCTCTTATTTAAATACAATGTATCAAAAATATTTAAAAACATCACAAAGGAAAGGATCTGGTTTTAGGAAACACTAAATTACTGGAGAGAGGGGCAATGGATAACCCATCACTTAGAACAGAACCCGAGGGGTGCTTATTACTTATTTAAAGACAAAAAGAAGTGTCTGTTTAAAGAAAAGCCCTACTATCAAACAAGCCATTTCAAAAACAAAACAAAAAAACAACTTACTCTTTTTAAAGAAACTGGTTTTACTCTCATCTAACAAATAAAACCCACTCTGATTTTTTTTTCAATCCTTACCTGAAGATATTTTTCCATTTATTTTAGAGAGAGTAGAAGAGGGAGACTGAGAGAAACATTGATGTGAGAGAAACACATCAACTGGTTGCCTCCTGCGTGCACTCTGACCAGGCAAGGAAGAGGCCTGCAACTGAGGTACATGCCCTTGATCAGAATTGAACCCAGGACCCTTCAGTCTTCAGGCCAATGCTCTATGCACTAAGCCAAACTGGCTAGGGCCCACTCTGATTTTTAAAAAGCATCTCTGGTTATACAAAATACCACAAATCAATTTTGAGAGTTATATGAATTACAGCAAAGAAAAATAGGAGATATTTTAAGGGTCTATAGCAGCGGTTCTCAACCTGTAGGTCCCGACCCCTTTGGGGGTCGAACGACCCTTTCACAGGGGTCGCCTAAGACCATCGGAAAACACATATTGTTTTTGTGATTAATCACTATGCTTTAATTATGTTCAATTTGTAACAATGAAAATACATCCTGCATATCAGATATTTACATGACGATTCATAACAGTAGCAAAATTACAGTTATGAAGTAGCAACAGAAATAATTTTCTGGTTGGGGGTCACCACAACATGAGGAACTGTATTAAAGGCATTAGGAAGGTTGAGAACCACTGGTCTATAGTAAAAATCGTAGATCAGAGCAAAGAATTGAAGCCCTTGATGACCCTATAACTCTGGATGGAAAGCCATAGGTCAGTATTTGGCACCTACTACCTCTTAGCAATGCTATCATTACAACTTCCTAAGTTGTTTAACTGCACTTGAAAACAGTAATTATACAAGTCCCATTTAAAGATGTGTGCCACTACACAAATCCCCTTTATTATATAACTAGAGGCCCAGCACGCACGAAATCTTGTGTGGTTAGGGTTCCTAGGCCTAGCCTGGCCTCTGTCACATGGCCTCTGCTGCCCTGCAAGCTAAGTGAAGCTCTGCACCCCAGGATGCTCCAGGATGCTTGTGGCCCCTTTACTGCTCTGTGAAGCCCAGGACTGCTCTGCAAGGCTTCCCCCACCCCTTGACTGCTCTGCAAAGCTTGCTGCCTCCCCAGGAAGCTCCCCGCTGGATGCTCCATGAAACTCCCCCAGCCACGCCACTGCTCTGTGAGGCTCCCCCGCCCCAGGACTGCTTCAGGAAACTCCCTGCCACCCAGGTGGCTGCTCCGCTAAGCTCACCACCACCACCTCCACCACCACTCAACAGTCCCCAGTCCCGCCCCGCCTCCAGCTCCCCTCATGGTGAGCTGCTCTGGGCATGGGAGGGAGGGGACCAAGAGGTGCTCCAGGCACTTCATGGTGACAGGTCACCCGTTCGGTCATAACAGCATAGCTCTTTATATATATTAGGATGTGGCAGGTTTATTCACTAGGTTGAAGTCGGTTAGTTTCCTTGATAATTTTAAAGTATGTATATTACTAGATGGGACTCAATTAAGGATGAAAATTATTAGTTGAAAACCATTAAGAAAAATCTCTGGGTCACTGGAGTTTACAAAAGCAGGATCCAAGTGATTTGAGTGTATGGGCCTAAGACACTTAGATTCAAACCTAGAAGAAGGCTGAAAATTATCCAGAGAAGCAGGCAGGGTACATCACCCAAATAAAGGAAGGATTCTCCTTTACACTAGGGTTCAAGGTCAGCCTGACAATTCACTCACCCATACACCAACAGGAGATCCCAACTGGCATCGGGAGTCAAGTGCTTGCAGACTGTGAGTCCAGAACTTTCCTGGGATGGCACAACAGACCCCTGGCAACCAGGAGATGTGTTTACTGGTCTTTTCACTCTGCTGCCTTCAGTTACTTCATTCAGGCTAATAGAGCATCCCCTTTTCTCTTTGGTGTCTGACAGCAGTGAACATGTGACACAACCTCATAAAACTTGAATATGGTGAACAGGTCTTTGTTAATTAACCTCACAGCCCAACCCTAAGATCTAGTAGCCATCTTTAAATGCCACAGATTTGAGGGAGAAAATAAACAAATAACTTTAATAGACAAGTTGATCTTCTATGGTTTCATTATATGATACAGCCTATAGAAAAGTTCATTCCAACATCATCATGGTCATAGAGAATCACAGAGAGGGAATTCCATATTTGTTTTAAATTTACACACAGAGCAAATAGGTATACAGCTGAGTGAACATAGAATACTAGGCTCCTATGAAAGGTACAAGAATAAAATATTCCCACCCTACAGTGACAAATTACAAAGTTTACTTTTGTATCATTAATTTCTGATGGTAAATTCTCTATTACCACATGGCAAGCCACTTAATGAGACCAAGTTTTTTTTCATCTTATACTACTGTGGGAATAACAAGAGACAACATAATATTATTTGCTATTATTCAGTGCAGTTCTATTTACATTAAATATCTTATGTCATTTAATATTCACAACTCTATTAGGTAGGTACAGATGATGATATAGTCTCAGATATTGAATACTCTGCCAAAGGTGATACCACTAGTTTTCAGATCATTTTGTCTCTAAGTTGATTATAGACTATGCATAATAAAATTTCAAATAGATGTAAAAGAAGAGGATGCAGCCATAAACATTTAAATGGGGAAAAAAAGTTTTCACTCACTACATTAAGATTTTTGAAAACAGAAAAAGCCTACACACTCCAACAAGTTTTGGTATTCTTGCCAAAAAGAAAAGCAAATAGATTCCAACTATACTTCCATTTATATTTAGAATATGAGCGGTGTCTGAGTATGTAATGAATATGTGTCTCTGTGTGTCTGTGTGTATAACACCCACGTTATTCAAAAGCTCCCAAAAATGTGAAACGTTTGTTCCAATACTTCTCTATTTTGTCTACTTTAAGAATTCTCTGCAATATGCTTATGTAAATACTGCTTTCAGCTGCTGTTCTCATTTCTCAAATCTTCAGATTATAAATGGATTGGAAAAGTGACAGACCTAAGAAGACATCTTTGGAACACAAAACCAAGGAGATATAAACAAATACAACTAAGTCAAAACCAAAGGATTCTTCTTTAAACCCTTTAACCTATCACTACTGATAAATGAAAAGAACTGAAAGTGGAATATACTGGCTGTGGATTAGGGGTGTGTGTGTGTGTGTGTGTGTGTGTGTGTGTGTACATACACGTGCACATGCATATACTAAGGTGGGTGTCTATTTTATTAGTACACACAATAATCAGCATTTTACTTCAGTTCACCAAAAGCCCTATAGGAGCATAAAAATATAAACAAAAGAAGATTCTGAGTTAGAGTAATGTTGGGGGAGGGGAGAGTATTTAAGAAAACAGTTCCCAGGTTGTTAAACCCAATAGGTGAGTCCTTGAATTTTCTTATACCAGAATTCACATATGGTTTAATTGCATTAATAGATCATTGACTCTGCAGGTGATCTGCCTCCTTCACAGTTCAAAAATATACTGAAGAGGATTAAGGATACAGTAAAATATCACTATTTTACTTACCAGATGCTGAGCCTTCATACAGACATAAGTAAAGACTATTATGATATAAAGATCAGAAAGCACAGTGCAAAGAATATGTTGGCACTAAACTACTATAAGTTGTGAATATACTATTTTCACTTAGAAATGTGAAACTCAGCAATGTTGAACTTAGTACCTGAAATTAAGTAGTGCATGTGATTGTGTTGGAATCAAAACTGAAACAGAAGACATTTTTTGATGAGGACTTGGCAATAATATCAATGGATTTTGCACTTTGATAACATGATAATCCCACTATTGGAAACACATTCTAAATAGAGCATTTTTGCTACGGTAAAGAACTGAACATACATCTGGTATGTATCTTCTCCATGTAAGTTAATATTACTACAAAATTTCTTATAAAAGTAATACTAAGAACAATTTTACCAAAATAAGGAAAAACTTCTATACTCATCCAACATTGTGTAAGTGTAAAAACTATTTTAGATTTATAAGTGCAGATTCTTTACTCTTATTGTTAGCAAATAAAAATAAACATTTCTAGAATCAGAGAGGAAAAAAGTGACAAAAAAGCATCATAAAATTATTGATTTTTCTAGAGATGCCTTTCTTCTTTCAGGGTGATCATTCTGATAAAAGTTTAATATAGAAATTCAGTCTAGAAGTTATCAAGGGCTAGGTTAGTGGCTTTGGCCTTGATTTGATGAAGAAAGCACAGAGGGAGAATTTAGCTTTTGGAAAGAGAACAGATATTGGCAGTCTCCAGATTTTACTTGGAGCATCTCAACCCACATCCAGCCTGGTGTGAAGAGATGGCAGATGGTATTACTTCTGTTATTTCCACTATTGAAGCATCCTGTTCCTCTCTGCAAGCATGAATATTCAGTCACAATAAGGAACAAGGGCAAGTGTGTGCACTGTATTAAGCAGGTACCAAAATATCTTTATCCTTTTTCTGCTACTATAGATTAATACCAAAAAATCAACATTTAGAAAATATTACTTCTGTCAAGCTTGAAAAAGAGTTATTTTCTATGATATGATGTTGGCTTTCGTGTACTTTATGTGAATATATGGAGAAAAAATGCCCGGGCAAAGAATTAGCATTTTATAGGGAAGTAATTAGCATTCTATAAGGAAGAAATGTAAAGGTAACTAAACAGAATCAATAATTATTTTCCACTTTATTTTATTTTCATGATTCCATTATTTTCTCAGAAAACGCTGAGCTGGTATTAGAGTATCAGTGTTCATCATTCAGATCGCAAATCAGATTCCTTTAAACACCACAACAAACCTCTACACTGGCAGGCTATCCAGTTGTGTAAATAATACTTATTTGTAATTCTTTTCTATTTACATTTAAAAAGGATTATGGAATCCAAAAAGGGTAATTTTGCTATAAATAAATGAAACGCAGTGACCATTTATGAGAAATATTGTGACAATACCTGGGTTCTGTCACCATGCCCACCTGAAGGAAAGTCTAGAAATAAAATAATATAGCTATATTTGCTAAAATGAGAAGTGTAATGATTGCTGAAAGGAAATCTGAAGGCCACCTATCTAGACTGTGAGGTAATATATCCATTAAAGCACCACCTCTCATAAAAAATTTTTTTTAGCCGAAACCGGTTTGGCTCAGTGGATAGAGCGTTGGCTTGTAGACTGAAAGGTCCCAGGTTCGATTCCGGTCAAGGGCATGTACCTGGGTTGTGGGCACATCCCCAGTAGGAGATGTGCAGGAGGCAGCTGATCGATGTTTCTAACTATTTCTCTCCCTTCCTCTCTGTAAAAAATCAATAAAATATATTAAAAAAAATTTTTTTTAAAGGTGATTCATTGTAGGTGTAGTTAAGTTTTTCAAGAGATTTTGAAATTGAAAACCTCAGTACATATAAATTCCATTCTCCATAGGACACTTGTTGCTAAAAAACAATCATGTGGGAGAGGTGGCATGAGCCAGTCAGCTTTCCCTGTTCCCCTTCCACTGCCAGGTAAAGGGCAAAAGTCCCACATGCTGGGAACCAGACAGACAGCTCAGACTGACCGATGACCCCCTAGGGCCCAGCAAGTCACTTATTTTAAAAATGAAACAATTCTTAATAAAAGGATGCATATCAGTCTGCTCTTTAGGACTGAGAGGGGATTTCTTAGATCTTTTTCACATCCTAATGAGCATACATTGCAGAAGTAAATCAATGCCAAGGCAAGGCACACGTGTGGAAGTTGAGATACACTTACGAAGTAGCCTGTTCCCAAACTGGAAGGAGCTGAACTCTGCAATAAAGCATAGAGACAAAGTGGAAAATCAGCAATGGTTTTTAACACATTCCAATCCACACAGCTCATTACCAGCCCTTTGCAGGCTTTTCATCACTACATCACACCACCAGTGTATGCTGCCCCTTGTCATCTGCTCCTGCTACAAACACCGTGTTGCTTAATTTTCCCCTTTACATCTCTCAACAACTCAGAGATGCTAACGTGCTATTTACTGAATTCCAAGCTTCTGCGGTGGACGTAATTGCCAATTTATTTGACAGGCAGCTGGGTAATGAATTAATGATGGCATTTCGCCCTGCACTGAGACTAAACAGACACACATCAGCCTGCCTCCCTGACTTGCTGACATTCAATGCCCTGGTCTCAAGCTACTCAGTTTTGTGGCCGCAAAGGGGCAGGCAAGAGGAAAAAGCCCAGACTGACTTGAAAATAAAAAGCCCAGTGGGTCTGGATGACTTTTCCAGCGTATGACCTACTTGCCAGTTTATTCCCTGAAGGCACCAGTTAGTACACACAGAGAGCTTTTCAAAAATGAGACATTTTGTAAACATAATTAGTAGACTAAAATGCAAAGAATGTGTGGGTAAGGGAAAGCAGTAAAATGCACCATTTTTCTCAAGGTTTTAGGCTCCCATAGTCTGACACATGGAAACTAAAGAACAATAATTCTAAAAGGTATGTAAGGGCATCACTGCTTTGGGGAAGGAGACCATACAAAGAACTTGGTTTGTGTTTTAGACTTGCCTGTGAGTCTTTCTTATATGTTTGTTTCTTGCCCCCCACCCCCCACGCCAAAAAAAATCTCAGTACAAATTCTTTAATTTTCTCCTGGCAGGTGTTTCTCAGTGGTTAGAGCATCAGCCCTAGCACCTAAGGGTCCTAGGCTGGATTCCAGGTCAAGGGCAGGTACCTCGGTTGCAGGTTAGATCCCTGGTCCCTGGGGTGCATGCAGGAGGTAATCAATCCATGTGTCTCTCTCACATCAATCTATCTCTCTCTCTCTCCCTCCCTCCCCTCCCACGCTCTCTCTAAAAAAAAAAAAAAAAATCAATGGAAAAAATATCCTAGGGTGATGATTAATACCAAAAAAATTTCTTTACTTTTTAGTATCCTGTATTTGAACAACAGAGGTCCCAAGTAAGCCTGAAACAAAAAGAATGCTAATGCTTAGGTAGTCTTCAGATCTCAGCTAAGGGTCCTTGCAGAAGCAAGGCCTTCTCCCTGACTAGTTTGGGTGGGGTGTTATGCCTTCCCAGGAGTGACCTGACTTCCACTCTGATGTATCAGTTGCTCAATTCACCTGTAGTTCCTCCACCTAATTGTCCTGTGCCTGCTCTGCAAACTATAGGTAGCAGGAATCATCTGGTTTACTCATAATTGCTTCCCCAGAGCTTAGCACAATGCCGATGCATTTTTTAAAAGTATTTGTTGAAATGATGTACATATAAATGAATGTATTTATTGTATGTGGGGGGAAATGATGAATTCAGTATCTGCAAAAATACAGATGTGTTTCTTCTTAATCTTAAACTGTTTCTGAGAAGGAAATACAGTACTGTCAGTACAAATAGCATTAGTATCAAACAAAGTTAATATGCTCCAGGGCATTCCCAAGTGCAGCTCCCAAAGCCAAACTTTCTTCACCTCCATGTTTCAGACAAGCCCAGGGGAATCACAGATGGCGGATGTGTGATCTTGCACACTGGCCTTGCTTTATAAAAATCCTGCTGCATTCTTGATCCCATAAATGGTACACAGGGAGATCCACAGTAGTCATGGAGACGGCTTCTCCAGCAGTGATTAGCCATGTGACAGCATCACCTGCTTTCAGCACCCAGAGCCTTCCACGGAGCAGAGGAAAGCAAAAACCAGGTAGGGTCTCCACCAGCCTGGAGTCATGCCCCTGGGAGGTTAAATCATCTTAGGATGAATTACTCAAAGAAAAGATGGAATTTGTTTATTTCAGGGGTTTTTTCTTCCTGCAAATATTATTTTATCCCAGAAGTACCCCTCCAAACCCACTCCTCCCCCCCGTCCTTCCCCATACACATATCATCTTATTGTATACCAAAGAAAATTACATACTTCAGGTCTCAGAAAGCTCTGTTATACTCATTTTGCATATATATTGTACATTACTCAGGGAGCTGGGTGGAGGAGAGGGCTTTGTTGTGCATATTTGTTCTGGCTATTGTTTATGCAGGTCTGACTGAATGAGGGAACAGTGGGTATCATTTCAATTTCTGATGTCAACATCAAATTACTTATTTAATTTCATGCCTGGCGAAGCATTGTATAGCTACACGCAGAATCATTTCACTTCATTTGTTATGCTGTGTTTTCATGGTGATTGGCTTGCCTTCCAACTGACAGCTTTAATTACGACATGAATTTGATTGCACTGCCGAGGAATTAACATAATGCAACAAAGCATTTAAGGACCCTGCCTTATAACAACCCTACCCCCCTCCACACACACACACACACACAAACACGTCAGACACATAAACACAGATACTAGACCCTCATGTACGTTACAGGTCCACTGGAGTTGCGGGGTTTGCTAGAAAGCATCAGAACCTTAGACTCAGAGGCTACCCACATTCTCCAACCCACTGCAGGAAAAGATTTGTGGTATTAAGTTGTGATTTCTGGACCTGGCAGAAAACTTTGCAGAAAAATTCTCCTGGTTTAGTTTGCCAAATATCCATGATACTGACATTTCCTCCTCTTAGGTCCTACCCCACCATATTTTTCTTGGCCCATTGCCAGCTACCTTCAATCACTGCTAAATGAATCTGAACAGAAACATCTCTGAAATATAGAGATTACTCCTTTCCAGTTCTACTTTCCCAAGAATCTGACTAAGGCTTTGTATTCAGTGTGGTACTACCCCTTGTAGCTAAAAGTATCTCCACCATCAGATACAGGTGACAAGTTCTGAGACCAGCAATAGAGTAGGGGTCTGTTTCACTGACAGCTGACAACACACATCACATGCCCAAGGCCTTGCTATCCAAAAGTCCCAGAAGAGCCTTGGTCATGAATGCCTAATCTGAGTCTGCATCCAAATATAGCTGCAAACTATTTGTTAGCAGTAACATTTTTCCAAGTCAGAAATTCCATGAATACCATAAATTATGGGCAACAACAGATTAAGCTACAAAAATGCAATGCGTATAAATAAGTTTTTATTTGAAAGATGTTACATTAGTTATACATTTACAGATGTGCATTTAGGGATTGGTGCTGCTTTTTCATGTTAGAGAAGAGACAGACACCAAGACGTAAAGGCCTAACCCTGACCACTGAACCATTTGATGAAATAAAGTTGATTTCAACAAATTCTAATGAGAGGAGGGGTCTTCTGTTTTTCTTACAAAACATCCAAACTATACAGCAAAAATATCCATAAAATCCAGAAAAGCCTATGAATCAAACTGAGGCTTGAAAAGGGACATGCTTTTTAAAAATGCAACAAACAAAGGCATACAACAGCATCTGAAATGATAGCATGCATTCATGTTTAGGCAAATACTTCCTTCATTCATATTTCTTCAAGTGGCAGACTTGCCAATTCATTCATATTTTCAATGCAGTAGGTAGAAATTAGAGGTATAGAGAGACTGAGAAAATAGAGTAGGAGAAAGTGTTTAGCAGTTTGCATGAGAAGACAAAAGTATCAGAAAACGCCAGCTAACTGACTGTGTGATATGCAATTTCTGGGCTTATTATAAGCCATCTCCCGTTTAACATGTTTTTTCATTCTGCTGTGTGTTTTTTTGTTTGTTTGTTTGGGGTTTTGTTTTTGTTTTGTTTTGTTTTTTGCCAATTTGACCACTGCTCTAGCTATCTCTACAAATTACATACCTCGATCTCATTATGTTGCAAAGGAGAGCTTTCTTACAAACACACTCTGTCTGGTTCAATCTCCAAGCTACCATGGGCTGCAGGAATTGTAATAGGATGCACA
The DNA here is from genome assembly GCF_014108235.1 of Myotis myotis. Taxonomy (NCBI): domain Eukaryota; kingdom Metazoa; phylum Chordata; class Mammalia; order Chiroptera; family Vespertilionidae; genus Myotis; species Myotis myotis. The sequence continues at coordinate 86,102,249 of NW_023416357.1, read as the reverse complement.
GTTGAAAGACATTTTCCAGGAGGGAGAATGTTGCTGCTGACATTCAAGTCTGCAAGTGGATATTCATTAAATGCTCATTCTACTCTTTCTCACTGCCCCCCACCTGACTTTCTCTCCATCTCTGTCACTAAGCTATCCTTGAAGCTACTCATTAAAGTCATGAAGTTAACATTTCTGTGTTAACAGCTTACCTACAACAAGGGATTTCAAAATTGATTATCCATCTAAAATAGATGTGCTCCATTCATTATAGATCTACACAGAGAGGCCACGGCTACGATTACAGCTCCCTGAGTATGAAATGGATGTGTGCTCCACCCGGAGATGAGATATGTGCTCTGACCCTAGGGCTAATTTAAATAGAATATTTAAAATTGTTCCAAATCACCAGTTGTGTCTGACATTCCTGCCTACCCACCTCCATGTTAATGCTTTTCTCTCTTGGGAGTAAGAAGCATAAGGATCACGGCCAAGTACATTTCTTGCAAAGGTCAGGAGACAAGCTCATTTGTGGATTTCCTGTAGTATTTCAGAAAATAATGACAATTAAAAGAACCTGAAATCTTAATCCTAAGAAATGTATCTTGGGGATACAATTACTAATAGCCGATAAGGACGCAAAATAGTGTATCTGAATGGGAAAATGAGCTACTAGGAAAATTCAAGTAAAAATGGAAAAGGGACGACAACTTGAAAACAAGCATCAGGTATGATGATTATGGTCACTTGCACCTTACATTTTCCAACCCTCAGCTATAACCCACTCCAAGTTGTCACCAGCTCTCAACTATACTCAACAACCTTTATGGCTTTTTGTTTTTTAATTTCATTCTTTATCTGCAGTTTTTCATATAAAAGCCAAAGCAAACATTTTAAAGTAACAATGATAACAACACTCCTTTTAATATCTTCCAGAGGCTTTTAAAATAGTAAATCATCTAGGGTGAACAGTGTCCCCGTGATTGTGAGGGTTAATTTTACCTAGGCTACTGGGTATCATGATAGTTGGTCAAACTATTCTGGGTGTCACAGTGAGGATGTTTTTGGATGAGCTTAGCATTTAAATAGAAAGACTGAAAAAGCATACTGCCCCCTCCCTAATGTGTGTGATCTTCAGTTTAATAAAACAAACAAACAAAAATCAACCTCAGAATAGGAGGGACTTCCTCTGTCCCACTGTCCTCTAGCTGTAACAACAGTGTTTTCCTGCTTTCAGGCACAAGCTGGAAGAAACACTGACTCTTCCTGGGTCTCGAGCATTTCGGCCTTTGGACTGGAACTAACCACCAGCTCTCCTGGGTCTCCAGCTTGCCGACTGCAGATCTTGAGATTGTCAGCCTCCATCATTGTATATGTCCATACATTCTATTCGCTCTGTTTCTCTTGAAGCCCTGATAGAATGACCTTGTTTAGAAATAGGATCTTTAAAAGATGAAGTCACACTGGATTAAGGTGGGCCCTAAAGCCAATGACTGTTGGCCCTCTCGAAGAGGGAAAGGCACACAAAGCTAAAGACAGAATAGAAGGCCATGTGAAGACAGAGGCAGACACTGGGCTGATAGAGTTAAGAGCCAGGAACACCGAGGACCGGCAGAGCCACCAGCAGCAGAGAGGAAGGAAAGGATTCTTCTCTAAAGGCTTCAGCAGGGTTCACAGGCCTGCTGACACCTTAGTTTTGGACTTCTTGCCTTGAAAACTATGAGATAATCTATTTCTTTTGTTTGTTTTAAACCACTCACTTTGTGGTCACTCATTACAGCAGCCCTACAAACTAATGTAATACCGAGCCTCCTTACGATAGGCCAGGAGGGGAACAGAATATCGGCAGTCCTTCACAGGTCTGGACTGGATTCTCTTCTTAAACACAGAGACACTCACTGCTGGTGCAGCCAGAATCTGTTTCCCCCCTAACAGTGGAGGGTAAGTGTGTGATCAGCCCCTGCGTTCGTTCACCGCACTCGAGCCAACCAGCCTTTTCTTTCCCTCAAACATGTCACGCTTGCTTTGACGTAGGGCCTTGAACTTGCTGTTTTTATTGCCTGGTGTGCTTTTCCTTCAGCTCTTCCCAAGGCGCTCAGGCTTTTCTTCATTCAGGCTTCAGCTCAAGGTCACCTACACAGAACGGACTAATCCAACCTCCCTAGTCAAAACAGCAACAGGCACCCTTCCACCTTCCATCGCTGCTTTGTTTACCTCGTTAAATGTATCATATCAGAAATAATTTAATTGTTTGCTCACAGGCGTGTTTTTGCCTCCCCCGATAGGATGGAAACTTCACAAGGGCAGTGACTTCATCTTGTTCACCATTCAGCCTCAAGTGCCCAGAATTATCCCTGGCACCTAAAAGGTACCAATAAGGATTTCTGGACAGTCAAAACACTGACAATTCTAAGAAAACACATACACATATGGTATAGGAAAGGGAAAGGCATACATAAACTTTTAGGGGGAAAATATGGCACAAATAAAAATAAGAGAAAAAAGGAGAAATAAAATATCAAAAATCCTCCCAAGGTCTGGATTAGATGTATTTCCTAAACTACAAAGAAGCTCATTGATGGTACTGCCCGTTCTGTTTCTTCCTTACAGTGGCTAGCAAAACTTTCATAAAGGTTTGGGAAGAGGGTAGGAAGAAAAGAGGATAGGCTAGATCAGGGGTGGGCAAACTTTTTGACTCGAGGGCTACAATGGGTTCTTAAACTGGACCGGAGGGCCGGAACAAAAGCATGGATGGAGTGTTTGTGTGAACTAATATAAATTCAAAGTAAACATCATTACATAAAAGGGTACAGTCTTTTTTTTTTTTTTTTTTTTTAGTTTTATTCATTTCAAACGGGCCGGATCTGGCCCGCGGGCCGTAGTTTGCCCACGGCTAGGCTAGATGCTTGCATCGATGGATGAAATATGGCATGGTGGGGCAGATAAGTCAATAAAACCCCCCAAACTGGGAAGAAACTGAAGAAATAATCAACTGTGATCAGGGTAAATGAACTAAAAGACTACACAGAACAGTCACACTAGAGAACTGTTTAGCACAAGACTTATGAGAATTTGATCCCTTTTCACTATTCTCTGGAATGTTTTAATTCCTTCAAAGTTTTGAACACTTAGAAAGTATTAAATATATTTCTGCCCTCAGAGCACTCAGTCAAAAGATCTCAATGACTGTGTAATACTATGCTCTTGTCCACTGACCTAATGTGGCTTTCAATTTCTCTGCTCTATGATGAAATTGAGACTACTAACTAATCCTGTAAAAACTTCCAGTGTCAATAAGATCTTATATTTAAAAAGAAAATCTCAGCCCTAGCTGGTCTGGCTCAGAGGATAGAGTGTCGGTCTGTGGACTGAAGGGTCCCAGGTTTGGTTCCAGTCAAGGGCCCATGCCTGGGTGGCCGGCAGGATCCCCAGTGCTGAATCATTGATCAGAATCATTGATCAGGAGGCAGCTGATCAATGATTCTCTCTCATCATTGATGTTTCTATCTCTCTCTCTCTCCCCTCTCCCTTCCTCTCTGAAATCAATATATATATATATATATAAAATCTCAGAAGAACAGCTCCTTGAGTATTAAGTATTGTTGTTAACAACATAGGTAAGAATATATTGTTATAGTTTTATTTTTTAATTTATAGTGGTATCACAAAATTAATGAAATATGAACAAACAAATATTCTTATCCACTCATACTCATAGCAAAGACTGAGTGAATTGACATTATTCAATATTAAAAGGGGAGGAAAATATCTATAATTAAGATATTGAGAGTACTATATAAATAATTATACTTTGTTTATTCCACTTAATTCTTGTAAGAATTCAATGTTGCATGCATCAACTATTACCCTAAATCTCACAAACTTTCCTGAGAGGTGTAGAAAGGTGGCTGGTTTTTGTGGTTGTCCACCTTCGCTGATGGAGAAGTAGATGGGGCAATTTTTATAGGAATGACTCAGTGTACTACAATGGTCTCCAACCTTTCATGCTTATGAACACTTCTCAGTAAAAAGCTTTGAGCACATTTCTAAAATGTTTATAAGTTATAGAAACAAACTACATGATTATTAAATTGGGTATTAGCAAAGTTTAATTTCTTTTTCAGACAAAAAATAAGTATGTACTAACACTTAATACACTAATCATCGTATACACCATAATGAAGAAACTGCTTTGGAGCATAAAAAAAGAACAAAACAAGAGACAATGGGTTTGCTCCTATTATACATCCTAACTCTGCTGCTTCTTGAAACTCAAGGACAGAATTGCTGCCTTCTTAAGAGTATTATCTCACTTACTCTGTTAATGTTTCTGTGTTGGTATCAATAATAAAATTTCCTATATACTTGATCTATTTTACAAGAAAGTTTCCAAGTGTTGCTCTCAGGGGCAAAGATGGGTTATGAATCCTGTTATATGACACGTTGGGGAAGAAGGCTAGAGTGTCCGAAGGGCCCGGTGGTGCTGGGAAGTGGTAAAGGGGAATCAGGCCTCTTGGTGGGGGGAGGATGGAGAGCTGACAGATCCTTCAAGAGGCATGGTGTGTTCCCACAAGGGTTTCTCCCCCAGAAATAGGCAGTGCTACACCGGGGAGATGACATCATTTAACTTGGGGCTATTTGTAATTTCTTCACCCATGAGATTGGTAATAATACCTTTCTGTGATTTTATTTCTGTTAGGAGGGGTGACTAACAAGACAATTACTTGGCAAGAGAAGGAAGTGAATTTCCTGACTGTTTCTAAGGTGACAAATACTCCCTCCTACCTTATATTTTGTTAAAACACATTTTAGGTCAAACTAGAAAATGGAATGACACAGTAACGCAAGGCTCAACCATGTGTACATGAAGAAAGGGTGAACTTATACTTGGATATACAAAGTGATATGAAGTGTAGTGTAGGGAATTGAGACTTTACCCAAGGGATGTAAGGTTTGATGGTTCTGTTTGATTTCTTTTTAAATACTTACATCGCTGAGTCTTTCCCGAGAGCTGCTCCTGTGGAAACCTTTGGATTCTCCACTGGCGCTTTCACTGTCACTGTCCCTGCAGCTGTTCTGTCCTGGCTTGAGCTAAAGACAAAAGAAAAGAGAAACAAGAAGAGTCAGCGTTCTCCCCTCACAGGATTGTTGCTTCGCGCCTGTCTGTAAGCCTCATCAGAAGTGAATAACTTTAAGTCTTGATCTTAGACATTCTTCTCAGTTTCTGAATACTGTCAGGCAAGTTGCCATAGAGAGAAACACAGACGGTAGGATAAGCAAAACATTTACCATAGAATGCTGATGCAGATAAAAGAGTGAGCAAGCCTCAAATAAACACTTGAAAAGTCTAACAAGGGTCCATAAATCTTAGAAAGTAATCTTCCCTCAAAGTTTTCCTCTGTTTCATTGTGATTGTTGGTCAAAAATAAAAAGACCCAGAACACTGGCCAGATTACACCAACTATAATTTCCCACCTTGTTTCTCCTGTCCTCTTCTAATAAACAACAGAACAGGAGACAAACCAAGGCTTTCCCATCCTAGGAGAAAATGATGAGATGCTGGGTGCTATCCGTAACCACTGGGAAGACACTTAATAATCCTGTTTGTTGAAACAACGTTCTGGAGGTCTCCTGCTTGATATTTAAAAGTCCCAGGTTAAGACATACAGTTTAAGTAAATTAAGCCAGCACTCATTCAACAAACAGGTATTAAGTCCACAACTGGGCCTGGTAGTAAGCATTAGAGATATGGTGACAAACAAACAAACAAAAAAGTCTCTACACATTTACGCAGCTCTGGTTTTCCAATAAACGAGTCAAACACATAAGGAAGATCGGTCTGTCTATGATGTTATCACCAACCAAATTTGCAGAAATCCCAAGCAATTTCATGAAGGTTACAAGACACAGCCCCTTTACAATGTGCTCAATCTACCAAATGAAATAAAGTGCAAGACATGTAAGTATAACCATACAAGAAAATACTTGCTACATGAAAACCAAAAATTAGCCAGTGACCACCGAGGAAAGTGATTTTTGAAGCCATCGAGTTTGAAAGAGGACTGAGCTCAGAAGATTTGGCTGAGAGGAGAGAAGACAATCCTGATGGGAGAAAGGCAGAAAGCAAAGGCAGGGAAAGTGACTTGCCAGGAAATGATTCAGGTCTTCTCAGAAACAGAATGAGAAGACATGTTTGGGGAGAAAATAGAAAGAAATCTTAGAGAGGGGTGCATGGACCAGAACATGGATAGTCTCAATCAAAGTTCCATTTTTCTGGGAAGGAGGGAACTTCTGAGAGCAGGAACAGATAACAGGTAGTAAAACGTTTATCTGCAGGTTTTCATATGGCTCTGGGGCCAAGGGATAAGATGAACAAAATGAACGGAGACTGAATCTGTATTACATTTCTGTATCTTTAAGGTGCTTCTTTAAAGACTGAAGTGCAGACCCCACTTTTTAAAAACTGTTTTTATTGATTTTTAGAGAGACAGAAACATCGATGAAAAAGAAACCATCTATCAGCTACCTCCTGCACCTATTGGGGACTGAGCCTGCAACCTGGGTATGTGCCCTGACTAGCAATTCACTTGTGACCTCTTGGTTCATGGGTCCATGCGCAACCACTGAGCCATACCAGCAGGGCCAGACACCACTTTTGATCATACCACCTAATTACATATTTCCAGATCCCCACTATGTAGAGCATTCTTTTTAGCTTTCATACTTTCTACAAATCCACTTTTTTTTTTTTAAATCCTCACCCAGGACACGTTTTTTCATTGATTCTAGAGAGAGAAAAAGGGAGAGGGAGGAAGAGAGAAACATCAATGTGAGATAGAAACATCCATCAGCTGCCTCACACATGGGCCCCAACCAGGGATTGAACCCGCAACCTGGGTATATTCCCTGACTGGGAATTGAACCCATAAACCTTTAGTGCATGGGACAATGCTCTAATCCAGCCGTGGGCAAACTATGGCCCGCGGGCCGGATCCGGCCTGTTTGAAATGAATAAAACTAAAAAAAAAAAAAGACCTTACCCTTTTATGTAATGATGTTTACTTTGAATTTATATTAGTTCACACAAACACTCCATCCATGCTTTTGTTCCGGCCCTCTGGTCCAGTTTAAGAACCCATTGTGGCCCTGGAGTCAAAAAGTTTGCCCACCCCTGCTCTAATCACACAGCAACTCCAGCCAGGGCTCTACAAATCCATTTTTATCATTTCCTTCTAAACATTATTCTCCAGAAGTCTTCTCTAATGGAACCCTAAAAGTGATGCTAATTCTGCTTTGTATCCTCCTCAGCCTTTAAGTATTTTGTCTCCTCCTAAGTTATTGCTAAACTTGCTAATTCTCAGTTAATCCAGATGCAAGCTCTATGAGCCTTTCTTATTACTATGGAATATAAGTTCAGAATATTGTCATTCTATTCAAGTATTCATTTTTATACTTAGGGGATTTAATCTAAAATGAACATCACTTTCTCTCACTTTCTTGAATAAGCCATGTCCATTTCTGTTCTCCACTTTTTCACACTGGATTTCCTCTTTCTGGCATGCTCATCCTCACATTCTCTGTGCTCTTCAGGCCAAGATTTTTTTTAAAGCTCATAGATAGTATATCCTCCACCATGGTCTTTGAAGAAATCTTTCTTTATAAATTCATTTTTTAATATATGCCCTCACAGTTAGCTAGCATAACATTCTATCATATATTTTCAAGTTTAAAGCAGACTACTATTAAATAAGTTTGCACTGATGATAAAATCTGTATGTGGAGAGGCTCCCTTAATTTATAAGCAATGTCAGAAATCTCACCTCACTGGATCTCTGAGTTAAGCAACATAGGTAAAGGTACCTCCAATGTGTAGATGAAGAAACAAATAAAACCAGAGATGTGCTCAGAAGTAGGCATGAAATCTAGAACTAAACCCATGTCTCTACTGCCTACTGCTCACTTCATTGAAATCTTAGTGCCCATTTATTTTTTTAAAATATATTTTTATTGATTTTTCAGAAAGAGGGAAAGGGAGAGGGATAGAGGAAAGAATCATCGATGAGAGAGAAAGATCGATCGGCTGCCTCCTGCATGCCCCCTAATGGAATGGAGCCCACAATCTGAGCATGTGCCCTGACCTGGAATGGAACAGGGACCTCTTGGTTCCTGAGTTTACGATCAACCACTGAGTCACACCAGCTGCACCTTAGTATGCATTTAAGTATTTACATTTAACATGGAAATAATGAGTCTGCAGTATGTTAGTATCTCCATAGAATATATTCTAAATACATCTTTAGTACTTAACTACATTCACAAGAAAGAACTCTTATAAGGTGATATCTGATCAAGAGATGTTTATAAAAACTCAGTCCCCCAACTAAGATGAAAAATAAAGATCCAAGGAATAAAGGGTATCAGGGTGTGAAGACTTTTTCTAGAATCTAACTGGCCTAGCAAACTGTGGACTTTGCATATGGATCTTTTCCATGTTTTTGCATGGAAGGAAAATGATACAAGGCCCAATAAGAGACTCCAGTGGACTTGACATAAATTATTTGACTAACTGTTGATCTGGGCTAAGTGCAAAACGCAAGAAGAACTGAGATGAAGCAGTTTGCTAGTCTTCCCTGTGCCCTGCCAGCAAAAGCACTTCAGTGAATTTTCTTGGGAGAGTCTTACAAAAAATCCACCCTTACACTATCCCTTTCTCCTCCAAAGCCAGGCTCAAGTTTAAAGGAAACTTAGGATTTTAAACTGTCAGACAGCTCAATATTTCAAAGAAATGGATTGACTATAGTAAGTACTAAAGCTAAACCACATGATTTCAGGCAAAAGAAGTATTCACTCTTAATCCCATGAATATATTTAAAACTGGCATTTTCAGCCACATCCAATGGATCATTTGGGGTAGCATAACTAACTCAAAAGTTGTAATCCTTCACCTGAAATTCCCAGCTATTTCCTACAACCAAGAGACATTACAAAGGCCACGTGTTGGCTTAAACATTTAAAGGCCTAAGAAAAATCAATCTGCTTACATTGATTTGTCCTAGCATCCATGGCAGCTCTGTTATAAGAAAGCATTGCTCTAACTGATGCAATGAGTTTTCTTACTATCAGACTATAAATACTTCAACACCTCGTTTATTTGAAAATTACTGTAATTCACTCTCTAGTTCCAGAACTTTCTTCCCATCAGAGGAGTATATATTTCAGTCACCAGTATTAAAACAAACGAGACAAAATGAAAGGATACTAATGTCTGGCATGAGTGGCAGTAATTATATCGATAAGATTAATATCTTTTATAAAATGAAGCCATTTCGTTTTTCATTAGATTTCACTGTCAACAATATATTCTCCACACTCTGAAACTGTGATCTCGTTACAGACTTAACTGTTATTAATGGCTAATTAGGAAAATAACGATCCATGGTTTTATCACTGCTAATGAACATATAACAAAGTCTCATCTCCCTGGTCTGAGTGAAAGGGAGAGCAATTCTGCACACATCTGCCAAGATTTGTGAGCCAGGCTATGATCATTCTTTTCAGCTTGAGTATGGAGAGTTCCAGCAAGATACTAGCTGCTCAGCAGGTGTCATTAACCCTTCAAGCAAAATTTATAGGAGAATAAAGTATGTAGAGAAGATGTCTATGCCTGGAACTCCCGAGGAATGATGTAAATTATGCAGTGTAATACAGAAGATCATCCAATTATGCAGTGCAATGCAGAAGAGCATTCCACAGTTTTGGTTCCTCAAAGTGGCATAAATCCCATCTGAGACTGCTGAGTTCTCCTGTAAGGATCTAAATAAATTCTATATAAGGTTTTTAACATGTGTCAATAAGCACAGAATTTTCTCTCAAAGGAATTTTGAAATACACCTTCATTAAAACAGTAAGAATTTAATCTCATAAATTTTTTTTTCCAAAAAATAATTGTCCACAATGGGGAGGGTATAATAGATTGGGTGGCATCTGTACTATTTTATTCCTTAGGCTTTAAAAAGTATTCCAGATGAGATATAGAGACCAAATTCAAGAACTTAACGATAGCTCTGCTGGCATGGCTGAGTGGTTGAGGGTCTTCCTATGAACCAGGAGGTCACGTTTCGATTCCAGGTCAGGGCACATGCCCAGATTATGGGCTCGATCTCCAGTGTTGGGTATGCAGGAGACAGCTGATCAATGATTCTCTTTCATCATTGATGTTTCTATCTCTCTCTTCCTCTCCCTTCCTCTTTAAAATAAATAAAAATATTTTTAAAAATGAAAATTATAAACATGTAAGTAAAATAATTTGCAGGACCTATAAAATATGTGCTAGAGGTTTAACTCGTGTATTTTCCATTAAATGAAAAATAAAAGAAATAACCTACGTATAGAGATTAAAAAGAACATAAAGAAATAAGAAAAACAAAACAAAACAAAACAAAACACAACTATAGCGAAAAGTAAAGGAAGATTATCTACTTATATAAAAACCCTGGGTGTAACATCACGACCCAAGGCGCGACCAACCGGAAGGAAGTGAGTCCTGCAGGGGTTGTATTGGAAAGGGCTTCGCCCTCCCCCAGCTGTTTCCCCGGTAGGGCAAGGTTTCAGGCAGGAACCCGCCCTCAGAGCAGAGCCTGGAAGTACTGAGTCCTGGGTTGCCTTGCCAAGGGCTGCGCCCTTCCAGAGCTGTTTCCTGTGAGGCCTGAGGCAAGAACCCACCCTCGGAGCACCAGGAGCAACCAGCAGCAGTCAGTCCTAGGTTGCTGAGGCGGAGGCCACAGTGTGGTAGAACTCTGGGTCTGGCCCAACAGTGGGCGTGGCCGGCCTTCAAACCAGACCATGACAGTAGGGAGGAGGCAGCCCCATTCCTCAAAGATGCTGCTGTTGGGTAGCTTGCTGTCAGTGGCCTGCCAGCCAGGAACCCCATTCACCTGCACCCTGGACCCTGACAGGACGGAGGAGGGAGCCCCATTCCTCATGGAATCGACAGGTGGCCAGCTTGCCATAAGGAGCCTGCCAGCTAGGAATCCTATTCACCTGCAGATCTGTATAAAGTTTTAATATATTATATTAGAGGTCGTGGTGGTACTGTTTTACCCACAGCGTCTACAGGAATTGCTGCAAATTTAGTTCTCGGTGGAAGCACCTTTCATTCCCAATATTGCCGGGGTCCAACCCCAGCAGGTCCAGGGGTCCCCAAAGGTGTGGACGGAGTCAGCGAAGAAGGAAGGACACGGAGACAGTGTTCAGTTGATCAGCAGCCTAGCCAGGATCTCCAGCCAGGATCTCCAGCCAAGTTCTGGTCTGGATCTCCAGAGAGGTTCTGCTTAGGATCTCCAGCCAGGTTCTGTGTCCATGTTCTCTTGCTAGGTTCTCCAGCCAGGTTCTGTAGCCATGTTCCCTCGCTAGGTTCTCCAGCCAGGTTCTGTAGCCATGTTCCCTTGCTAGGTTCTCCAGCCAGGTTCAGTCACCAGGTTCTAGTCACTTTCTCTTGCCAATTTCTGTAGTCAGGTTCAGTCCAGGATCTTTTGCCATGTTCTCTCCAGCGAAGTTCTTCTGTCTGTAGGTTCTGTGTTCTAAGTTCTGTGTTCTAAGCTCTGTATTCTAAGTTCTGACTCTTGCTGTCTTACTACATCTGTATTTATACCAGTTGATTCAATCCTATCAATCTCTATTACAAAGGTTAGGGCGTTTCTTATCTCCATTCCAGGGAGTAAAGATTATGTAGCTTAAGCATGATTGTTCATAGTTAAAGTGATTAATTACCCGCCTGGCACTTAGTTAAGAGGTTTTATTCCCTCCCTAACTTCAGGGGAAAATCCCTACCTGGGGAAACAACCTTTCTCAGAGAGGTGACCTTGGTTAAAACACATAGTGCCAAGAAGGTGAGCAAACATATTAGGAACAGTATGCCATATATGCCAGGTCCCTTGAAACAGCAAGCATGTACCGGCTCCCGGCAAATTCCCCCTTTTTTATTTTTTAAAAGCCAGGCATTAAAAAGAAAAACCCCAAATGCTCTCTTGTATCCATTTTAAGAGTAGGATTGGCGCTTTCCGCTATTACCTGAGTCCTGATCTATCATCCCAGGGAGAGATTGCCAATCCTGCACTTTCCCAGGGTGGAAAGGCTGCAGTGGGGTTAAGGATAAGGCTCCTTGGGCCTACCTTCTCCCATGCCATTACATTTACCTTTCCTTCCTCAGAAAAGCATGGACATACTTCTTGTATAAAACGTTCTGTCTGACTGGGAGTAACCTTAATTCCTCTGCTAACAAGCATATGTGTTAAAAGATCAATACAGAGTCTTATTTCTTTAGACTCAGTATGGCACATCTTCTTAATCTAAAGATCAATACAGAGTCTTCTTTCTTTGGACTCAGTATGGCACATCTTCTCAATCTAAGAATCAATACAGAGTCTTCTTTCTTTGGACTCAGTATGGTACATCTTCTCAATCTAAGTTCTGTACTATCCACCTTCTTACCCTACTTATCCTCATAGGGGGGTCTGCAATACCCTGGTGGAGTCCTATCCGTCCCAAATGTGGGGGTTCTCAATGGGGGGCGGGGCTTACCTAGGGGAATCCTGTTCCAGGGGTTCCCAAAGGTGTGGACGGAGTCGGCGAAGACTATCCACCTTCTTCCTACGGTGGAGTCCTATCCATCCCGAGAGTGGGGCTTACCTAGGGGTCCCTGTTCGGGCGCCATATGCTGGGTTTGAGCCCCAGCGGGTCCAGGGGTCCCCAAAGGTGTGGATGGAGTCGGCGAAGAAGGAATGATATGGAGATAGCGGTCAGTTGATCAGCAGCCTAGCCAGGATCTCCAGCCAGGATCTCCAGCCAAGTTCTGGTCTGGATCTCCAGAGAAGTTCTGCTTCGGATCTCCAGCCAGGTTCTGTGTCCATGTTCTCTTGCTAGGTTCTCCAGGTTCTCCAGCCAGGTTCTGTAGCCATGTTCCCTCGCTAGGTTCTCCAGCCAGGTTCTGTCCAGGTTCTCCAGCCAGGTTCAGTCACCAGGTTCTAGTCAGGTTCTCTTGCCAATTTCCGTAGTCAGATTCAGTCCAGGATCTTTTGCCATGTTCTCTCGCTAGGTTCTGTCTCTAGGTTCTGAGGCCAGTTTCTGTCCAGGATCTTTTGCCATGTTCTCTCCAGCGAAGTTCTTCTGTCTCTAGAGAACGTTCTGTGTAGGTTCTGAGCCTAGGTTCTGTCTCTCTTGGTTCTGTATTCTAAGTTCTGTGTCTTGCTGTCTTATTACATCTGTATTTATACCAGTTGATTCAATCCTATCAATCTCTATTACAAAGGTTAGGGCGTTTCTTATCTCCATTCCAGGGAGTAAAGATTATGTAGCTTAAGCATGATTGTTCATAGTTAAAGTGATTAATTACCCGCCTGGCACTTAGTTAAGAGGTTTTATTCCCTCCCTAACTTCAGGGGAAAATCCCTACCTGGGGAAACAACCTTTCTCAGAGAGGTGACCTTGGTTAAAACACATAGTGCCAAGAAGGTGAGCAAACATATTAAGAACAGTATGCCATATATGCCAGGTCCCTTGAAACAGCAAGGATGGACCCGCTCCCGGCACAATATAAATTACTGATCCCATTAAATGAAACTTCAATTTCTAGACTCGATATAAACAGTGAAGTTGCTAAAACTATTAAAAAGGCCCAACTTCTCATTATTGATGAATGCACCATAGCATCCAGTCATGCTATAAACGCCATAGACAGATTACTAAGAGAAATTATGAGTCTGACTGTTGTATTTGGTGAGAAAGTTCTCCTTCTTGGAGGGGATTTTCAACAATGTCTCAGTATTGTACTGCATGCTATGGGATCAGCCATAGTACAAACGAGTGTAAAGTACTGCAATGTTTGGGGATGTTTCAGAAAGTTGTCTCTTACAACAAATATGAGATCAGAGGATTCTGCTTATAGTGGATGGTTAGTAAAACTTGGAGATGGCAAACTTGATAGTTTTCATTTAGGAATGGATATTATTGAAATCCCTGTGAAATGATTTGTAATGGATCTATTATTGAAGCTACCTTTGGAAATACTATATATACAGATAATATTAAAATATATCTAAATGTGTAATTCTTTGTCCAAAAAATGAGCATGTTCAAAAATTAAATGAAGAAATTTTGGATATACTCGATGGAGATTTTCACACATATTTGAGTGATGATTCCATTGATTCAACAGATGATGCTGAAAAGGAACATTTTCCCATCGAATTTCTTAATAGTATTACTCCTTCGGGAATGCCATGTCATAAATTAAAATTGAAAGTGGGTGCAATCATCATGCTATTGAGAAATTTTAATAGTAAATGGGATCTTTGTAATTGTACCAGATTTATTATCAAAAGATTATGACCTAACATTATCGAAGCTGAAGTATTAACAGGACCTGCAGAGGGAGAGGTTGTTCTGATTCCAAGAATTAATTTGTCCCCATCTGACACTGGCCTCCCATTTAAATTGATTCGATGACGGTTTCCCGTGATGCCAGCATTTGTGATGGCTATTAATAAATCACAAGGACAAACTCTAGACAGTCTAGAGTAGGCATATTCCTACCTGAACTCGTTTTTGTACATGGTCAGTTATATGTTGTTTTCTCTCGAGTTTGAAGAGCATGTGACATTACAGTTAAAGTTCTAAATACTTCATCACAAGGGAAATTAGTCAAGCACTCTGAAAGTGTTTTCACTCTTAATGTGGTGTACAGGGAGATATTAGTAAAAGGCGAAAGATTTATGCGATCTGAAGAGAAACCAGAGTATAAGGGAGATATTAGAATAAGTTTAATCACTTTATCAGTCATTGTTTGCATTACTATTGTTTTTATATCATATTTTTGTTGTTTTCATATCATGTTTTTGTTGTTTTTATATCATGTTTTTGTCGTTTTTATATCATGCCTCTGTTGTTGTTATATCATTTTGTTACTGTTTATTTATTAATAAATTTATATATTATTTTCATATACATTTTACTAATTTCCTTTCATCTCTCACACTTCTATTATAGAGAAAGGGCAAATAGCAATATTAAAATATCTCCACTAATTAATTCCCTTTTTAAAAAATATATATTTTATTAATTTTTTAAAGAGAGGAAGGGAGAGGGATAGAGAGTTAGAAACATCGATGAGAGAGAAACATCTATCAGCTGCCTCCTGCACACTCCCCACTGGGGATGTGCCCGCAACCAAGGTACATGCCCTTGACTGGAATCGAACCTGGACCCTTGAGTCCGTAGGCTGATGCTCTATCCACTGAGCCAAACTTGTTAGGGCAATTAATTCCCTTTTAATGTGCATGAATTTCATGCACCGGGCTACTAGTAAAAATATAAATAACATAATGAATTGAAAATTAAAATATTGTACAATTAATAAAGTAGAGTAAAACTGGGAGCAAAACTTACAAAGATAAGAGAGAAACCTCGTACAAACCTAAGAATAAAAAGAGATAAAAAGCAATACCAAACATGAAAATAATATCATTATTATTTAATTGCCTCTAGGTCCATGAAAATATATCATTACATAATAATGTGATAACAAGACACACTTATATAAAAAATATAATAGGCACAAATCTAAATTATAGCAGTAAACATTATTCTTTGGTACTGTCAAAGTAATAATCAAATATTTTAAAATTTTAAAGAAAATTTAACAAAATTTGATTCAGAGCATGTAAAAAATATGCAAAGCTAATCTATGCCGAAATCTGATAATAACAAAACAAAAAGGGAAATATGGAATAATATTCTTAATTAAAAGAGCTGCTAAAATATGATGAAATATAATAAGTTGAACTTAATAAAATCTATCAGAATTTTTCACAAAAATATGAGTTCATTAATTTGCAAGTGGGCACCATGAGCTTTTTGAAGTGATGGCAAAGTTCTGAAATTGAAGTATGATGCTGGTTGCATAACTCTTAAATTTAGTGAAATTCATTAAATTGTACATTTACACTAAGTGGATTTATGGGATGTAACATATTTCAAGAAAGCAATTTATTTTTAAAAAGCAAAAGATCCCATCAGTTTAATTTCTTCAAGTCAACAGTGCCATATAAAATCTACTCACAGGGTAAACAGGGGCAAGTATCTTGAGGGCCCCCTTGGGTTCCTGCCTAACACAGTGAGTTTACAAAGGTAAGAAAAGGAGAAATTGTCTCTAGGTCCATGTATCATAAAATGACTCCAATGGAATCCAGAAAGTTTTATTAATGTAATATAAGATAGGGTTCATAGATATGCCTGGACTATGAGAGTATCATTTAACTGTGTGAGCGATGTTCCCAAATAAATGCTTAAAGAATTGCACAGATAATATCTTGAAGACTCTCATAAGTTTGAAAAATGCAAAGGGCTAAAGCACTTCTACTTGTCAATTAACCTACATATTATTTGAGATTTAAAGATGTTCAGTGGACTTTATAGCAGTAGGAAAAATTGAAAGTTAGTAAAATAAAGAGGAAATAAGCCAAAATCAATCTACTTACATAGCCTCAAACATAAACAAGAAGCAATAAGACAATCAAGAACAATCTGACCAACTTTGATATCTTTCCAATAGACAAACTCAACCCAGATAACAAAACTTACTGTTTTACAGCTTATCAAGAGAATCAAAACTCTTCTATGAGTTGGCCAAGGTGCTATTATACTATTTCTTCATAACTTAATCCGGTGAAGGGAAGAGAGTGCAAATGTAAAAAGCAATGCTTGATGTATTACTAAACATCTCTACCTACAACTTGGGTATTATTTCTAGATTAAATTTATGTTGAGACAAAAGGTTTAATAACATACCTGACTTTTTGATTTTCTACCAAAAAAAGATAAACTATAGGGGGGAAACTCTAAGGGGAAAAGGATGTACAAAATGGGACTAAAGAGAAAAGCCTGAAAGAATAGAAGGTGCTTGGGATTCCTTGGGTTTGTTTGTGGACTGCTAGGATAAATCCGTTTTCAAATAGGCTCACAAATTCACACACAATATACATCTGAAATGCACAAATAATTCTATGAATACGTTTGACCACTTTGGTACAGTTTCTAACCTTCTGATAATGATAATTTGATTATTAAAAGGAAACTCTGAGAATATTATTTGGGAGGAGAGGATAAAGATACAAAAATAACAAATACACAAACCTCAGTTTTATAGTCTTCTATAAACAAAACCAATTTTCAAACTTTTTAATGACCTGACATTATTTAAAATAACCATCACCCTCAAACCTGAAATGCTTTATGTCTTTTATTTTTCCCATTTGAAAACAGTCATCTGAAGTGTAAGGAAGGAAATGACAGCATTTAACCTTAATTGCTTCCTTACTCCACATACATATGAATTTTAATTAGGGGAGATGGACACAATTCAGTCCATAGCATTTAACCTGTATATCACTACACTTATTACCATGTAGTGACTATTTCATACTAGTTTATATTACTTCCAGGACAATAGAAATAAATGGGTTTAGCAAGCACTATTCAACTTTTTTGAAAAGCCACAGACATCCTAGGTGGGATGGGTCCCACAAATGCATTTCTAGCATATTTGATATAACTATTATAAACTGCATTGTGCCCACCCAAAATTTATATGTAGAAACCCTAACTTCCATTTCTTCAGAATGTGGCTTTTCTTGAAGATGGGATTTTAAAAAGGTAATTAAGTTGAAATGAGTCCATTACAGTGGGCCCTAATCCAAGCTGACTTGTCCTATATAATAAAACCCTAATATGCAAATCAACACAACAGCAGAACAACCGGTTATTATGATATGCACTGACCACCAGGGGGCAGACGCTCAACGCAGGAGCTGCCCTCTGGTGGTCAGTGTGTTCCCACAGGGGGAGCGCCGTTCAGCCGTGGAAGCCAGGCTCATGGCTGGTGAGCATGCAGGTGGCGGGAGGCTCTCCTTCCTCCATGGCAGCGCTAAGGAACAGCGAGCCGTGGGATCTCAATACCAGATATCAAGCTGTATTACAAAGCCACTGTTCTCAAAACTGCCTGGTACTGGTACAAGAACAGACATATAGATCAATGGACTAGAATAGATAACCCAGAAATCAACCCGAACCAATATGCTCAATTAATATTTGACAAAGGAGGCAAGAACATACAATGGAGTCAAGACAGTCTCTTCAATAAATGGTGTTGGGAAAATTGGACAGATACATGCAAAAAAAATGAAACTAGACCACCAACTTACACCATACACAAAAATAAACTCAAAATGGATAAAGGACTTAAATGTAAGACGGGAAACCATAAAAATACTAGAGGAATCCAAAGGCAACAAAATCTCAGACATATGCCAAAGCAATTTCTTCACTGATACTGCTCCTAGGGCATTGGAAACTAAAGAGAAAATAAACAAATGGGACTACATCAAAATAAAAAGCTTCTGCAAAGCAATAGAACCCATCAGCAAAACAACAAGAAAGCCCAATGCATGGGAGAACATATTTGCCAATGTTATCACCAATAAGGGTTTAATCTCCAACATTTATAGGGAACTCATACAACTTAACAAAAGGAAGATAAACAATCCAATCAAAAAATGGGCAAAGGACCTAAATAGACACTTTTCAAAAGAGGACATTCAGAAAGCCAAGAGACATATGAAAACATGCTCAAAGTCACTAATCATCCAAGAGATGCAAATCAAAACAACAATGAGGTATCATCTCACACCTGTCAGAATGGCTATCATCAACAAATCAACAAACGACAAGTGCTGAAGAAGATGCGGAGAAAAGGGAACACTCGTGCACTGCTGGTAAGAATGCAGACTGGTGTAGCCACTATGGAAGACAGTATGGCGTTTCCTCAAAAAGTTAAAAATGGAACTCCCATTTGACCCAGTGATCCTACTTCTAGGAATATATACCAAGAAACCAGAAACACCAATCAGAAAGGATATATGCATCCCTATGTTCATATCAGCACAATTTACCATAGCAAAGATCTGGAAACAGCCTAAGTGCCCATCAGCAGATGAATGGATTAGAAAACTGTAGTACATCTACACAATGGAATACTATGCTGCTGTAAAAAAGAAGGAATTCTTACCATTTGCAACAGCATGGATGGAACTGGAGAGCATTATGCTAAGTGAAATAAGCCAGTCAATGAAGGAAAAATACCACATGATCTCACTCATTCATGGATAATAAAAACCATTATAAACTTATGAACAAAAATAGATACAGAGGCAGAGCAGCATCGAACAGACTGTCAAACTAGAACGGGAAGGCCGGGGGCATGAGGGGGGCGTGTAAGAGATCAACCGAAGGACTTGTATGCATGCATATAAGCATAACCAATGGACACAAGACACTGGGGGGTAGGGGAGGCCGGGGGGATGTGAAGGGGGGGGGTGAGGAAATATATGTAATACTCTTTGTAATACTTTAAGCAATAAAAAAAAAGAAAGGAATAGCGAGCTAAGTGGTAAGGAGCAGTGAGCAGGGCAGTAAGAAGCAAGGGGTCCTGGACTGCGAGAGGGCGCAGGTTGGGCTGAGGGTCCCCTCCAGTGCATGCATTTTGTGCACCGGGCCCCTAGTGTCCATATAAGAAGAGATTGAGACAAAGGGAGAGACACCAAAAATACACATGCACAGAGAAAAGGCCACATGAGGACACAATGAGAAGGCAGCCAACTAACTATAAGACAAGGAGAGAGGCCCTAGGAGAAAACAAACCTGCCAACACCTTGGTTTAAAACTTCTAGTTTCCAGAACTAAGAGAAAATAAATTTCTGTTTCCTAAGCCACCAGCTCTGTGGTATTTTATTACAGCAACCCTAGGAAACGAATAATCCTTCTATATAGGGTACAAATATCCTGGCTATTATTGGTCCCAACTTAGAAGAGAACATAGTGACTCAAGACAAAACAAAGAAACTCAGCTACCTTTCCATTTCTTTCATTCCCTTTACAAAAAAAATTAAAAAAAAAAGTCTGGAAAATATTTTATTCAGCATCTCCAATTCTTCTCTACAGTCTCTGTTTAACCTGGTCCCAGGAGGCTTTTGTCCCACTGCCATGAAATTGCTCTGTCAAACTCAACAACAAGCTATCAAAAGCATTTGCAGAGCTCAGGGCAAGAAACCCACAAACTTGTGTCTAAATAGTTATAAGGTGTAAATCAAACTAATATAGTGTTAAAAAAATATGTCATCTTCTGACCTTGCTTAAATAAATGTTCATAATGACAATGAAGACAAGGTCTTACTTTAGAATTCTGTATTCCTTGAAGTTCCTTGATGGAATGTGCCAGTGCAGAAGATCCGGGCCCTGGCATATGCAGTTCTCTCCTCATGTATAGCTCTGTCCTATATCGCAAGAAGCCTCACCTGCAGATGGGGTAATCTCCCACCCAACCTCCAGGCTCCATCCACATCACCCGTTTTACCCAACTCCCACTGGCAATGGCCCTGATTCAGGCTTATATATATATATAGCTGTGGTGTGATCTGCTCTCAGGAGGATGCATTTAGGAAATAGATGCTAAAAGCCAGATTGGGAATATTTGGGCTAGGAATTCTGAAGTCCCAGATAACCAGTAGAAGGGGAGTAGTAAGCTCCAAGTGGGCACATGTCCTTGGCCCTTTGAATTCTTCCATCTGCAAAGGGGCATGGCTTAAGGAGAGCCACAGTAGGACCCAAGGCAGAAGGCCCTCTGCCTGGCTTTAAAGGCAGTAGCAATCATTAACAACCTCCAAATGGTAGACACAGTGGTCACTGTCAGTCGCCCACTGAACTGATCTATCTAACAGTACCATCTGACACAGTGGTCAGTCCGTCAGCCTTGAAGCACTTGCTTCACTCCTGCTCTTCCTCTGACCTCTCTGGCTACTCCTTATCAGTCTCCTGATGAGTCTGCCATATCCTCCCAACTCGTAGGTTCCCTAGGGCTCAGTCCTTGGACCTCTTCTTTTTTCTATCTATACTTACTACCCTTAATAATCTCATCCAGTCTCATGCTTTTAAATAATACCTATGTGCTGATGATGTCTAATTTATATATTTAGCCCCAATCCCCTCCCAAAATTCCAGTCTTTTAAATGCAGCTGCGTTTTCTAATTTCACATCTAATGGGCATCACAAACATAAACTGACTAAAGAAATATTCTCGATGTTTCCAATTGTTCTTAATAGCAATTTATCTTTCCAGTTGCTTAGACAACCCCCCGCCCAAAAAAAAAACAAAAAAAAACAAAACAAAACACAAAAACTTCTTTCCTTCTAGTTACCACCCTGCTCAAAGCTACCCTTATCTCTTGCCTGGATTATGACAACATCTTCCTGTCTGATCTCCCTGCTTGTGTTCCTGCCCTCTACATCCACGCATCTCCCCCAGGGTCTAGAGTGCTCTTGTAAAAAAGTAAGTCAGTTAATGCCCTATTCTCCTCAGTATCTTTCAGAGACTTTCTATCGCTGTGGGAACAAAGACCAAGGTCTTTAGAATAGTCTAACAAGGTAGCCCCCATTCTATTTGGTTCCCCCATTATTTCTCTGGCCTCATTTTCTACTCCTCTCTGCCTTGTTCACTCTGTAACAATTTCATTGACCTCATCAATGTTTCTCAAATAAGCCAGACATGCTCTCACCTCAGAGACTTTGCAACTGCTGAACTCTCTGT
Organism: Myotis myotis; assembly: GCF_014108235.1. Classification (NCBI taxonomy): domain Eukaryota; kingdom Metazoa; phylum Chordata; class Mammalia; order Chiroptera; family Vespertilionidae; genus Myotis; species Myotis myotis. The sequence goes on along the minus strand of NW_023416357.1, from coordinate 86,080,579 downwards.
CTGAAATGTTCAGCCCCCAGAAGGCACAGGCTCACTATCTCCCTTCTTTAGGTCTTTATTTAAATGTCACTTTCTCAGTGAGGACTTCCTTGGTCATTCTGTTTGCAATTGTAACCCTGCCTCTACTGACCACCTCCTAAGTAATATATAGTTTACTTCTTTTATTTGTTCTCTGTCTCCTCCAAACTCCTGCTTCTCAATAACATCACAACTCGATAAGGTACATGAGAACCAGGGTTTTTATCAGTTTTGCTCACTGTTATATCCGAAGAATCTATAACAGTGCCTAGAATTTATCAGATGCTCAGTAAGTATTTTAAATTAATCAGCATGCATTATCTTTTAAGGTCTACAACATGTAAGCCAGTCTTTAAAATGTCCCACAGAATGGGGCTACTAGTATATCATAAAAACCTAGTATTCTAGGATTGGCCAATGGAAGAGTTCAAAAGCTAAGTGGTAATATGAAGAGTGGCATGTGCACTAGAGAACCTGTGGTCCATTAGCTTACTTATTCTTCAAAAAGTGCTATTGCTAATTTTGTTCTTGAAACAGTCATCATATGTAATTTAATATATTTTAGATAGGGATAGGATTATAAAATGAAAAGTAGCATATAATTAGTTTAATAAATCTTCCTCCTGGCATTTGAAAATATTAAAAGTACTTGTTCAGCAAAAGGTCAAAAACCACTAGCAAGAGAAGTTAATAGCTCTCTTCTTATTATACATGCTTACTGATGAGATTGCCACTTTTAAATAATTTGGATAATATGAAACATTTAAAAATCCTATGTATTTTGCCTTTAAACAAGAGCTTTTAAAAAATATTTTCTCATTTTAAAAAATTAATCTAGCAAAAACCTTCTGACACATCGCACACAAAGGCAGGAACGCTTAAACACATGTACTACCTATCACTGATTGATTATTAACAACAACACTTACAAAAGAAACCAAATTGGTTATAGAAATAAAGATACAACGGGGCCTTGACTTACGAGTTTAATTCGTTCCTTGATGGAGCGCGTAACTCAAATTACTCATATGTCAAATCAATTGTGAAGGAGTGAAACACGTGATGCTGGGCTGATGTGGCGTTCACTGTGACATTCGCTGTGCCAACTAGCGGTGGGGTATCCGAAGCTGGCTTGTAGCCCGAATTTTAGCTCGCAACTCAAAGCAAAAAATCGGCCGAGAGGGCTCGTATCTTGAAAAACTCGTTAGACGGGACACTCGTAAGTCAAGGCCCCACTGTATCCTCCCAAGTACATTTTTAAATGAGAAGGTACTTTCTAGGAGATGGGTGGTATACGTTTTTTTGTCAAAAAGCAAGTAATGGTTTGTATGACCTCCGGTATGAGCGCACTCCACTGAAGAGGAGCACTACCTGAATTAATTCTATAGTTACACAGAGTGATTTTGGTATCATTCCAGCAGCATCACCACATCCTACACTGTCCTGCATTGATTATTTGCATCATCTTCCTGGCCTCTGAGGAGCCTGAATCAGAAATTCAGGCTTTCCAATAAACTTAACTAGTTTGTTAGAGCAGGTGATTTTCACTCGGCTCCAGAAGATTTAGTTATGAAGCCTCTCCCATTTTAACCTGGGCCAAATAGACTTAGGGAGTGGGATAATCCAACTTTGAAAGAAGGGCAGGTGGGGAAAGGCAGCTTGCACAGAAAACCATAAATTTCCCAATTATCAAAAATTTTTAGTTTAAACACATGGCATTACCCCAAGATGCAGAAAGATTCAAATACAGAGTTTCCAATTCTTGGCATGATTTTGCTGATTTTCAAAAATTAATAATACTAATCCTATCTAATAAAGAGGTAATATGCGAACTAACCATCACTCCAACACATAAGATGGCTGCCTCCATGTGGTCAAAGATGGCTGGCAGGGGCGGGAAGTTGGGGGGGGACCAGGCCTGCAGGGGAGGGCAGTTGGGGGCAACCAGGCCTGCAGGGGAGGGCAGTTGGGGGCAACCAGGCCTGCAGGGGAGGGCAGTTGGGGGCAATCAGGCTGGCAGGGGAGGGCAGTTAGGGGCAATCAGGCTGGCAGGGGAGCAGTTAGGCATTGATCAGGCTTGCAGGGGAGTGGTTAGGGGGTGATCAGGCTGGCAGGCAGAAGCGGTTAGGGGCAATCAGGCAGTCAGGCGAGTGGTTGGGAGCCAGTAGTTCTGGATTGTGAGAGGGCTGTCAGACATCCCTCGAGGAGTCCCAGATTGGAGAGGGTGTAAGCTGGGCTGAGGGACACCCCCCCCACACACATGAATTCCGTGCACCGGGCCTCTAGCAATAATAATAATAATAATAATAATAATAATAATAATAATAATAAAGAACTTGACAATGTTTCCTAACTAAACTCAGAGATGAGAAGGCCTGTTGGAAACATAAATTGGGATCCCATTCAAAGGTAGACTAGGTCTCTCCATTGTAGATCTACATATCTGGCAATTAACTGGAGATAAGATGACAGCTGAGACTTTCACTTTGAAGGTAAGAATTTAAACACACTGATTTCTGGCTGTCAACACAGGGGCAACGGCTAGTAAATGAAGAGTTTTTGCCTGGCTCTAGAGATAACATATTCTCAGCGGCACCCAAAATACCTCTCTGACTCCATGTACCCAAGAAAGAAAGCAGTGAGTAAGCCTACTATACAAAACAAACAAGCAATCTTCATATAATATCTAAGAATCACAAAAACTTGGCAAATTAAATTGCACTTCCCAATATTTTAAATGGAGAAACCAATCCTGAAAAGACTAAATAATCTGAAGAAAAGTCACAAAAGGCAGAAAGAGAGGCAGACAGGATGTAGCCCTTGGTCGTTATACAGAGCTAGTGAGTACAGTAGAAAGAACGTTTCCTTAGAATTTAAAATTAGACTTTCCCTTCATCACTCCAAATGTCTAAATTCTGTCTTGATACTGAATTTAAAATAATCTGTAGGTTATAAGGGTGGACTCGCAGTTTAAATCAACTGTTAAACCAGCTTTATGATCATTCTCATCATATCTTGAAAAGAAGAATCAACTAATCCTGCTTTTAAAAAAAATGTGAAAAACAATACATAGAAAATATGCACAGCAGGTAGGAGGAAAAAAGCTTCTGTTATTGGAGACATTGGTGTGTTTTTAAATTATTTTTTACTTTCACATTCCAAATTCCCTAAACTCTGAACAGATCAAAGTTTTACAGATTATCCCTCAAAAAAAAAAAAAAAAGACAAGAATCACAAATTAATAACTATTTAAGCATTCTGTTTCATCATGATAACAAACAGATGGTTTTAATATTCTGGAGGCTAATTCCTGAACAATTAAAAACACAGCAAGACATTAACATCTAATGAAACATTTTAACTACCAGTATATGCATCTGCCATTAATTCCCACACAGTAAGGTCTTGGATCTCCTCAATCTGTTCTTTATTAAGGAAAGTTTTTCCACTCTGAATTTAGTGAAGTAGAGAATTAACAACTGTTTTCAATCAGCAATCAGCAGGATATTTCGCCAATGTATACTGAAACCATTTTCACTATCAGACTTAAATTTATTCTTATGATGGCTTTGATGTGCACATATTTACAATTTAAGAACAGATCCAATTTTCTACTTAGGTGTTTACCACCGCCCCCCCCTCCCCCGCAAACCCATGTCACATTAGCCCTTTGGTGTACAACTGAAACTCTCATTGAGCTGTTTCTTAAAAAGGTGCGAGTGTCTGTTTAATAAAGCAGCTAACTTGACTCAGACTGGCAAAAATATCCTAGATGGTAGCTTCTACCACTGTAGGAACATGTAAAGGCAACAATCACAGGAACTGTGAGGGACAACTGGATATATCACATTCTCACATCTGGCGGGTTAAGGCAGGGTGACCAGTTACCAGGGAGCTTTCATTTTTATGATGATAACAACGCTGTACACATGTCTTTGCTGCTCCATTATTTTCTAATAATTGTACATAATTCATCTAGTTGAATCACCACATAAATCTTCTGAGGTAAGTAAAGTAAATTGTAATGTGTTCCCTTTACAGAAACTAAAATTCAGAAATGAATGACCCAACCCAAGACACCCAGAGAGGTGTGGGGAGATGAGCTAGAACATGATCCCTGGTCCCCTGCTGAAAGCTCTCTTCACTACCCTGAGGCAGTGACGACACTTTTCTGTGCTGTGCTACAAGTTCCTATCACAACCTGTGAGGTGCATATAATCATTACCAATTTAAGGCTAAGTAGTGGAGGCCCATGTTAACCCAAGGTTAAACAGATAGAAAGATGTGAACCTAGAATTCACAGCAATGCCTTTAGTCCCAGAGTCCTTGTTATTCTAGGCAAATAGCAGTTCTAATATTTTGTAATTTGGTGACAAAATATATTTTGTGTAAGCAATTAGCAATAAATAATTATCTCTGTAATGGAAAGTAATAAGTAAATACCATCAAATACCTTGGTTATTTTTATAAACTGGTCTCTCAATTATGAATAATTAATACATAATCCAATGTGGCTGAATCTTAATACATTAACTATTAACTTAGGAACTTAATTCTACAGAACTACCTCAAATTCCTTCACAGAATGACTAATAATTGAAACCCTCTTTAATAAAGGTTTTTTTTGGTCAGATTAGACCCAGACAAGTAATTGAGAATACCATTTCATGTACTTTAGCCATCTGAAGAAATTTAGATTAATTTTGAAAAAGTTAAAAGACAACTGAAGTTATTTTTACTACTTACTCAAAATCTAGATGTGCCAAACAATTCCTGTCCAGTGTATAACTTTATTACTCTTCACTCTGGGTATTTAATATAAGATGATTGGAGGGGGGAAAAAGTAGGAGAGCATGTAGTCTAGAAAAGCTCTACAAAGTCCTAATGCTTATGTGTATAATATACATTCACTTATGTGTATGCTACACTGAATGTTTGCATCCCTGTCAAATTCATATGTTGAAACCTAAACCCAAATGTAATATTAGGAAGTGGTGCTTCTGGGGGGTAATTAGGTCATGAAGTTAGAGCTCACCTGAGAGGGATTGTGCCCTTATAAAAGAACCCCCAGAGAGCTCCCTCAAGCCTTCCACCATGTGAGGAAAAGGGAAGAGAAGGCCATCTTCCATGGACCAGGAAGCAGGCCCTGAGCAAACACATAATCTGCCCGATTCTTGAACATAAACTTCCCAACCTCCAGGACTGTGAGAAATACATTTATGTTGCTTATAAGCCACCCAAATCTATGGTATTTTGCTATAGCAGCCTGAATGGACTAAGACAACGTTCATTTACATATACATACACGTTATCTAAGCAAAGTAACTATAATACCAAAATTATCTACATAGAGATGCCACAGAAATGGTAGCTAGTTGTAAAAAGAAAACTACTGAAAATATTAAACATTGCAAAGTAAAAAGATTATAACTAAGTGAAAGAAGTCAGACAGAAAAGCCAACCATATGATTTCATTCACATGTGGGATACAATACTGAAATGTATGAACATAAGCAGCAGAGTGGTGGTTGCCAGAGGGAAGAAGTCCTAATATGAGGTGTCGGGAGAAGATCTGACTTTAGGTGGTGGGCACACGGTGCAATATACAGATTTTGTAACATAGAAATTCACACATGAAACCTATATATTCATGTTGACCAATGTCACCCCAATCAATTTAATAAATAAATAAATAAGATTATATGGAGCACTTACTTCATACATTTTTGTTATTATACAACAAAAGTTTAATGATGTCTTTAAACGAAAATGTTAGGAGTAAATACACAAATCTACTTTTGAAAATACAAAGTAAGTATTTTCCTAGCAATCAGAAAAAAATTGTTTACTTAATTTCCCCAATACTTACCCAGAGCCATAATATGGAGAATACTTTTTAAAGGAATAAGTAGGCATATTTATAGTGTCACAGCAATAACTAGTGATGACATGGGTAGAAAATTCAAGTTGGCATACAAAGGAAATATTTTTAGTGGAATGACATTTTATTCCTACAGAAAAATAAAATCCCTAGGGACACACTGAAAAGTCATTATGGCTACATATTTACTACCTATTTAGGAGAAATACAGGGGTCTGTACCTTTTTTTTTGGCAGTTCTTATGAAAATTCATAAACCAGATGGCATTCAATAAATGTAAAGAGCTAAAGAATTTAGTTTTATAGACACATCAGTTAGCATAGGAAAATTAGCAATTAAGCAATCATTATACAACATATATCAATATTACTAAGCAGTGAACATATACAAAACATTTCTAACATCAACTCTGTTAGACACAAATATTATTGAAGAACTGCCATTTTCTTGTGAAAAGTTTATCAGTACTTCAATACAGCTGTCCTTGGGTACTACACCACTTCACTGCCCTACTGTAACAAAGTCTTCTGGATCTCCTCATAAACTACAGTAGTTCCTCAGCAACTGACCTGTGGCCCAATGTTATTTGCCTTTTCTAGTCAAAATATTTAAAATTTATCAACTTTTCTGCACATGCATTTCAGTTTGATCCTCTTGAACAAAAGAATTTTTGTTCAGCCATTATAGCTCTCTACTTCCATAGACTTTATGGTCAGGTTTATGGGGTAACATAGTAAGAAGAGATCTATTTAAACTCTACTCCAAGTTCTAGTCATAAGGATGTAAGACCAAACCCAGAGAATACTCTAGAGCACAGATATTAATTGTGCAAAGATGGATATAACCAAGCATTTTTGCTGAGGCTCTAAATGAAAGGCGAGAAACTCCAAAAGACATTAAGATTCAAAATAATAAGAGGCACATGAAGTTTAGTGAGAGGTAAAATAAGCACACAGTGGTACTGTACAGCAATATTTATAAAATAATCAAGACATTGACCAGGAGAAGAATCACTACTGACGCAAATTTTAACCTTAAGGAATCTCCTTGTTTGAAAGCTGATGCCCTCTAAAACCCTGGAGCTCTATTTATATTTGCAATTTTTAATTTCTTACCCTCTACTCCCCTCCATTTTCTGTCACACTTTATTTGCAAACAATCAGATTTCAAACAGAGTTTCATATGAAATCCAAATCAGAGATATGGATATGTAAGTAAGTAAGTGGGGGGTGTTGATAGAGTGGCTTTCTGTGCTAGGTGTCCTATAGGGCCCAGTGGCTCAGCCTCCCCAATTACCTGAGGTGAACACCCTTTGTGGGCTTTGTGCACAGTCTTGTTGTAGTCTTGTTGTAGTTAAGCCTTGATTGTTGTAGTTATCACTGGGAGGAATTGACCTCCAGGCCAATTGGCAGTGAGAATCAGCTGTGTCTGCAGTGGGAGAACTTCTGTGCTGAAGACACCCTTCTGGGACAAGACTTGCTTCAGTGAGGCTTTGGTGCTTGCTGAGTCTGCCCCCTGAGTGTGTCCCTTATGGATCTGAGGAGTTGTAATCTGGATGGTCCCACTCTGACCACTGGGTACACTGGCTCTTGGATCTAAGGAGGTTACCCAGCAGGAGCTACGAAGAGATCTGCAGATTCCTCTTCCTTTTTTGAGGTTTGGAGGTGCCCAGATGAGGCCCAGCTGTGAAGCAATGCAAGCTGCTGTGGGACCTTGGGCCTTCTCTTAGAAGTTCTGGGTCTGTCTGGCCCAGCTGCAATTTGTTAGGTAATTTTCAGATTGCAAAGGGTCAGGACATTCATATGCAAAAGCCTCTGCAGCAGCCTGGGTGGGGTGGGGTCTCAGGGAATCAACAGGGCGGAGCAAGCAGCTATGGCTGATCCTCAGCCCTGCCCTAAGGGGCCCCGTCTCAGTGTCCCAGTAATTGCTGCAAGCACCTCTGAGGGAAAGCCACCCTCAAGTTCTGAGTTCTGCCTGCTTCCAGACAGTCCAGTTTCTCCCCGTATGAGTCCTGGGTCCCCAGAGACTTCCTGGAACTGGAGTTCAGAGCAGTCGGGAGCTTGTGACTCCCTCCCGATTCAAAAAGACAGCCACGTCCTCAGGTGCCAGCCCCTTTCAGCTCACGCTCGAGCCTCTGTACCTCTGCACTTTACTTCCGCAGCTCCTCTGAGTCTCAGTGTGCTTTTCTCTTTCCTTCTAGTTGTAGAATTTCCACTCAGCCAGCCTTCCTTTAGTTCTGGATGATGTCCGTTTTGTCTTTTCGTTGTATTTTTGAAGTTGTTGTTGGAGGCAGCAATTTCCAGTGTTTACCTATGCCGCCATCTGGGTTTCTCCTCAGAGTACACAAAAATTTACCTGTATCTTTAAACTTTGGATTCCACCAGAAATATTGATTATACACAATACTTGAATACATGAGAACATGTATCAGATGCCCTTACTTCCTTCCTTCTCCTAATTTCTAGGCTAGATAAGTGAAAGAAAAGAAAATACATATATATATTTTTAGGCCTGGACCTTTGTCCATGGACTAAATGGCTAAAATGCACTATGATAGGTAGGCATTTACAAATACCAACAACCTATGGGAATTAAATAAAAGCACTTCTGAGAATAGGAAAAAAATAGTGTAAAACCTCTGGGTTCATAAAATCAAGGAAAAATAAAAGGCATGGTTTATAACACCAACTACTGGACAACTGTAAAGGTAAAAAAAAATAATAATAACCCTTTCCTTGTTTTTGTTTTCTTTTTTCTTTGAGTGAGACCGAAAACCTAGTAAAACCCCCGCCTGTCAACCACTGGTACCCCACAGCTAGCCATGGCAACAGCTGCTCAGTTCTGTTGTAATAAACTGGAACAATTTAATAGCTTTTATTGTTCTGCAGTGGTGTCTGAGCATAGCCACTCTCCTCTCCTAGGACTCCAGGGCCCTGCAAGGGCAGCAATGAGAGAAGATCTCATTTACCTAAAAGCACTTATAAATTTTTAATTTGCTTTAACAAGTAAATTAACAAGTCCCTTATTCAGGCAAGTTTTATGGCTTCTTGCCACTTGGGGAAGGCCGTAAAAGTTTTATAGATAATCCAGAGCTACTGAGACTGCTCATAATAAATTGTCTGTTTCCTGTTATTTTATCAAACCACTGGGCTTCTAATGACTTAAAGTCACAGTTCCCTTATATTCAGACTTTTTATGAGGCCATATTTATAAACTCCAAAGAATACCTTAAATTATACAGGGCCCTTGCTAGTCATTACAAAGATTTTTTTTTTTTTAAATGGAAGCTTACCTTAGCTCACGCCCTGCTAATAAATGCTGCAACATGTTTTGCAGACAGCATGCTGATTCTACTATTATTTAAGATGCTGCCTCAGCCAGAGTTTCCATTAGTAAATACTGTAAGGTAGCTGCGACCTGATCTGTTCTGTAGAGGCTCACCGATATTTTTGCCCACTCGAGTGTGGTGCTTTCTAGACAGTTGTACTTTATCCTAGAAGGGAGCAACCTAATGACTATATGCATCATGCATGATGAGAGAAGTTAAGCCGCAAATGTGTGGACCAGAGCTTGACCCTGGATTAACATTAAATTTAGCTCCTGGCTACCAGCAAGCCATTTAGACCTAGAAGATAGGGCAGTAAGGAGGATTAGGAGCAAAAGCACATCTCATTCAAATTTTCCTCTCACTACCCAGTGCCTATTATCAGCGGAATAGGCCTGGCAATGTGTAGAACAGAGAGAGAGGAGTCAATTTTCAAATGGATTCTAAGCTACAACACTTTTATTAATTGCACAGATATACTCATTATTAGAAATCAATGATGAAGCAAGGAGAATGAAAATGCTCTCACATTCAATCTCTGACAATGTGGAGTTAGTGAAAGTGCTCAGTGACCCAGTCTGCTTTGTGATGACCTTTCTAATTTCACATATGTGTGCATTCACATATAAAAACGCAAAGTAAAGATAAAAAGGCATGTGTGTGCTTTCCCCATTTATTCTACCTAGGGATAGAATCCTAGGAAAAAGTCACCCACCATCCAGGACAGAAAGATCTATATAAGGCCTTTACACAAAATGATTCAAAAGGCCAGAAGAGCTCGGCCAGCATAGCTCAGTGGTTGAGCTTCAATCTATGAACCAGGAGGTCACAGTTCAATTCCTGGTCAGGGCACCTGCCTGGGTTGTGGGCTCAAGCCCCAGTGGGGGGTGTGCAGGAGGCAGCTGATCTATGATTCTCTCCCTTCATTGATGTTTCTATCTCTTGGTCCCTCTCCCTTCATCTCTCTGAAATCCATAAAATATATTTTTAAAAAGGCCAGGAGATCAAAACAGTTCATGCAGATACAACATGCACTGCAGGATGCACATCGAGTTCTCATTTCCTCCATATTGATTCCCCCCTGCCCTCCCCAGAAAATACAACTTCAAAGATTAGTATCACCCAGTGTAATCTCGCATGAAGGTTCATCGTTTAAATAACGGCTGTTCTTGTGCAGCTTCATATTTCTGATTCTTATTTTAATTATAGTACTTTGTTCAATGATGCAGAGTATGAATCTCTTGGCCAAGGTGTCAGAGCCCAGTCACTGAGAATGCATTCGTAATGATTCTTCTCAATTGCCTCCCTCTCAGGGGAAACAAATAATACAAGACAGAGACATAAAAAAGAGGATTCATGAGAGCAAAGCTTCGTGTCAATGCTGCCACAGATCACATTCCGAGGATTATGTGTACATGTTGGCACCAGTTATTCCGCCTTTTAAAAAAACCTCATTTCTAGTCTAACTTCAATGTTATATTCTAATTCTTCTGGAACATTCTTAGAAAAAATTATGACAATTTCAAGTTTGTATATGAACTTCAAAATTATCTTCCTTCTGATTTTCTTTGGTTGCCCCCAACAGACAATTCCCTCTAGAAAATCTGAAGTAATTATAGTGAAAATAAAGCAAACTCATGTGAGTATAGTTCTTTATAAAGAATTTTCATATATATGATTTCATTCAATCTTCACAATCCCAAGAACCGGTACAATCATTTCCATTTTGCAAATGTGAAACTTTGTTCAAAGAGGTTGACTAAACATCCCAGTTCATACAGCTAGGGAAAAGCAGGACCCAGAGCTATGGAGATAGCAGTGAGTGGGATGCTATAACAAGATCTTCAGTAAATGCATCAGGGAATACATGAGTATAACAGACTGTTTTGCTAGCATGCTACCTTGCTGCCCTTAGAACTGTGCTAAATTAATATCTAGAGCTATGTGGATCAGGTGGCTTTGCTCAATTTGAGAACCAACATAGCCACTTTATTCCCTGGAAACTGCAAACCATTAACTTCAAGTACAATTGGGCAAGGTGCTTTTACTTTTAAGAGCCTATCACAGAGTTTAGAGCATATGGAAGAGCTTAATAAATTTTTATTGAATAAAAAGCCAACATAAAAACTGGGTATATAGCTGTATGATTATATTAGTCTCTACAGCAGCTTATAAACTATAGCACAGCCAAGAATGTATTTTTTTTAACATTGTATCCCCAGTGCCTAGCATAGTATCTGACATATAGTAGGTATTCAATAAATGAACTGCAAACAGGGTGAGGCAAAATTAGGTTTACAGTTGTTTGTATGGAAAATAATACAATAATTAACAAATAATACAAAAATAAACATTGTGGCCCTGGCCGGTTTTGCTCAGTGGATGGAGCATTGGCCTGCGGACTGAAGGGTCCCAGGTTCAATTCTGGTCAAGGGCATGTGCCTTGGTTGCTGGCACATCCCCAAGTAGGGGGCGTGCAGGAGGCGGCTGACCGATGTTTCTCTCTCATCGATGTTTCTAACTCTCTATCCCTCTCCCTTCCTCTCTGTAAAAAAATCAATAAAATATATTTTTTAAAAAATAAAAATAAACATTGTGATTTGTGTACTCACAACTGTAAACCTACTTTTGCCACCCCTGTATTTGTGAATGCCAGAACTAGCTCAATGCACATTCATTACCACTCCTAAAGATATCTCCAAAATAAGAAGTGTCCTATCTTTTCTTAATGAGCATTATAGAACAACATCTCTGAATATGAAGAGAAGCATTATTAGGTAGGCTCCAAGAAGTACATGTGATTTATAAGACTTCCATGTGCATGAGTATGCACATCTACAAAGAAAGCCTTAACCACATAAACCCGTGGTTGGCAAACTGCGGCTCGCGAGCCACATGTGGCTCTTTGGCCCCTTGAGCGTGGCTCTTCCCTAAGCCTTAGGAGTACCCTAATTAAGTTAATAACAATGTACCTACCTATATAGTTTAAGTTTAAAAAATTTGGCTCTCAACAGAAATTTCAATCGTTGTACTGTTGATATTTGGCTCTGTTGACTAATGAGTTTGCCGGCCACTGACATAAACCATAAACACACACACACACACACACACACACACACACACACACACACACACTTAATCTGTGATCTAATCCTCTCAGATTTACTGGTGGACCGCCTTTCATTAATCAAAATCATTTAAAAATATTTGCCCAGCCCTCTGCTTGTCTATAGCAGGCAGCTTGCCAAATGTTATTTCCACAGAAGTAAATGAGATCATTCCTTGGTTGCACCTAAGTCCTTTAGAATTCAGGAGTTTCTCAGTTCACATTTCAGGTTAATCTTTTCCTTTCTTTAAGAACAGAACATCCTCTTTGCAGATCTCCCAGAGGGCCTGGTATTTGCAACATCAAACGGAACACACAAACCATTGCACCCACTTCCAAAAGCCTATTATACTGTCAACTGGCTTCCTAACTGCAACCAAGGGAGAAGGCTTACAGACTCCTAAGCTTCCCCCCGCCCCAGCTGCTGGAAATTATCCATAATTTCTCCAAGCTACCACTGCATTTTGTTTCACTAAAGAGCTCCTAATAAGATGGGCAAGATTCCAAGGAGGAAAAAAGCAACTTGAATTCACTAACTATAAATCTCAAACCCCCTTTTATTTCTTACTCCCTCAAACTTTCAATTGCTGGCAAACTTTGAGGATGGGGGACTGTCATGCATGGCTACCAATGAGTCTTTTCCATACTACTTAATGAATCATAATAAAATACATATCCACACAAAACCAAGTCCAGAACAGGGCGAGAGTTGGGGCAGCGCCTTACCGTACATGCATGACTTAATGTTTTACTATTCACGTTGGGATACCTAGGAAAGGCTAGGAAAAAGGGGGAGGAAAACATGCACAGACAAGTTTTGAACTTTCAAAGCAAACAAGTATGTTCTGCATGTTTCCTTTGCTTCTTTACAATCAATCCAAAGGAATACAAGCCCAAGGGAATATCCAGCTGCCAGCCTGTACCAGCAAGGATTCATCTCAAGTATTAACAGAGTTCATGAAAACATGTTACAAAAGAACACCACCAACAAGTCCCAAGTAGGACAGGGCTTGCAAAGCATTCAGGAATATACAAAACAAGCATAGCACACACAAATACATACATAAACCCCCTAGGCAGAACATTAAACCATTTATCTATGCTACATGTACACGTGTTCCTTTTTCCTTCCTGTAAGTTGTTCACAGTTGGTTACTATGGGGAAAATGGAAATGTATAAAGGGCTGCATGTGGGAGAAATGAAAGGATGGGGGGGGGCAATGAAAGGGAGAGCACAGAGAAGAGGCAATACATGCTGCACATCTGCCTGCCTAAAGTGAGTCAAGCAACAAAATTCTGTGATTTCCTTCATCTGGCCCCAAAATCACCTCTTCCAGGAAGGCTGACCTGTCTTGACATAGCTGTGAAGGCTTCAACACACACAGAGCAGTAATGTCTTGCAGACACTAAATCAATTCTGTGTAAAGTCCTTGAAGGCTGTTGAGTTTAGATAGCTGAGAGAAGTTCTATATTCACGCACTGACATACTCTGTAAACAACTTACATGTTCTCTGCCACCTGACCTGTGTGTTAGCAAAGGGTCACTTTTTTTTATACAGAATCTCCTGGCCTTAAGCCGAGTCAGCCACACAGCTGAAAAGGGGTGACTCACACTGTGTGAAATGCATTAGATACAGCTCACCTGTATATGCCCTTTGTGTCTCCTCATAATCTCCTTTTTCTCTATTCTGAGTTAATCTTTCAACTTATAAATTGATACGAAATGCATCCATTGTGGATAATTTCTTCCCTCGAGAGCAGGCTGTTCTCTCATGCAAAGCCTGTCCATAAAAGTGAAGACAGTAAGACAACTGAATCATTCATCTTGTTTTAAAATAAAAAACATCCAATGGAAAATGTTGTCTAGATACATGGGTGTCACTGAGCCAAGCAGAGATTACCACCCACAATTTTTGACTTCTGATTTTTTATTTAGCAACCCATTTGTGTAACCTCGCTGAATGGAGGCAGCAGGCCTGAAAAGATGCAGCTGAAGTTCTATCAAGTTGGAAGGTTATGTCAGCTGCCAACCCTGGAAATGGAGCCCTGCACAGCAAGAAAATGGTGAGAGATTGGTTACAGCCATAAGTAATTGATCTGTCTGAAAATATGGGCTAGGAATCATGGGATTAATGCTAGTGCTCCAGCTGGGCTGCATTGCTCATTTCCCTCTAGCTCTCTGACAACAAAGACATGCCTCTTTCTCCAGGGACAAAAAAATTTTATTAAAATCTTTATGTAACTTAGCAGCTAAGTCTCTACAAAAGCATCCTAGAGACTTGGGGAGGAGGGGAGGTGCAGCCATCATAAGGAAACCATCCCAAGATTTTCTTTTGATCTTGTTTTCATTTCAAAGCAGTCACCAGCCTGCTTCCCATGGCCAAATGTACTTGCCCCTCAGCTCAGGAGACACGGAGAGGGAGCCCCACTAGTGGGGAGAAGTGGATGAGTAAAGCAGCGGAGAGCTTGCAGGGAAAAATAAAATGGGAAGGCGTCCAAAACTGCAGCTGTGCTGGCCCATTAAAAAGCTGAAACTCATTCTGCTGTTCGACCTCATGCTTATCACCACATAACTATTCATCAAAGAAATTTCAGTGCAATTAATTAAATTATTCCCATGTCTGTGCCACAGAGTCGTTATTCCAATATCAGCTTTCACTCACACTCTCTTAAGCTCGTGTCTGCATGCCAAGTCACTACTCTGGGGTTGTCCAGTCTCAATAAAGCTGTGCTCCTCACCACTCACACAGGCTATCATTTCTCTTTTTTATTGCCATTTATTTTCCGCTAGGATTTTGCTGCCAGTATATTGGCAGGACTTCCAGTATATGGATGTAATGAAATCTACCACAGACACTTAACACGGGGTCAGGATGGAGCTCAGCTCATGTGAAGCTGTAATATAATAAACAAATGCTTTCAGAAGGAGGATTTTATCAGCTCAAAAATAGAACATGGTATTCTCTGGTACCAAGTGCAGAAAAAGTTGGAGTCATTTGAAAATTCTTGTGATAATTAAGTTTATGGCTCAAATATGCCTAATATAGGAAATCTGAGCTGTCGTACAAGATTTGTTTTCAGCTGTCAGAGCTGGTTTATTAAAAAGGAACCGAATAAAAATGTACTGCTGAAATTGTGGTTTTTATACCACCATCTCCTTAGTCACAGACCTGTAAGGGAAACACACATATGATTTAGGGGATTTAACTGTTGCCTGTGGAACTTTTCTTTGCTAAAGCTACAGCAAAACATAAATAAGATTAAGAGAATAATCCCCTCTAGTTAATAACCAGCAGGTGAATATTTAAAGCTGTTCCCTTTCCTTTGTGCATCACCGTAGCAAATTATAGGACTGGGGCAAAGTACGCACCTATAGGTCTCTGCACTAAATGTATTCTAAAAAATAGCAGCCTTCACATAAATTCAACGTTGCAAAGAAGTTGACAGCACTCCCAGAAATTTAATCCTGATGCTGACTCTGAAGTGATAAGTGCTCAGATGATCCCTACAGGACCCAGTGAGGCCACCATGTCAGGCTTAAAGGCCACTTATTATTTCCTCACCTAACTTCCCAGAATCCCAGGTGGTAAGGAAGCAAAAAAGGACAATAAATGCAGAGGTTTTAGTACCCGAGCTTACTTAAAAATGTGAGCAATCACAGAGGTTAAAACTGAAAACAGACAATATTTTGGTGGACAAACAAGTGTGGAGACTGGATTCTATCATTCTAAACATCAGATGCTTGGTAGTAACTTCTATATGAACTATTCAAAAACTCTTTCTTTATTAGTATCTGGAGTATATGTTTAAATTGAATTGTTAGCTTATAAAATGATAAGGTAATCATAATTAAAATAGGCAAAATTTTTTCTAAATTTGGGAAAGAACTATTAACCCCCAAATCTAAGAGGTGCAAAGAAACCTAAACACAGGAAACAAAGGAAACTGTATCAATGCAGATCATAAAAAAAAAAGACACGTTATGTAAAGAGGAAAAAGATAAGCACAGTAGATGATTTTCATGTAGAAAATAATGCAACTGAGAAGACTGGAACACTTTAAATTACTGAGAGAATAAAACTATCAGCCCAGAAATCCATACACAATTAAAATATATTTCAAAAGCAAAAGTAAAATGAAGAAATTTCCGAACTACAACATCTAAAAGAACAAATCACCAGCAGACTTGCGCTGCAAGAAATTTTGAAGGAAGTCCCATAGGCAGAAGGCAAGAGACAATAGACAGAAAGACAGATATGTACCGACGAATGGAGAGAACCACAAACAGTAACACAGCTAGAGTAAAAAACATGTTTTATTATTTAAAAGGAAATTTACTAATTAAAAATCAGTAATATTGTAGCACGGAGTTTATATCATACGTTGAAGTAAAAAAATGTGTGACAACAAAAGCACAAAGAGAAGGCAGACATGGAAGTATATTGTTGTAAGGTTCTTATGCTATACTAGGGGCCCAGTGTACAAATCGTGCATATTGAAAGGAACTGTGGGCTGCAAGGCTGCAGTAGGCCCAGGGGCAGGTCTTGGCTGATCCTCCATGCCCCCATCTGGCCCCTCTCACTGCATCCTCTGATCCTCTGTCTGCCGGCAGCCCCACTCCCACTGCCACTGCTCCCACTGGCTGATGGCACCAGTCCTGTTCTCACCCGCTGATGGCACAGAGCGATTGGGGTCGGCGCTATCAGTGGGTGCGAGCAGCCGCTATTGCTCCGATCGCCCCTCAGGAGCAGGGGAAGGTGGGTAAGCCCTCAGGGGTGATCAGGGCTGGCAGCCGCTGCTTGCACCCGCTGATGGTGCCAAGTGATCAGGACCAGTGCCCGCCACCAGCAGCGGGTGCAAGCGCCGGGCAGGACTGTGGCCCAAAGGAGCGAAGAATTTTCAGTAACCACCAGAGGTTCATCCCAATGACAGCGACCAGCGCTCCGCCTTGGTCTGGCGCCCTCAATCCACCATCTCACCGTGGCCAACGCCTGCCATGTTCTGCCCACGCCCCCTAGTGGTCAGTGCACGTCATAGCGACTGGATGTTGGTTGTTCTGCCATTTGGTCTATTTGCATATTAGCCTTTTATTATATAGGATATACATCCCACAGCCCAGCCCAGCCCAACCCAGCCCAGCCCAGGGAACGGTTGCTGTAGGGGCTGGGTAATGACATCACATAGCAACATCCGGCTTCCTTTCCCTAGTGACTAGCCTCCTTGGAGTTTCTTCAGCCCAGGAATCCAACTTGCTTTATAGCCAGATGCAAACATTTCACAGTTTAACCAAATGTTTGTGAAGTGTTTTCCTGTGCCTCATCTCATTTGATCCTCACAGCAGTCCTGGAGTAGGTAGACTTGTTGGAATCCTATTCAATGGCCAGACTTGTTAGAATCCTATTTTCTTTTCATTAGCCAGATGCGAAGAGCGATATTAAAATATTTCTTCTAATTAATTTCCTATTAATGTGCACAAATCCGTGCACTGGGACACTAGTAGGAGAAAAAACGGAATCATAAAAACTATTAAACTGATTTTCAAAAAGCAGAAAAAAATGGGAAAAAGTGAGAAACACAGAAAAAAAATATATATAGGATGCAATATTTACCAGTACAACTAACCATATAAACAATCATACAGACTGTAAATGGTCTAAATATCCACAATTAAAAAGGTAAAGATTGTCAGATTCAATAATATAAAAAGGACTTAACTATATGCTCTCTAAGAGAAACATACTCTACACAAAAGACAAAAATAGGTTAAAAGCAAAAGGATAAAAAAGACACACCATGTTAATACAAATAAAAAAACCAATAAGAGTAGCTATATTAATATAAGACAAAGTACATTTCAGAGTAAATAATATTTTATAATAATAGTCAATTCACCAAGTGGACATGACAATCTTAAATGTTTTTGCATCTAATAACAAAACTTCCAAGTAAATGGAGCAAACACTGATGGAACTGATAGAAGAAACAGACAAATATCCCTTGCATAGTAATTGATAAAACAAATAAACAGATCATCAGGAAGGCGACAGAAGACTTGAGGAACACAATCAACAATTATTGACATTTATAGAACACTCCAACAGCAGAATACATATATTATCCTAACACACACAGAATATTTACTAAGATCATAAAACAAGTCTTGATCAATGTAAAAGTATTCAAGTCATACAAAGTACATTCTAAGACAACAATTGTATTATAGGGAAAATTCAAACATATTTTGAGTTAAATATATATTAAAATACAGCATATAAAAATTTGTGGTACAAAACTACGATAATACTTAAAGGGGGGGATTTATAGAACCATCTTTCTCTGAAAAGAAGAAAGGTTTCAGATCAATGCCCTCAGCTTCCACCATAAGAAATTATAAAAGAACAAATAAAAACAAAAGTAGAATAAAATAAATAAGATCAGAAATCAATGAAAGAGAAAACAATGACAATAAAGAATAGCAGTAAAACCAAATATGGTTCATTGAGAAAAAAAATCAATAAAATTGATAAATTCTAGCCAGACTAAGCAGGGGGAAAACAAGAAGAAAATATGAATTACTAATATCAAACATTGCAAAGGTCACATCAGAGCAGATACTAGAAATATTAAACAAATATACAAAAATATATATAAAGGAAATATTATAAACAATTTTACACCACTAAATGTGAAATGGACAAATCCATTGAAAGATACAAACTACTAATGATCACCCAAAAGAAAGAGAAAACCTGAATAGTCCTTTATTAATTTTAAAAAATGAATTTGTAGTAAAAAACTTTTCCACAAAGAAAATTATAGGCCCAGACAGCTTCACTGATAGATCCTACTAAACATTTAGGGACAAAATACCAGTACTATACCAACTCAGAAAACTGGCTTTCTACAATGCCAGATTTACCCTGATGACAAAACAAAAGTAATTAGAAGAAGTAAAACTATATAATAATAATCATATTCAACAATATTAAAAAAAAAAACCCTCATGATAGAGTGGTGCTTATCCCAGAATAAAAGGTTGGTTTGACATTAGAAAATCAATCAGTAAAGCTTACCATATTAACATACTAAAAGTGAAAAATATCATATGATTACTTAATAGATTCATACATAGCATTTGACTAAAATCTAGTATCCATTGCTGAAAAAATCCCTCAGCAATAAGAAATAAAAAGGAACTTTCTTGATAAGAACATCCATAGAAAACTTATGGCTAACTTCCTAAATAATAGAGAAAAACTAAATGCTTTTCACCTATTATCAGTAAAATGATAAGGATACCCACTCTCACCACTTCTATTCAACACTGTACTGGAGATTTTGGACAGTGCAATAAGCAAGAAGAAATTATAGGCATCTAGTTAATTAGGAAGAGGTAAAACTATCTGTATTTACAGATGACACTGTTGATTTTATAAATACAAATAATCCACAAAACAGTCATTGGCACCTACAAGTGAGTCTATCACGTTTACAGGATACATGATATATAAAAGAAAATTGTATGTGTATATACTAGCAAGGAACCACTAGAAATTAAAATTAACAAAACAGTAAAATATCATTTATAACAGCATCAAAAATACATAGGGATAGATCTGACAGAAAAATGTAAAAGCTCTGTATAATAAAAACTACAAAAGATTTCTGAAAGAAATTTTTAAAAATCTAAAGAAATACAGATATATACTATGTCATGAGTCAAAAGACTCAATTTTACTTAGATTTCAATTTTTCCCAAGTTGAACTATATGTTCAATACAATCTAAATCAAAATCCCAGTGGCCATTTTTGAAGGATTTGCCCAAGTAATTCTAAAATCCAAATGAAAATTCAACAAACCAAGAATAACCAAAGAATTTTGAGAAGGAAAAAAGTTGGAAGGTTATCCAATTTCAAAATGTTATAAAACTACTGTAATCAAGGCACGTGGTATGGCATGAAGACAGACCAAGTTTAGGAAACTTTTTTCAGACAATGGCAAGATAGGAAATATTTTAGGTTTTGGAGGTCATATATGGTCCCTGTCACATTTTCTCATCTTTTTTTTTTTTTTTTCCATTTCTCCCCCAAACTTTAAGAAACGTAGAACCATGCTTAACTCCCAGGTTATACAAAAACAGGCTGTGAACTGTATTTGGCCCATAGACCTGAGTTTGGCCACCCCTAAATAGACAAACTGATCACTGGAACACCATTGAGACTGCAATATTAGAGCCACACATTTATGGACAACTAATTATTTTTTAATCCTCACCTGAGGATTTCCATTGATTTTTAGACAGAGTGGAAGGGAAGGAGGAGGGGAGAAGAGAGAGAAATATCAATTCAAGAGAGAAGACAGATACATTGGTTGGTTGCCTCCTGCACATGTCCTGACAGAGGCCTGGGATCGAAGCCACAACCAAGTACAAACCCATGACCAAGAATCAAACCCATGACCCTTTGGTCCATGGGCTGATGCTCTAACCACTGAGAGGAACAGGCCCGGGCTGGACAACTAAATTTTTACAATGATGCAAATGTAATTCAGTGTAGAAAGGATGGTCTTTCTGACAAAATATGCTAGACAATTCAATATATATAAATGTGCCAAAAAAGAAAAATGAATTCAATAATTTTCATAATATACAAAAATTAATTCAAAATGAATGAGAGATCTTAATGTAAAACCTAAAACCATAATCCTTCCAGAAGAAAACATAGAAACAACCCTGCAGGCTTGGATTACAAATATGATTTCTTAAATATGATCCATTAAAAAATAGTAAATTAGAATTCATCAAAACTCTGCTCTTATACAACATTGGAGAAAATATTTGGTAATCATGCCCTAGCCGGTTTGATTCAGTGGATAGAGTGTTGGCCTGTGAACCGAAAGGTCTGGGGTTTGATTCTGGTCAAGGGCATGTACCTCAGTTGCAGGCTCCTCCCCGGCCCGGGACCTGGTCAGGGCTCCTGCAGGAGGCAACCAATTGATGTGTTTCTCTCACATTGATGTTTCTCTCTGTCTTTCTCTCTCTCTTCCACTCTCTCTAAAAACCAACGGAAAAATATCCTGAGGTGAGGATTAAAAGAAAAAATTTTAGTAATCATATATCTAATAAAGGTCTTATATCGAGAATATAAAACTCTCAGCACTCAACAATTCATAAAGCAAACAACCCAAATTTTTTAAGTGAGCGAGATTTGAGCAGATAGTTCACAAAAGATGATATATTGATGAAAAATAAATACATAAAAAGATACTTAACACTATTAGTTATTGGGGAAATACAATTCAAAACCATAATTAGATACCACTACACAATTATGAGAATGACTACAATGAAAAAGACTAACCACAGGGAGACATGGAAGCAGGGGAATTCTCACACAGTGCTGGTTGGCATGTATAATTGTATAACCACTTTAGCATTTTCTTAAAACATTTAACATATATTTACCACTTATCCAGCCATTCTACTCATAAATCTTCACCCAAGAGATTCCATATTGTACTAGTACACAAATATTCATAATAACAAAAGACTTAAAGCATCCCAAGTGGCCACCAACCAGTGAATGTATGAAAAAACTGTGCTAAAGACATAGAATAGAATAATATCAGCAGTAACAAAAAGTAAACTATTAATATACATTAGGATATGGATAAATCTTAAGATAATTATGCTGAGTAAAAAAAGCAAGACCCCGCGTTCCCCAAAAAAGAGGAGTTAAGAGAGGGCTAGAGGAAACTTTGGGGGGTGGGGTATATGTTCATTATCTTGACACTGGTAATCGTCTCATAGGTGTATGCCTATGTCAAAACTTACCAGATTTTATAGTTTAAATATGAGCAGTTCATTATATGTCAATTATATCTCAATGAAGTTGAAGTAGAAGTAGAAGCAGGAATCAGCATTACAAGAAGAATCAATAACAAGTGATTTCATAAACCAAAGGTTAGTGATTTCATGAAGTTTGAGGGAGGAATATAAAGAATATGTCTGCCTTGTTTAATAATACATCCCTAGAATCAAGTCACATAATAGGCACTGAATACAGTAACTGCGACTGAATACAATGAGAAATAAACTAAATCACTAGATTTTAGTACTTAGTAATTTACTATAACCTTATATAGAAAATGTTTTAATAGAAAACCAAAGTCATCCTGCATTGGTTAAGGACTAAATAGGAGGCAAGAAGGTGTGATGTTAACAGGAAGTTCAAGAAACACAGACTAAAGGCTAGCGTTCCCACTCAAAGTTTCCAGGGAGAATTAAAAATTTCAGACCCACTATATACTGTTCTTGAACTTCATACACAGTTCAGACTGTTTGGAACAATTTTAGTTCCTTGAGAATTCCATCATTAAAACCAGAAGTACTAAAAATCCAGCTGAATCTATAAATATTTTTAAAACATATGCAACAAGTAAAACCTCCCCTCTCCTCTACTGAGGCATGTGATCTTAGCCTAACTCCTGCTTTGAATTAGAAATGCTCTCCTCTCCTGACATAGAATGTTTTTAAGAGGAATTTCCTTATGGGAGAGATTACAATAAATCATCCATATACCATAAAATTTAATTTGGAAGTTTCAGGTATTAGCATATCAACATTGTAGGCACGTAGTCAACACAAGATTGAAAAGCCATTTTACTTTCTCAGTTACATTCTTAGGATTAATAAAATTATTTTTGGAATAGATGCGGATGTAGGGAATTATAATGTTAATACCTCCACCTTTCACACACATACACAAAGAAAATGAACAACACCACACCAGATAAATCTAAACACACACACACACACCCCAAAGGAAAATCCACTAAGCTTTTTTCTTTCCTAAAAATTAACATTGACTAGCATTAATTTGATTTTCATTTCTTCATATTTACCATACCATTAAAAAGATTCTGATTTTTGCCCTAACCAGTTTGGCCCAGCAGATAGAGCGTCAGCCTGCGGACTCAAGGGTCCTAGGTTCGATTCCAGTCAAGGGCATATACCTTGGTTGCAGGCATCCCCAGTGGGGGGCGTGCAAGAGGCAGCTAATCGATGTTTCTCTCTCATGGATGTTTCTAACTCTCTATCCCTCTCACCTCCTCTCTGTAAAAAATCAATAACATATATTTTTAAAAAAAGATTCTGATTTTCATTTACTAAAGGGACTTCCACCTACAAACTTTAGCAAGCAAATTTCCTTGCTAAAGTGGATTAAACAAAACATTCCTCAACAATGAGTCAAACAGGTCAATGAAAATAACTTACCTAAAACCAAAATTCTCTCACAAAAACATATTTTTACTTGAGTTTTTACTTGAGTTTAATAAGCTAAGGCTTATTAAATAGAAAGAGACAGGACACCATTTTGCTTGAATTTCTAATCCTACTTTTTAAATACCTGTCTTCATATTTTAGTAGTTTTCATTTCTAATACTGTGTCCAGAACACTAAATTTATTTTCTTATTGCATTAGGTCTCAGAGCAAGGCAAAATAAAGGTTAGCCTCCATCCTACCTTCACTCCCTATTCCTCATGGATTAGGGTCAAGAGAAAACCACAAACAGATAAATCCTTAGGCATTTGCTACTTGACATAATGCTTTGGATAACTAAACTGCCTGTTTTGTGTCCAAAGCTCCTTCTCACTCAGTTATCTTTCAATCCATTGGAATCCAAAGCCTTGTTTATATTCTAATGATATTTAACACTTCCCTCATCACCCTCTGTAATTTTGAATATGGTAGACATACTTAAAGACCCAATAAACACTTTGTCCTTCAAGTGTTCTAGAGTAGTGGGTTTCAAAATCCCAACTTCACATCCTATAATCAGGAAGGTTCCTTATAGTGCACTTGACGTTTTTGCTATGTTGAAAGCAAAATCTCACCATTTAAACAAGGTCATCAATGATCTTGATTCCCATTTGGATTTTAAGAGTCTGATGCTCTATCAACTGAGCTAGTCAGGTACTCCTCAGTTGGATTTTAAATGGCAAATATATATATATATATATATATATATATAATATATATATATTATATATATTTATAATATATATGCATTTATTATAAATTTTAGTGATATAAGGATATGTAGTACATAATTTGTAGTAATAAAACTATACAAAATTCTTTAATGCAAATTTCAACCAAACAACTAATTGATTTTCATAGAATGCTTTTACTGAAATATGTGGAACTCTGATATCTATAGTCAATCTATGGCTGCATTTGAAGCTGAGTATAATTCTGATATGAAACTTGATTGATATTTTCAATCCAGTAAAATGAAAGTAGAACAACTAAGACATATGTCAGAACTTCATCTGTCAATGACATGAATAACTTCTTTGTTGAACTGGATAATAGTTTTAATATAAGAAGAATATTTCCTTATTTTTTGTACTATCTACAATGTAATGGATGCAGATATGACACATTGTTAAATTTAATCTGTATTAATAACATTTTCTTCACTTTTTAAAAATTCTTGACCATCAACATAACAAGAGACAGGATCTATACTGTTTACCAACTTCTGTGTTGTAAATACTCCAATCATGGTTAATTTCAAGCTCTGGAAGCAGTGTCACTAAATGCAGAGTTGGGAAGAGATGCTCAATAGCACATTATTATGGAGTATTTCCACCACACAGTAACCTCTAGGTCATAGATTACAGTAAAATGTAACAAAATAATTAGAAAGTGATGAGTTCTGAATATTTATTACAATTAAATATAATATGTTAAAAGCAAAGATAAGTCTATACAACTTAATTTTTTAGAAGGCTCTTTAAAAAGCTGACTGGATAACAAAATTACTGAAAATTTAACAATTGGTTCTGTGAGTTGCTAACAAGCCATTTCCAACAAACCAAAGTATGATCCTTTTGTTACAAAAGTGAGCCTTTTGCCTCCCTTTCATTGGGTAAATGGTGTTTGCGTTCTTTCCATTGGTGTGTAAGGGATGCATAAGTTTACGAACTCCACAGTACATTCACAACCTGGTTGCCCTCCTTGATGATAATGAATCAGTAGAAGCAATAGCAAACAGAACATTTCTCTGAAACCAGGTTTTCTAGCTAACCCTAGAACCACATTTTCTACCAACTGAGTCAACCAGTTGAGGGGGAAAAAAGAGCAAGGGA
The DNA here is from genome assembly GCF_014108235.1 of Myotis myotis. Taxonomy (NCBI): domain Eukaryota; kingdom Metazoa; phylum Chordata; class Mammalia; order Chiroptera; family Vespertilionidae; genus Myotis; species Myotis myotis. The sequence continues at coordinate 86,055,092 of NW_023416357.1, read as the reverse complement.
ATGGTCCTGATGTTAACACTTATTGTATTTTCTAATATAGATCTATCTAAAGGCTCTCTTCATTCCTATCCACAAAATGCAATGAAAACATGGGAGCAGACCAGAGTTTACGCAAAGGGGCACGCGAGTTGTACAATAATAACAAAGTTAAAATCCTTCAATACCAAAGTCTTCTCAATCTAAAATAGGAAGCTTCTCTTTACTCCCTCTCTTAGTTCCTTTCTTCTTTCCTTTTCCCTACCCCCATTCTTCCTCCCAGGTTCATCTTTCCCTCCCTTCCTCCTTTTCCTCTGGAAAGAGATGGGATAAGTTGATGGTGCTAAAGATTCAACGACTGTATCACTGACCCTTTTCAACCCTATTAAAAAGTACTAAAAATGAAGATACGTGGTAGGTAGAGCATAGTAGGTACAAGAGAAGAGAACACCACCTCGTGAAACAAACGAACTTGACATAATTAGGCTGAAACAGGAGTAACCAGAGTTCTACTGAAGCAAATAAGTGAACATTCACTGACGGCCTACCATATGCCTGACCCTGAGTGAGGGCCATAGGGAATGCAATGATAAATGGGCTATGATCCCTGACCACTTGCCTAAATATAAAACATCAAAGAATGAGACCTTGGAAAATCCACTGTCAATCTCAGCATTAAATCTTCCAGACTTATAATGACATCAGATGACTACTTTAGGAATACAGTATTCCAAAGACTGGAAAATATATTCCAGACATCCGAGGGTCTGGAGTATAATTTAGCAGAGAGGCCTGCCCAGGAAGCAGTAATGCAGAAAGGGGGCAGAAGTTACCCATCCACAGGAGGTAGAACAATCCTGGTGAAATAATGCAATCTGATCATCTCTATTCCTGGTAAAGTATTGGCATTCGAATATGTGTATCACAGAGAGAAACATAAGCACAGAGTTTAAATGCCAACCTATTAACAATCCACATGTATGATTTCTGACAATCTCCCAGGGGCTTTTATTATGAAACCAAGATCAGTAAGAGAAAGACATGTGGATATGCCTCAGTTGATATTCACTTTAGCTTTACAAGCACCTATTTTGCTCCTACTAGGTATAGAGAATGTGACAGGCTTTGTGAGATGACAAAGGTAAATGTGTCAGGGCCCCTAACAAATCACATGAAGATACAGATACACATATGGAATTTGAACCATATAAATAAGGCAGAGGACTCAAAACATCTGTGTATGTGCTCTGCGAACTGCTGGGACATTTTATGCACTCTCAGAATTGGAAGGGCCCATAAAAACCATCGCATCAAATCATAAGTCAAGTACTTATTTCCTCACAATATCATTGCAAGATCAGCAACAGGTATCTATATTCCCAGTGACCTAAGCCCTCCAAATAAAGCCCATCCCTCTTTTGGACAGCTCAAATTGTTACCAAGTTCTACCTTATATATTGGATGTACCTGTATCTTCTAACCACTGCTCTTATTTGTGTTCACTAAGATTCCCTAGAGTAAGTCCAGAAGCCAGGCTCATGGCTGGCGAGCGCAGTGGTGATGGTGGGAGCCTCTCCCACCTTGGTGGCAGTGCTAAGGATTTCCAACTGACGGCTTAGGCCCACTCCACCATCAGTCGGACATCCCCCAAGGGCTCCTGGACTGCAAGCTGGTACAGGCCAGGCTGAGGGTCCCTCAAGTGCAGGAATTTTGTGCACTGGGCCTCTAGTTAACCCCTAGAGTGCCAGGAAGCGCGATCATGCTCCTCCAGTCTTTCAACAAAAGTGCCAGGAGCGCTATCGCGCTACTTCTGCAGTTTCCAGTTCTAAGTCTGATTTTATTAGTGATGATGATATTGCTAAATATGTCAATTCTTGCTGTGAAGATGACAATTTTGTGGAAGATATTGAATATGTAACTTCATTTACTTGCGATTCATAATTTTTTTCCTAAACTGCTGTAAAATCAGCAAAAATGCCTTGGCAATTTTAGCATAGTTCCTAGGATATTGGTTGGCACTCAAAGGGTAAAACAGTGTTTTCGCAATCTGTATTTTTTTATGTTTTTAATTTATTGGTGTGACACTGGTTAACAAAACTATACATGTGTCAGGTCCACAATTCCACAATACGTCATCCGTACACTGTATTCTGTGTTCACTACCCTAAGTCAGGTCTCCTTCCATCACCATTTACCCCCACTACTCCCTCTTCTACCACCAAATGAGTGAATTTCTAACATCTTCCCATGTTAGTTCTAATTTGGGAATTGGTTAAGCCAGAATTTCCAGAGCAGGTGTATGCCAAGATATTTATCCCCTCCAATTTAGGGCCAGCTGTCCCCAGCACTAATAAATTTTGTAAATTGACCTCAATGTGCTGTACGAAGGGTATCATTTTGTACTTGTGCACGATAAGACAGGAGTTGAGGAGCACTGGATTAAGTTAAGCCTCCAGATGACAGGACTTCAGTATTAGCAGCTAGAAGGCTGGACCAGATGGGGGATGATCCAGTGGAGAAAGGATTTTGGAATAAATGGGATAATTAAAGCAAACTGGAAATAAATGGCAAGGACACTAATCTTAGCCTTTTCAAAGAGGAGAGCACAGAGGCTCTCCACATGAAAGGTATGGTACAAAATAAAGAGGTAGGATGAAACTGATTTATATATAGCCAGTGTCAACTAAGGACACCAGGGCATTAATGAGGAATATAACAAACATCAAAACAATTACATGGGATCTTACCCAGAGAAAAATGTAACTCCCATAGGGAAAGACACTGCATGTATAAAGAAAGGAGAAGGGAAAACTTCTAGATATTAAAGAGTTTCTGACCAGGCGGGCAGATGTGCCATCACAGGATTTGGAACCACTGTCTATGACTTCTTCTCAGGGAAGCAAAAAATTGCAAAAGTCAGCAAACCCATAATCATTCCACATATTTTGTAAGGACGCATAATATATTCAGTTGACAAACAATCCTGCCAAGTAGCTCTTCTACATGTTGATCATGTCAACAAAATTAATTTGACATTTACAGCTATTTTGAGAATAAAATGCAATTGCTTAAATTATTCTGTGGAAGCAACATGAGACAGAATTATTCAGTTGACAAAATCTAATTAGGTGCAAATTATTTCAGGTCATATGAATTATAAAACCTTTCAGAGATAAGGATTTTAATTCAAAGTGGCTCAAAGTGCTATAGAATATTAATAGGCCCACAGCCTCTTACAATACTTTCACATTTCTGTCTCCAGTAATGCAGCCTATTTTGCAAATATTGACCTACATGTTAGTTCTCATTCTGCTTTCTTGAACCTGTAGTTGTATAAGAGTGAAGGAAAAAGATAAGTTTCTATGCCAGAAACTTTACACAAGTTAATTCATTTGTAAAAAATTGAAATATAATTTACATACTATACTATTCATTTATTTTTAACAAATAGTATTATTCTCCAGTTGACAGATAAAGAAACTGAGGCTCAGAAGGATGAAGTAAGCATCCCAATAATGCAGGGTGGAGCAAAAGTAGATTTACAGCTGTTCAGATGGAAAGTAATATAATACTCATAATAATAAAAAGCCAAGAGGCGTCACGACCAAAATGACCAAAGGACCGGTCACCATGAGGTGCATGGAGCACCTCTCGGGCCCTCCCCTGCAGCCCACAGGCTCCTATCACAGCAAGGCTGGCGGCTGGCGGGCACAGCATGGCGAGGCAGGCGTGTCTGTGAGCACAGCTGCAAGCATAGCTGCGAGCTTGGTGGGGCAGTGGGCAGATGGGCCAGGTGTGAGCGCAGCTGAGGGGTGGGTGGGCGGGGCAGTGGGCGAGGCAAGGTGGGCGCAGCTTCTGCAAGCACGGCGGAGGGGTGGCAGATGGGCAGGGCGCGTGCAGGTGGGCAGGGCTGCATGATATCATGCGCTGGACCTCTAGTCTATATATAAAAGCCTAAGCAACTGAACGACCAAACAACTGGATGACAGGTCGCTGATGCGCACTGATCTCCAGTGGGCAGACGCTCAATGCAGGAGCTGCCCCCTGGTGGTCAGTGCGCTCCCACAGCCAACCTCCCCTGGCAGGCCAACCTCCTGTGGTCTCTCCCCCCGGCCACTGGCCCCGATCGGCCCCGATTGCGGGCCAGGCAGAGGAACCCCACCCATGCATGAATTCGTGCATGGGGCCTCTAGTTAATAAATAATCATACAAAAATAAACTCTGTGTATCATGTACCCACAACTATAAACCTACTTTTGCCCCACCTTGTATATAACTCACTTGTGGCAAAATGCTGGAGTATAAATGCAAAGCCAATGAAAATCTTCAATATTGAAGGCTTGCCTGCCCTTGAGAACCTAAAACAGGGCCCTGAAGTTAATTTTAGACATCAAAGGCAGGTATTTAGAGAAGAACCTAAGCAAAGAGCATAAACCTCTTTGCTACAAAAGATTATTTCCTGGCATAAAGGAGGACGGATATTGAGCAGTCCAAAGCATTGCAAAGGAAGAGATGTAATTACCTGGAAGACATAATGTAACAAAAATGTGGGAAGAAGGAAAGATTGAAGAAAACACCAGAGGTTCACATAGAGTAGATACATGATCTTTGCTTATATCTGATTTACTAGAGAACTGGAAATTTGAATGAGAATTTTGGATTAATGCAGAAATCATTTGTGATTAGGGCAACAGCTACATATCAATGTACTCTTCTTTCCAATGGGGGTAATGATGTTATCCCTGAGAGAGATAAAGAATATAACAAACAAAATCGTTTGGGTGTGGGTGGGTGGGGAGAGAATAACCAAAGACCGCATACGCATATATGCATAACCCATGAGCACAGATTATTATGTGGTAAAGGCCTGAGGGTTGGGGGTGGAGACAGTCAATGGGGGAAAAAAGGGGACATCTGTAATACTGTCAACAATAAAGATGAATTTTTTTTTTTTTTTTTTTAAAAAAGGTCTTTATGACCAACTGAGGGGGGAAAAAATCTTTTGGGAAAAGGTAGGCAAAAAAGAAGCCATGTTTTGCTTTATAAAGTTAATGGCAGCAATACAGAAAGACATATTACAGAACAGTTTCCCACTGGAAGTTAATCGATGATAGGGATGAAAATGTCACTGATGGTCACTTGGATAAATCAGTGTCAATGAAAGACAGAATTCTTCCTATTGCTCTTTAAAATCATTCTTGTTGTAAATTACTGCCACTGCCTCTCTGATGTCAGAACATTACTTTCAGCTGGACCTCTGGACTATGTAATGTTGAAGGCTTGGACCAAGCCTGGCTACCAGAGAATGGAGAGGGGGCAAATCATCTCTATCATGAAATAGCAGTTTTTCAGGCAGCAGTTGTATGAACAGCCTAAATATCAAACTCATGTACATACTAGCATACCCAGGCACATTCTACTACCTGAAACAATGTGGTGAGAAACAGCTGTCCTAAAAGAAGGAACAACTCAGGCCTCATGCTAGGACTGCTAAGCTTTCTCTAGTTCACACTCTCACTTTTACTGCAAAAACAAAACTATACTGCCATGATCATCCTATATAATAAAGAGGTAATATGCAAATTAACCCTCAAGCACTCACAAGATGGCTGCTTACAACCACGCTGGCAGGGGGGTTAGTGAGGGACAACCCAACAACTGAACAGCAGGCTGCATGGGGCGACCAGGTCAGCAAGGGGGCATTTAGGGGCGACCAAACCAGCAGAGGCGGGCAGTTTAGGGCAACCAGGCAGGCAGCCAGGTGAGCAATTAGGAGCCAGCAGTCCAGGAAGGTGAGAGGGATGTGCAGTTTGACATCCCCCAAGGGGTCCCGGATTGGAGAGGGTGCAGGCTGGGCTGAGGGGAACCCTACTCCCCCATGCACAAATTTCATGCACCAGGCCTTTAGTCTATAATAAGAAAGGAGGGAACAGTAGGTATCAGGGAGAAGAGGCAGATAGAAATGAATAAAATAAAAGTAAAATTAAAGGGGGAAGGAGGGAAACAAGCAAGAAAACCCATTTATAATGGTAACATCACATCCTCACTTTTGTCAGTGTTCTCTTCCAATTCTATAGGAGTTAAAGGCCGCCAAGTAATAGGGCCTTCAGAGTTTTCCCTTGGGCCTCAGCCAAGGCCAGTAACCCTGCTATTAGAGGCCTGCCAAGCTTTGTCAATGCAATCTGCTGAATGCCTTGAGTGACAAGCGATCAATATTCTCCACTCTCATGGGTCATCACAGGTGACACAGGCCTAAGTAATAAAACAGCCCTGGCTGCCTCCTCTAACTTAAATGCTTCCCTAGCCACAATATTTCTTTTTTGTCTAAACGCCTCTAGCTAAATTTCTCATAGATCGAACCATCTGATGAGGATAGAGATTCTGAGGAATTGCAATGTGTCTGGATTGATGTTAGCCAGTGAAAGCTCAGTAGACTGGAGAAATAGGTTCAAATAAATCGAAAATGACTAGCTACAGAGTTGTAATCTGCCAGCATCAGACCCTGTAGCAACAAGCCAATATGAAAAAAAGCATGCTGACAGCCAAGCACCACCAAGTCACCTGCTGCAATGAGAACCCATTTTCCCCCCACTACTGTGCTGATGATAGGCACTTTCTCTGTGACATCTCTGGTGGCAGGAGGGGAGGGGGGAGTGGCGGGAGTTACTCATATTACAGGGAACATTCAGTGTTGTTTGCCATCAGTGACTACTGTTGTTCTCCCAGAAACAAGGAAGGAAGAGCCCTCAAAGGTGTGTTTCAGAGGAGATGAAGGTGTGCTGTCTTCTGGAACCACAGACCAGGTATCAACATCTCCTTCCACCCCACTGGCAAGACTGCACAGAAGGCTCCCTCCCGCCCTGCAACCAACCCTACAGGAGAAGCAGCCACAGCCAAACAGGAGAGTCGTGAAGTGATGCATCCGTTTGCATGAAGACTGTAGGAGAGCTGATCAGGATTCCCAAATGGCATTAGATTCCTCAGGCAGTATTTTGTGAACACATGATAGAAAGCTCAAGCTGACTGACCATTTAACCAGAACAGTGAATTTATCACGGAGTATTTATCATGGAGTATTACATCCAGAAGAGACCAAGAAAGGGCATAAGAGACCTAACTGCCTCAGAGAAGTATTATATTTTAAGCAATCCACACTATTTTAAAAAAATATTTTTAAACTTCACATTCTCAAATGTTAAGGTATTTTATTGTACCTGGTGGATTCCTGTGCTATTTAATACTTACTCTGTTCAAATTTAAATAAACAAATATATCCTTGGCACTTGTGCAATATCCGAGCAGTGTCACCAGGCTGACGATATAGGTACCCCACAAGTCCTCATGCTCATCCGTTCCCTTTAAGGCATACATGGCTACAGGAAAGTACAGAACATCAGAGGAAACAAAAGCTTACTAAAGTGCTGCTGAAAACCAAAGCCTCGAGGATCAGGTATCCCTTTAAATATAGAGTTTGGGTATTTACCCCTGTATGGAATGAAAGAAACAGAAAATGGAGATGTTTATGATTTATATTCTTGGTTAGAATGACCTGCTCTCATTTAATTTTCTAAGTGTGTTTAAATTATTCTTTATTCTCCATTTTTTACTCTATATAATAATTACAAAAATTATCTACATTCCAGAAGACATACCAAATACATGTTTTCCGATTACAAAATTATGGTCCCCAATGATACTAAAAAAGCTGGTTCTGAGCCAGCATATTTAATATTCATATCCTGATAGTCACACATTATAATTTTTAAAAATGGTAAAATAATTGACACTACTAAGGGTTCTCAGCTAAAAACAAAAGTACTCTGATAGAACTTGACAGAGGGACTCTGTCTCAGAGGGGGGAAAAAAGTTATTTTGACTCAAGATTATTGTCACCTACTGATAGGACTAATGGATTCATTACATAGAAAGAAGCTAATCTATAATAAGCAATATCACTGGGTAGGTATTACAAAATATCCTGGAATAAAGAAGCCTAATGGAGGGCAGGATTACTGGGATAGACATTTATTGGTAACATTAAAGCCTTGCCAATTAGGATTAATTACAAAGGAAGAATATCACCTAATAGATCCTACATTACACCAGAAATTAATGGTGAACTCGCGGTCCTAAAAGATGAAGTGATCAATAAATGAATGTGTGAATGCATCTGTGAGAGTGTGAGGAACCTTGTGGGACTCAGAAACTCTCATAAAACAGTGATTCCAGAGTAAGGGTTCTCTGACACATACCACAAAGGACAGGCCTTGCTAGCCTACCTCTGCCCGAATAAGAATTTTATTCTGTATAGTCTCTCTGAACCTCTAATTCTGCCTCTTTGACCTCCACAGAGGTCAGGATTCTTGCCAACCCCTCCCTAATCACTTGTAGGCCTTTGGATCAATTGGCCACATACTTAAAAGGGCAAAGTGACTTTTACATGGTTCCCCAATGCTTCAGAAAAATACAAGAAAGCATTAAGATGCAAGTGACAGTAAAATGTTTTAGTGGTAAAAAGAAAGCTGTAGTCCAGGATGACTATACATCAATCTTTCTGGATTACCACTACTTATCCAAAGGCCTCAGACTAAGAAAGCGCACCTCTACATAAAGCGCCGATGCCCAAGGCAAAACAAGAGATCACTTGGATTTCATTCTGACATTTCTCTGTGGTGAGTTAAGAACTTCTGCTTTGGTAAGAGAGCATGTCAGCCAAAGAACTGGTAGAAAACCAAAGTGGTTATTTATTCACCTTGTTGATATGATTGTCTTTCTTTTGTTAAGCTACATTCATTATTAAATACTGTCAATTCACTCTGAAGATACAGAATAGCGTCCTGACAAGTTGCCAGCACTGTGGCTGTAATGTCAGGAGGAATGCAAAGTAGCTGTGAACCATCCTTAGAAACAAAATCATTCATTATTATAAAAAGTAATACATACTTTTAAAAATATATTTTTATTGATTTTTTACAGAGAGGAAGGGAGAGGGATAGAGAGTTAGAAACATTGATGAGAGAGAAACATTGGTCAGCTGACTCCTGCATGCCCCCCCTACTGGGGATCAAGCCTGAAACCAAGGTACATGCCCTCGACCAGAATCAAACCCAGGACCTTTCAGTCCGTGGCCCGACGCTCTATCCACTGAGCCAAACCAGTCAGGGCAGTACATACTTTTTGTACAAAATAAATTTACCCACATTCTGCCGATCTAAAGTGAATCACTGTACACATCTGGGTGCATTTTCTTCTAGTTTTATATTAATTCTTGTTTCACTCTCTCTTTCTATACATAATTCAAGTAAACTACTATTTGGTGTGTGTATATTTTTGAATAAAATTAACATATTGTAAATATTTTCCCATGAAGCAAATATTCTTTGAAAATACCACTTAACCTGATGCATTGCATTATATGGAGAAGACTATATGAAGTTTTTCTTCACATCTGATTATATCTCAGCATAATGTGTCCTAGACAAAGAATTAATGGGTCAAAAAGTATTAACATTTTAAAGAATTATGAAAAATTATTAAAAGGCTTGTATAAAAGTAACTGACGCAGTTTATTTTCCCCTGAAGTGACAATGACAAGTCTTATCTCTACAAATTTTATTAATTTCATAAATAGGAATGTGGTCTCCTTGTTACTTTTAATTGTATTTTTTAACTATTATGTATACTGCATTCTTACATATTTAATTCACATTCTCATTCCAAACCAGATTTTATTGATTGGTAGTAAACTGAGCTAATTTGATTGAAGGAAGGTAAATGCCATAAGCCTTCAGAAGACTTTGTGTTTGATGATGATTCTCTTGGTTAAAAAGAAACAAGTGAAAATGCATCATAAGTTAATTGAACTGTACTTTTCGTCTCTTTTTCCCCAATCAGAAGTTTTTCTTGAAGAAATGAGAAATGCTTATCATTAAGTGTCTCAATGGGAAAGATGTGCTTCAAACCTGACATCATCAAATAAACTAACACACCTCCTGCCTGACTCTGCATTGACTTGGACACTGCCATACTCTAGAGCACTATGCAGGTTTGTAAACAGCACCTACAAGGAATAAAAGGTGGGTTTCAGAAAGTTTAGTCCCATAAAGCTTAAGGAAAAACAAGAGACTTTAAGATTCTTAAAATTATTCCTGGGTTAAGATCTAGAAGGGAAGATTATTCAATGAAACTTCAGATGTATTGTAAAAATGATTGCTACACACAGAGAAAAGATAACCTCACCAAAGATAACCTCAAATATCTGTCTTCCCCTGAGAAACATAAAAATCAAAACCCCCTTTTTGCTAAGCAGGAAGAATGATCTTCAATTGATCTCTTTTTAAACATATCTTAGTGAAAAGTATATTATTTGTGGTCAATCACTATTGAGAAACTAGACAAAAGTAACTTCAACTGCCTTAAAGGTATGTGCTTTTGAAGAAAAATTGGCAAGATATCGCACATATGATTTTTGAACCATGATTTTACAAAAATGCTTTTAAATTATGGCAAAATTATCTAAACTGATTCATTTGTATTTATTATAGCACCAACTATTCCTGTAGAATGCAAAGATCTGTGAGCAACATTACTGCTATATAAGATGTGAGCTTGTAAGATTTAATTCCTTCCTACTCAAAATGACAAAGTTTTCAGCCCCAAATTTTTTCCTTGGGTTTTGGTAGACAACATGTAAATTACATCCTCTTTTCATATTAATTTAATGCACTAGTTTGTCCATTTAATTTCCTTTTTATCTTAGGGGTAAGGGAAGAGAAATATAAAATGAAATACCGTATTTCACCAAAATGTGTCTTGTGGAGGGTAGGGATGGATAGAAATGGCTGATGAAGGTGATGAACAGAATAAGTTTCCACACTGATTTGGTCAGCCCAGTCTGCGTGGCTCAGGCCTTGAGCATCGACCCATGCATCAAGAGGCTGCAAGTTTAATTCTCAGGTCAGGGCACATGCTCAGGTTGTGGGCTCAATTCCCAGTAGGGGGCGTGCAGGAGGCAGCCAATTGATGTTTCTATCTCTCTTCTTCTCCCTCTCCCTTCCTCTCTATAAAAGAAATAAAAAATACTTTCAAAACTGACTTGCTCAGAGGCTACAGAGGGTGCTCTTCACAAAGACACAAACACAAAGAATGACCCCTCACATCTGTGTTCACTCAGCCACTCATTCGGTTATTCAATAATTTGTTTGCTCGCTTATATTTTTTTACAATTAATACTATCTACTATCAGCTCTGGGGTTAAAAAATATGAATAGAATAATCAGCAGGTTAAATCTTAGAGGAGAAAGACATTGCTACCTGGAGAAATAGGAACAGAGGATGAAGCAACTCACTAGACGCCCAACTAAATTCACAGAGTTTCAGAGGTCTAATGACACCCTACATCAGAGCTAAGCTCCAAGACAAAATTTCACAAGGGGACGTCCTCCCCCAATGTTATGACTCTTCAAAAGAGTTTTACTATTCATTTTGTAAGGTGTCTCTTCAATTCAGAATCCATCAAATACCATATTTACCTTTACGTCTTTATGAGCAAATTACCCCAAATTACAATTATGGGTGAAAAGAACTACCAGTGCACCAAGCAGTCCCCACTTGGAAGGCATCTAGGTAAAGAAAACCTGGGCCTTGGCCTCCAGGAGTAATAAACTCTCTAGTAAATGGCAGGGAACAATATTAGCAGTGGTGTGTAGAAAAGATAAACCACTTTCTTTTGTTCCAAGACCTAAACGCAGCCATTGTATACAATCTGGTTACTGAATTTGTGTTGCTTCTATTGCTGCGTTAAAGGAAGCATTTCTGGAGCTGACCCCTGTATAAAAGCTGGGGTGAGCTGAGCTTTTCTGCCTATTAAGAGTGAACAGCAGAGCAGAGGGTGAACTTCTCTGAGGAGACAGGTCAGAGTACACAGACACTGATTCAGGTTTAGCTGACAGCGGCAGGCGAGGCATTTCTAATCTCCCCAGTTAGCACTAAATCAGCATGGTGTACACAAGCCCTTGACAGAAGACAGACAAATGGGACCCACTAAAAGGATAAAGAGTGGCCTGGTGAAGCACAGGCACTGAATACAATCCAAAGCCTTCATTCCTTAAGCTAAAAATGCTTTGCTGAACCCACATCCATTTTGGACAAATCTCGGCTCTTCTATAGTAAAATGACATCTAGTGTGATCCTAAAAAACAGATGATGCCCATTCCAAGAATTTAGAACTCAGTCATTAAAAGGCATACTCTGACCTTCCCTTCTATTTTCTGTTGCCTGGAGAAAAGAAACGTCAAAGAAAAAATCAGGGAGATGCCATCTGAACCATTGTCGTTCCCCAGTGCAGGGTAATTCATGGTTTACTTTTCCTCAGGCCCTCCTGACAATCAATCACTCCAAGACAGAGCAAAAGAAATGTGACCAAGCAGGAACATGAACTCTTTTCTGTGGTGGTCTCCTCAAGTTTACAAATACATCCCAGGAAGGGAAGAGAAGAGTGACAAACAAAATCTCAGGTAGAATGCCCCTCAAAGGGAGCACTGCTAGAGGTGTGCTGCTCTGTCTTCACAGTGCACTTTCTGTGTGTATCATCTTCAACCACCTACACATTGTTATCTAAGAGAGAAAAAATAATAAAAATGAATAAAGAACCCACCTAGGGTAAACCATTATAAAGAAAAAAAATCACCATCAATGAGAATAACCACCCTTTGATTTATCTTATAAATTCAGATTTTTGATGACCATACCTGATAAAAATAAGGCCGATCTGCAAATGCCAAACATGGCTTGACTGCAAGCATCCATCAAGCTGCCAGTGGTGATGGTGGGAAAGGGGGTGGTAGGCAGGCTGCCTGACACTCTGAAGAGATGCCTTTAACTGTGTGGACTCTCATACACACACAAGTCTAAAGTACTCCCTTGGCAGTTTACAACTCATGCAACTATAACTTGCCCTCACATTAGAAGCAATGAATCATAGATCTCCGTATCAGAGGGAAACTAAGATAATCTCTTACCCTCAGAAAAAGAAGGTGTTATACCCACTTGATAAATGACCTAATAAGAAAGACTGGAAAAGGTAGTCTGGAAAGTGGTATTGGCAGAGAGGGTACAGGCTGAGTTTTCTGCTAGCCCACAATTCATTCTTCTCCAAATTCTACCCAGGTGTGCTTCAACTGACCTCTCATCCCGAAACAACAGAGAACTTGTCACTTACATAATACTAGGGGGATGAGTCTAAACTTTCTTAAATATTACAACAGCCAGCTATTTTATAAATAGCAAGAGTGTAGGGACATGTTAAAAATAAGAGAGATGGGCTATAATTTTAAAAGGACATAATATGGATAAATGTCAATGTGGAATGAACAAACCAGTTCAGGAAATAAAATTGGAACTTATAAAACAGCAATGTGTATTGGGATAAATATATCCATTTCTATAGAAGATACATAAAATAACTGAATTTGCATAAAAGTTTCAGAAAAAAGAACACCAGGAATATTTCAAATGACAAGTAAAGCATTTTTCACTGTATAAACAGGCCCTACCCACGGAGCTTCTGGGGTGAAGTCTGAGAATTTGTACTTCTAACAGCTTCCCAGGTAAACCTGATGCTGCCATCCTTTGCTTTGATCGTTTTCTCCTCGATTTTAAAACTCTCTCCACATTGAGAAGCACAGCTTGCTGTCCCCTTAATTGACCTTACACAACGTTCCTCTTTCTGGCTGGCATTTCTTTGCCAAGTTAAATTTAAGGCTGTTGCTCAAAGAAAGAGATGAAGCACAGCAAAGGGAGACGTACAAAAATGTTTTGTGTTTTTTTATTTATTTAATCCCTAGTTCAATGCGATTGCAACCTGTGGATCCTAATGTCAAAAAGTGTGGTATGATGTTCTATGGAACTCTACTTATATGTGGGAAATGATCTTGAATATCAGAACAGAAGATATTTTACTGGAATGCTTCTCTTTCCCATTCTAACAAAATTTCATTCACTTGGACCAACTATAGGGAAAGTTAATCTAAACTGGTGAACAATTACACTTTAAGCAACACAATACAATAAAATGTTGCTTAATAAATGTCATCTTATTACTTTTAAGTCAACTAACTTGACCTAAGCAAGGTCAAGTGAAGGCTTAACTTGCTGCTTAAATGGGTTGACAGTGTTCTCCGCTGCCAACTTCAGAGCCTCACCATGGCTCTCATGGCTTCACCAAGGAAGTCCATCTTTTTTAGCTAAATATTAAAGGCACTAAAAGCATATCATCCGCAATGTCCGTACATTTACCATGCATTCCAGGCAAACAGGGAATCACAGACTGCTTACAACACAACAGAATGCACCTCTGCCAACCTGTGTCCACACCGTGCCCTCCTTTAAGGTCCTACTCAGATGCTACCTCTTTCAAATAGCATTTCCAGACTCCTGATTCCCATATTACTCTTGCAATAACTCTATTACATTGAGATATATGCAATTTAAAAAACATATGTAAATATTAAGATCTCTACACAGAAACCTATACAAAGATATTTATAGCAGCTTTATTCATAACTGCCAAAACATGAAAGCTGCCAATATGTACTTCAGTAGCTGAGTGGATAAATAAAACTGCGCATATCCCAACAATGGAATATTATTCAGTGCTCAAAAGAAATGAGCTACCAAGCCATGAAAAGACATGTGCAAACTTAAATGCTTATTAATAAGTGAAAGAAGCCAATCTGAAAAGGTTACATACTGTATAATGCCAACTATATGACATTCTGGAAAAGGCTAAACAATGTAGATAGTAAAAAGATAAGGAGTTGCCAGGGATTGGGAGGGGGACATGAACAGGCAGAGCACAGAGGACTTTTAGGGAAATGGAACTATTCTTTATGACACTATAATGATAAATACATGTCATGAAACAGTTTTTGAAGCCCATCAATGTACAATATGAAGAATGAAACCTAATGCAAGGTATGGACTTTGGATGATGATAAAGTACGTTCAATGAGTGTAACAAATTACCAATCTGGTAGGGATGTTGATAGTCCTGGAAGCTGTACCTATGTGGGGACAAGGAGCACATGGGAACTCTTTGTACTTTTAGTTTACTTTTGTTGTGAACCTAAAGCTGCTCTAAGAAATAAAGTATGGTTACATATATATTTCATCCAGACCAGTGATTAACACTATCACCATTGTAACAGAATCCTCCATAAAGTGGTTACTCTTACCAAGGAAAGGTGTGAAGATAAGTAAGAAGATGCTGTACTCTAGTTAGTGTAAAAAGAGAAAACCAGCATGCAGCATGTTTCTTCCTAAAGGAAAAATTAAAAATATTTCTTTATCTTCTGTTTCGAAAGTCTTTAAGATTTTTAAAGCTTCTTTCCAATCAACATAGAAATTAACTGCAAATGCCTCCTGCAATTCAAATAATGCTATTTGCGGAGAGAGGGGTGGGAGGTGAGTGGGTTGGAAGGGACAGTCATGGAAATCTACTTTTCTTTTAATACTTTGGTGGGAGGTGAGTGGGTGGGAAGGGACACTCATGGAAACCTACTTTTCTTTTAATAGTTTCCAGGGAAATTTACCTCAGAATCAAGTTATTATTTTTTTATGAGACTTCAGTGCTATTCTGCTGGATAGAACAAGGCCCTGGATGGTTTTGTAAAATTCCAGACATGGCAGTTTATAGGAGAAACCTAGGCTGACCCCCACACTCAGCTGGTTCCATCAGACACTTAAGTGAATGTCCTACTTGGCTTCCTTGCTGGGATTTTAGAATATGCCTCTCAAATCATAAAGTTCAAAACAAAACACCGTGTACTGAATGGCTTACATTAGTTTCATTAGTGTCTAAATTTCAGCAAAATCTTACATCTGGGAATTATTCAAAGATACAGGAGGTTCTGTCACTAATAGAAGCCATTCCAATGGAATGTGTGTTTCCTTAGTTTTATTCCCATGACTAAATGTCTTTTCGATGACCTTTTATTTATTATGGAAGCCACAGTCAGATCACTCCCTTAACAACAGAATCCTTAGAGTTTTGTTAACTCTTTGGATGGTGGAAAACTTGGAGGGGAAAGGCTAACCATAACAACAATATAGTGGTAATATTCCAAGCACCTGGCATGTACCAAGAACTGTGTGAGCTCCTTCCCAGCATGGCCTCCCAAAGACACTTTCCCTCTTATGTTGGCACATGCATTTCATAGCATGGCACAAGAGAAACATGGGTTTAGACCAGCCGTGGGCAAACTACGGCCTGCGGGACGGATCCAGCCCGTTTGAAATGAATAAAACTAAAAAAAAAAAAAAAGACTGTACCCTTTTAGGTAATGATGTTTACTTTGAATTTATATTAGTTCACACAAACACTCCATCCATGCTTTTGTTCCGGCCCTCCGGTCCAGTTTAAGAACCCATTGTGGCCCTCAAGTCAAAAAGTTTGCCCACCCCTGGTTTAGGCCCTGGAGAACTTTTAAAGGAGAAACAGAAAACAGAGCCTACCACTTAAAGAGTGGATTTTGGCCCTGGCTGGTGTGGCTCAGTTGGTTGGGTGTCGTCTTGGTCACCAAAAGGTTACCTGTTAGATTCCAGGTCAGGACACATGCTAGGGTTGCAGGCTTGATCCTCAATGGGGTGTGTGCGAGAGGCAGCTGAACAATGTTTCTCTCTCCTCTTTCCATTCCGCTCTCTAAATATCAAAATAAATATTTAAAAAAATAAAGAGTGGATTTTGTGTTTCAGCTTTCTATCTTTAGAGTAAGAATGAAAATACGTATCCCATAGGAAATATTTTTTAAGGAATAGTTTTAAAAGAATATAGATAAAGTAACTGAAATAGTGACTATCCCACTGTGGACCCTTCCTCTGGTATTTTAAAGACACTTTTAAGGACTGTTTCTAAAATTTTTAGATACCTCGCAGAGTCACGAATATATCTTTAAAATACTTCCTTTAACACTCTATTCCTCACGCTCAGGATTTTAATATAGACTAGGAATCCTGTGCCTGCCTCTAGTAATAGTTAACTAATCTAGTCCCTTCTTGATAAATCCATACCCACATCAATATTTTTCTAAACACATACACTCAACAATCATTCACTGAGCGCCCACTACCTCCAATCTAAGCTCTGGGCACTGAGGACACATGTGAGAGAAAAGCCTTACATGTCAGTGAGGGAGAGTTTGAGAAAGACAGAAACAAATGTTGAGGGACAGTATTATGAAGGAAGCACGTGGAAAACACCTCAGTGTGATAGTTAAACTAAAGTGGAAAGGTTGAAATATACTGAGGCATGCAAAGAACCATCTCAGGTCATCAGAATAACAACTGATAGGAAATAACAACCATGATGGGAAAGGTCTTGGCATATCTGAGTAACAGATCCTGTCAACAGATCTTAAAAACCTCCATGACCAGTGGTTGTGAAAACCCACTTAACCTTTGGAGGTAAAACATTGCTTTTATGTCTATTGCAGTTAGGTGAGTGACCACAGCTTCTGTCTGGGAATTGGAAAAAGCTAAAGGTCTGCAGCACATGGTAAACCTACCACTTAGGGCATTCTCAGTGTAACAGTTTAGCAAAACAAGGGCTCTTAAAAATGTATATCATTATCACTGAAGTTATTTGGGGTTTAAATTGAATCTATCATGTAAAAATGATTAAAATAATGATTCTAAATAGAGAAACACTTAACTGAATAGGGAAAATGTTAAGCTGGTGTTTACCTAATCTCCCTAGTACTTTTATTTGAATTAAAGTGGAAAAAATGGGACAAAGAAAAGTACCGAAAGCTAGAACGAAACAAGTGGCACTCCCATTTAAACAGAAAGGAAATGTTACATTAGGAGAAGGAAGAGGAGGAAGAGGAAGAGGAGGAGGACCAAACTAGTGATATCAGAACTCAAATGTTCAAAGTAGACGAAAACTTTGAGAAGCTATTTAATTCCCTCCACTTAAAAGGTAAGGCCAGAGAAACCTACAGTCTTCTAGTAATTTGATTACAACTAGTCAACAGTTCTGTAAACTAGAACTATGGAGCCTAGGCCTACTCATTCATTCATTCATTCATTCATTCATTCATTCATTCATTCTAGTTACTTTTAAAAGAAGTAACTAGTGTATCAGAAGCTTGTGGAAAACACTACACGTCTGGGAAATGCACATCTTGGATCACATTTTTGTGAAGGCAATGAGAACACAAGTAGGCAAGTATAACTAGGTGAACAATCATAATAAATTATTCAAATTAATGATGTTATTGTCAACCTAACAGCAGCACAGAAAGAGGGGAAAAGACCAGGGGAGGAGAGGGGAAAGGAAAAGTATTGTCTCCACAGGATGAGCGTCAGACCCAGGTAACCCAGATGTCTCAAGGCATTACTGAAAATAGTGAAACCAGGCACACTTTAAAAAATGTACTTTGATTTATGGATAGGTAATTCTGAGTGACCTTCAGTAAGTTAACGCATATATTTGGTCACATAATGACCTTGCGATTAGGCCAAAATTTGAAGTCCTAAATGTATGTTTTTTAATAATCCGATGCTATCACAAATTCTGTTTCAATTTAAAAGTTTCCTACTTACCCTGCAGGTATTTCAAGTCCTTATGGTAGACACAATTTTTCATTTTATTTCTACATCAGAATTAATCTCTATAGTGCCTTTACAGTGAACATAATATCCATATTTATTCATATAGGGTGTCCCAAAATTCACGCAAGAAGTAATTTTGATAGAAAACACAGGTTTATAATTAAAAATTGTATTTTTTTTATTGATTCATAAAGTATACAGTATAGGGTTATGTATGGAATAGCACATCAGGTAAATAGCCTCCATGGCTTTGCTGGCACATATGCAAAGCCGTGGACTTCATTGTCCCTGCTCCTGGGCCATAATTGGTACTTGGAAATGCTTATCAAATTGAAGGGATTGAAATCAAAGGGCAACAGATATTAGAATCTGATTCAATACGCCAAGTAAAATGAGGCTTTTTTGTTGTTGTTGTTGTTGTTAATGCTCACGCAAACTTCAAATCTTGTGTGAATTTTGGGACACCCTATATATGTAGGAAACAAGAAAAATGAGAAATTTTGTACTTAGTATGCCCTCAATCTCCCCCCCACCCCCGAAGTTAACAATTAGTCTTTTTCCAAGGAAGTAAGATCTCAACATTTATTTTCAAACAATTTTAGATCCATGTCATCTACGTATTTTACAGAACAAATTCAGTTTTTATAAAGAGAATAATAAGCGAGTGAAAGAGAAATAATGTAGCATTCTATATCTCTTATAAGAGGCTGCATCATCCTTTGTAATAAAAGCCTAATATGCTAAGTGTCTGGTAGATTGGTCGGCCATTCAACCAATCAAAGTGTGATATGCTAATAATGATATGCTAAGGCCATTCAACCACTCGCTATGACATGCACTGACCCCCAGGGGGCAGACGCTCTGACGCGTAAGTTAGCTTGCTGCTGGGGTCCGGCCGATCAGGGACAGAGCAAGATGGGCCGGACATGCCCTGGAGCCCTCCCGCGGTCCCTCCCCAGCTAGCCAACCACCTGCATGCACTGGTGGGGTCCCTCGGCCTGACCTGCACCCTCCTGCAATCTGGGACCCCTAGTGGGATATCGGAGAGCTGGTTTTGGCTCGATCCCACAGGCCAGGCTGAGGGATCACGCAACGGGCCTCTAGTTTAATATAAATGACATGACCTTTGGAGCTACACAGGATTCAGTTCAAATCCCACCTCAGCTACCAACCAATCTTATGAGTAGGGCCACAGCTGGCCTATACAGGACTTAGTATAAGTTAGAAAAAACATAGTCTTTACCTGCTATCTTGGCCGACTACCTTCATGCAATGAACAACCTGTAATCTGTATATAAGTATACATATGACTTTGGAAATACCTCTCTAAGCTTTAGTGAATATAATACCATTTACACCTCATTAGGTTGAAGAAAGAATTAAATAGGGTAGAGAGATAAAGCACTCAACATGGAGTCTAAGCAATTAGAGCTAACAACCTAGGAAGTATTCGTTCTCATCTCTATGCTTCCCCTTGGCCAGTCACCTATATGGTCCATAGCCCAGGAAAGTCCTATTAAGAATGGATAATACTCTGCCATTGAAAGTAGTTAATGTGTTCCAGGATTTAGCCATTGCCCTGGAGCTTTGTTACAGAAGGTGGATGTTGACCTGGCCCTTGAGTGCTAAAGCTTGCTGTCTGTATGTCCCACTGCATTGCACAACACTAATCATTTAACCTGTATTTTCTCCATTCCATTTCTTTTCAAATTGATTGCCTGTTGTAACCATGCCTTGTAGTATACAGGACACTAGTTTTAAATTTCACTCCATAAATTCCATCTGGGAAAGCTTTTAAATCCACCAAATGACTATAATGGGTAAACAGGAATCTTACCCACATAAACCCCAAGCCCTAACCACTCCCATGATGTTCAGTCATTTCTACTCTGGGAACAAATCTGAATTCTTTTTTCCTAAATTAAAAACTCATTTGAAAGAAGTAGTATTAAACTACCCCATAAACATAATAAACCACACTTAAATCTTGGTTGCAGTAAATATCTCTTGCCTACAGCTATTAGATTCCACAAGTGAATTTTTAAGTTTGCCAGCATAACAGTATATTTATTCTGACCATGATTTGCTTTCTGTGGCTTGATGTTCTCTTATGCTTCCTTCTGATGTTTGGGGGTGGAGTGGGAAGGGCTTTAGGCTGTCCAGAAACCTGTAATAGATTTATTCAGGAAACAACAGTGCTATAAGAGATTCCCCACTTCCTCACTGCAAGGTCAGTTTGGGCTCTAGGCACTAATATCAATGGTGGCCATCTTGCCTACCTCATTTCCTTAGTGATTGATTAGGACTGTGAAAATTAGTTTGAAACACGAGCAAATTACCTAGAAAGCGTTAAAGATTCTGGGCAGGTATTTCACTCAAAGGCCTGGCCAGTTCTTCAAAATGAACTGGCATACATTTGCTCAACAAAAGCACCTGTCAGTGGTTGGGAGAGGTGCTTGTTATTATATGAATAATCACTTAAAGTTGTTATTTGCTGTAGACAGTACAGGTAAAAAGGATCTGGAGTAGTAAAGAGAAGTTAGAAGTATATAGAAGTTATTCCAAACCTCAAATTCTGCCACTGACATTTAATATCCATGGGCCTAGATCCAAGATTTCATCCTAACAAAAATCAGGATTGGAGCCACACAAGAGGCCCAAGAAGGCCAGCTAATGATGAGCTGGAACAAGAGGGCTTACTGTTACATCACCACCCACACTAAATACCCAAAAGGATCCTAAACCCCAATAGTATAACCTAAAACCTCCTGCTCAGACTATGAAACACATTTCTTTTATTTAAAAGCCTTGAAAATTATTCACAAAAGCCCATTTTTTAATTCTATATAAGATACTTAGATTTATAAAGAAATCTTCAGTTTCATATTTCTTTAGCCCTAAGTTTGTCATTTCTATGTTAGCAAGCTGAATTATCTTCATATACTTTTAAGTGTTAAGCAATTTTAAAGGAAAAAATATGATGAAAAGAATTCAGCCAGTGGTAATAAAAATTGGCACGGCTTTTTCAAGAGGCAATTTGATATGAGGTTGTAATATAAGTGTGTGTGTGTGTGTGTGTGTGTGTGTGTATGTGTGTGTATTCTCTTTCACCAAAAATGTCCTAAAAAAGATAAGATTAAAATGACAAGATTACTAATTCTTCATCAAAGTATGACTATTTAAGTGAAATATATGGAGCAACTCAAAAATGCAACAGCATGGAATCGGTTAAATACGATGAAATGTTCATATGTTTATTATCTCCCATTTAACAAATGACTAATGAGATGCACAAAATAGTAAACTATAAAAACTATCAAGAACAATATGCACAGATTAGTATTATTTTTGTTATTTTGTGTATACGTTCTTAAAATGACTTAAAAATTTAAACCAACCTGTCACTGATGGCAAGGTACAGGTATTTTAAGTTTTCTTCTTTAGTTTGTATTAATCAACTTTTCTATAAGGAATATATGTTGATTCTACAATAAGAAAAAATGGTTTTGATAATGACCTTAGGTTTTATCTTATTCCTTCTTACATTTATCAGATTGAAATTCTGCAGATCATTACATTTTATGTGCAAAATTACTTCTAAACACATCCACCATCACTAATGTAACACCTGTGGCTCACACACAAATGGATTATTAAAAAACTACTGAGCACCTATTTGCTAAGTGCTCTCCTATGGCTAGGGATGGAGAGATAAGTAAAGGTACTTCTCTGGTTTTTAGGAGTCATGATCTACCGAGAATGAGATAAAGGCAAGCAATAATTACTATGTAGTGAAAGAAAATGCAAATGAAAAGAAATACGCACAAAATCTTATGGGCTCAAGAATGGAGCTCTTAGTTGGGCTTTGGGGGTGCAAGGACCGGGTACTAATGAAAAATACAAAGTCTGTTATGAGGACAAAGAGAGGCAAAGCCTTGACATAGGAAACACTATGTGTGTTATAATGAGGATACAGAACAACATGGGAAGTGAGGGGGCCAATAAACTGCTGGATATAGGAGAATGTATGTTGTGTGCAGAGAACACCAGGGTTTCTTATAAAATAGACTAAAAAAGTAGAGAGAAACCCTGAAAGGCCTTTAAAGGCATACGTAAGTATTTGGAAACCTTCTGGAAACAGAGTGGAAAAGCATGTGATTTCATATCATCAGGGAGGTAAGAATAATCTTCTCTCCCTCTCACGCCTTCAGTTATCACCTTTAGGTCATGATCCCTAAAGTATGCCTCTAGCCCAGACACTCTCCCCTGTACACCCCACTCATAGTCCCTACTGAATGGTTAATCGTCTATTTACCATATGTTCTATGAAGCCTAACACCCCCCTCAAATATAAGATGTCCCACAACAATCCTTCCATCAAATCTTTAAGCTACTCTACTCTAGAAAAATCAAGCCAAAATCAGCATCCTCCTTTCATTCCTCTCAGAAGTCCACACTATAAAAGCTGGAGAACTTGCTCTAAATTGTTTTCAAGTCTCTCACCCTGTACTGAGCACCTACTCTTCAGTTCAAGAATCTGACCATATCTTGGTTAGACACTTAGGTCTCTTAAATGATCTCTCCACCAATTTATCATCCATGCCACTTTGCTGTTACTCGGAGTGATCTCTCCAAGTAACAATAAGAAACACTCCGCTCCCTGGTTCCATAGTCTCTGGGGGCTCCCTATTGCCTACCACACTAAATGTGGTCAAATTCTGCCTGCTGATGAGGTTTCCTTCAGCTTTTTAATGTACTAACAGTGTGTAAAATGGAGCTTCTTAATACATTAGCACTTGGCTCAAACTTATGTTAAGGCTACCTCACATGGCCAAGTGGTAGGATACAAACTAGTAAAATACACTAGGAAGTGAGTGTCTGCAACAGCACCATGCAATACTAAAATACGTATCCCATAGAGTGAGTCCCCTGAGAGCTCTTTAATGGTTAGCATTCCGCCTGGAATACTGTAGGTCTTTAAGGAAACGGTTTGACAAAATGGATGACTTTTTGCCAAGTAAAAGAAGTTCCTGATCAATTCACATGACATGCACAATTAAAAGTAAAACTTTTATATATGATACAGTGGCAATACAGACCTGTGTAAGATTTTTTTACGATAATTTTTTTCTTAAGGACCATTCTCTACCCTAAAAAGGTCCTTCCATGGGTGAATCTCATTATACGTTCCATCACAAACAACAATTTCACCATGGAAAATTTACCAGTATTACAGATCAGCCATAAACTTCCCATTAGCATAAGAGACTTATTTTAGAGTGCTGTCTACGGTCTTAAACAGACCACAAGTTTTAATCAGCAAAATAAAAACTATCATCCTATTAAAGAATACCCAATAATGATGTATTAAACTTAGTATTATATGCATGTATACACATTGCTCTAAAATTCAAACAGTTCTAAGGTAATATAGAATAGTTTCTAATATAGGCTTATGAGGTTATCGTTCTCTTTATCAAAATAAAATAAAGATAGCTTTCAAATCCTCAAAATTGTTAACCAAATACTTTGTGGCAGGGAAATATAATAAAAGATACAGTGTTACAGAATTTATACCAAGAAGGAAAAATTGGTTTAATCTACACTTATCAGAATTTTCATTTTACACAGTGTTCCAATTACATGTCCCAATATATGACCTCCCCATTCTGTTCCTTTGTTTTCCCATTTTGAATTCTTGCTGCCTCTTGGTTACAAAAAAAATATCAGACTGATTGCAGGAAGTCAACAGCTTCCATTTGCTTGAGAACAGAGTTTAAGTTTGAACAATCTGTCAAAGTTATACTTTCTTTAACAAGATGATAATATGTATCACTATATGCTAAAACATACACTACTTATATACTAGAAGCCCATTGCACAAAGATTCATGCAATAGGCCTTCCTTCCCCTGGCTGCTGGCGCTGGTTTTCCTCCGGCACTCGGGACCCAGGCCTTTGGTCCAGCCACAGCGGAGAAGTCACGCCTCTTCAGTCTTCACTCTGGCAGGAGCCTTCAGTCTTAGCTCTGTGCCTGCATATGCAAATTAACCACTATCTTTGTTGGGTTAATTTGCATAGTCGCTCTGATTGGCTGGTGGGTGTAGTGGAGTGGCACCAATTTGCATGTTTCTCTTTTATTAGTGTAGACTAGAGGCCTGGTGCACAAAAATTTGTGCACTCGGGGGGGAAGGGGGCGTCCCTCAGCCTGGCCTGTGCCCTCTCGCAGTCTGGGACCCCTAGGGAGATAACGACCTGCTGGCTTAGGCCTGCTCCCGGGTGGCAGAGGGCAGGCCCAATCCCTAGGTGCAGCCCCTGGTCGGGCTCAGAGCAGGGCCGATTGGGGAGTTGGGGCGCCGCCCCCTGTCATGCACAGAGCAGGGCTGATTGGGAGGTTGTGATGCCACCCTCAGTCACGCTCAGGGTAGGGCCGATTGGGGGGTTGGGGCACCGCCCCCTGTCACACTCAAGGCAGGATTGATGGGGAGGTTGCGGCACCACCCCCTGTCATGCACAGAGCAGGGCCCATCAGGGGGGTTGGGGCCCCGTACCCTGTCACGCACAGAGCAGGGTCGATCAGGGGGTTAGGGAGCTCCCCCCTGTCACGCACAGAGCAGGGCCCATCAGGGGGGTTGGGGAGCTCCCCCCTGTCACGCACAGAGCAGGGTTGATCAGGGGGTTGGGGAGCTCCCCCCTGTCACGCGCAGAGCAGTGTTGATCAGGGGGTTGGGGAGCTCCCCCCTGTCACTCACAGAGTAGGGCCGATAGGGGAGTTGGTGCACCGCCCCCTATCACACACAGAGCACGGCGGATCAGGGGGTTGGGGTGCCGCCCTCTATCACCCACAGAGCAGGGCCGATCAGGGGGTTGGGGCGCCGCCACTGTCACACTCAGGGCAGGGCCGATGGGGAGGTTATGGCTCTACCCCATCACACACAGAGCAGGGACCGTGGGGGGGGGGGGGTTGAGGCGCCGCACCCTGTCACACACAGAGCCACAGGGCGATCAGGGGGTTCGGGAGCTCCCCCCAGTCACGCACAGAGCAGGGCTGATCAGAAGGTTGGGGGGCCTTCCCCTGTCACGAACAGAGCAGAGCGGATAGGGGGTTTGGGCGCTGCCCCCTGTCACGCTGATCCCGGTGGTGGGAGGCCTCGCGGTTCCGCTGATCCTGGTGCTGGGAGGCATATTATCCTTTTACTATATAGGATAGAGGCCTGGTGCATGGGTGGGGCTGGCTGGTTTTCCCCGAAGGGTGTCCTGGACCAGGGTGGGGGTCCCCACTGGGGTGCCTGGCCAGCCTGGAGGAGGGGATGATGGCTGTTTGCAGCTGGTCACACACCCTTCAGGGTGGGGGTCCCCACTGGGGTGCCTGGCCAGTCTGGGTGAGGGGCTGAGGGCTGTTTTCAGGCTCGTGGGTGACTGAAGCTTCCAACTGCTCCTTTTTTTCTTTTTTTTTTTTATTCTGGGCCAGCTTTAGCTCTGGCTCCAGCTCTGAGGCCTCTGCTGGGTTCTATAATCAAGACACTGTATCAACTCCAGCTCTGAGATCCCGGCTCACTGAAAGCTGGTTTCTGGGGTTTTGTTTATCTTTTATATTTGTTACAATGTTTCAGACTGCAGGCTCAGAGGCCGGCAAGGCAGGCGGGGAACATTGGAGTCCTCCGTCACTGAAGTAAGCAAGCCTCATGTTAGTTTCAAGCTGCCTGGCTGCCGGCCGCCATCTTGGCTGGCAGTTAATTTGCATATCTCTTTGATTAGCCAATGGGAAGGGTAGCGGTTGTACGCCAATTACCATGTTTCTCTTTTATTAGATTGGATGTGCAAGTTCCAGTGTAGGCTTAATATTTTGCTTTATTTAACATATAGAATCCTTTAAGGTAGGTCCGATATTATTTCTATTTTACTGATGAGGACACTGAGGCATAGGATGTCTAAATAACCTGCTTTAGATCATGCAGAGTGTAAGTGGCTGAGCTGGGAATCTAACCTAGAGTCTGTTCTTTTAACCTATATACCCTATTTGATGAGATCTCTCCATTAAGATACTGAAAAGAAAATTTTAAAAAAAGACCCTTGTGTGCAAGCTCTTTTCAATAAACACTATCTCCTTGATCTTAAAAAAAATACTGAAAAGGAAAGAGAAATAATTAAGCCTAGGGCATTCTAGTCAGTGTTTCCTCTGCCCAATTCCATCCATATTTTGTCACCAATTTTGAGTATTAGTATGATATCAGAAAGCATAGAATATTATTTCAAAAGAATATGCTGGTCTGTTATCCTCTCCCTTAAAAAACACGACTTTAAAAAAGCACCAAACAATAACAATGGGAGCTACAAATGCAAGTCATATTTGCAATTTAACCTTTTTAGTGGCCATATTTAAAAATGTAAAAAAAAAGGTAAAATACGTTTTAATGATATTTCTTTTACCCAATGCATCAAAAATATTATTTCAGTATGTAATCTATATAAATTATTAGAGATATTTTACATCCTTATTTTTATTCTAACACTCCAAAATCCAGTGTGTACATTACACCTGCAGCACATCTCAATAAGACTAATCATTGTTCACATGCTTGATAGCCACACATATCTAGTGGCTGCAGGAGTGAACAGCACAGTTCACTATTGAGTAATTAAAATAAATATAAAAGGACTAGTGGCCTGGTGCACAAATTCGTGCACATTGAAAGGAAATTAATTAGAAGAAATATTTTAATATAGCTATTCACCCTTTCTCTATTATAGAAGTGTCAACCAAATTCACATTTGACAATGACAGATCAAAACACACACATGCGACTGGCACCAGCGAGAGCTTTATATGCATCACGCATGCGCAAGTCAACTTAGCCTTTTATATATGTAGAATAAAGTTACTTAATTAAACCTGCTTTCTGATGTAGCTAAACTTTTTTCAGCCCAGTGAAGCATCCTAACTTCTCTTTCAGGTAACTGTCAGCAACACAGCAGTAAATATCAACGCGAAGCAGATTATTATTGTAGATCATTCAGGGAGAACAAAGGGTAAAATATTTAATTGCAGCAGTATTTAACTATATTCTGTGCAGTGAGAATACCTGAAGTCATTTTCAAGGTCCACCATTTCTTACTTCTTTTCAGTCAGGTCAAGTTTCTAAGCTTTCTAAATCTCCATTTTCCGACTAATGAAAAGAAAATAGGATTCCACCGAGTCTCCTATCTACCTACTCCAGGACTTCTGTGAGGATCAAATGAGATGAGGCATGGGAAAACGCTTCACAGACATTTGGTTACAGTGTAAATGTTTCCACCTGGCTATAAAGCAAATCATGATCCTGGGCTGAAGAAACTGCAAGGAGGCTGGTCGCTAGGGAGAGGAAGCTGGGCATTGCTACGGGACATCATTACCAGGATAGTCAGACACTTAGCATATTAGCCATATCCTATCTAATAACAGACAAACATGGTAATTGACCATACCTTCACTATGCCTCCCATTGGCTAATAGTGCAATATGTAAATTAACTGCCAACAAAGATGGTGGCTAATTTGCATACTGTAGGCAGGGCAGGCCAGTGTGAGCCGCCATCAGGGACCCCCGTGAGCGGCCCTGGGCAGCGGGGTTTGGCGGCGTGAACGAGCTGCCTAAGCCTCGCCCCCAGCCAGGAACCCCCCTGTGAGCGGCCCTGGGCAGCAGCGGGGCTTGGCAGTGCGATTGGCCCAAGGAAGTCCTATTCTTGCTGGAATCCTCCTGCAAAGGGCTTCTAATTATATATATACACACATAAATATATATATAAATATATATATATATATATGACTCTGTTCAATATTTTTAAAAAGATACTGAAAAGAAAGTTTTCATAAACTTTATAAACTTTCTCCCATGTCTGACTACCTTCTTTAAACTAGAAAGAAAAAGAGTGTACCTATCTACCTGTCAAGCTGTGGGGATGCTCAAACAGTAATCACTAATTGAAATGTGTGCTTAGATAGTATGTATTTCTAATGTGTCCAATAGAGTGGGTTCAATAACACTTCCCTTATCCCCAGGCTCATCACTTGTTGTTCCATGGGGCCCAAAAGGAGGTTTTAATAGGAACTGGAAAGTAAAAATATGTGGCTACTTCTTGAAAAAAAAAGTTTTGGGTAAGCCACATTATCTTTATTTCCAAAGGACATTTCCTTTTCTATGTATTTACCTATGTGGACTATAGTTGAGTCTGGTCATCATACAGTGACATTTTCTTCAGTTAAAAGTCCATTTCACCCTAAATTCCCAGTCTGGATTTTCTCTCAGCAGTCAATTTGACTCTATCAACATTAGATCAGTTGGAGGTGTGGGGGGAGCTGGGGGCTCCCATGGATAGCAAAGGCCGTTTTTTACCATTTATGTTTCATTTACTCCACAATTAAGTACACGTTAACCCTATCACCCTGTAATCTTGAAAATGTAAAAAATTAATTTGAGCAAAAAGTGTTTTTCCCCCACTTAAGAGGATAACATCTAATTAAAACAGAATCTAACCTTTGCTGTGTTCCTCAATTTACTCAGTAAAAAGTAATCAATTGTTAATGACACCTCCAACCTATTCTCCCAAAAAGGCAGAGGGTAGAGGGAGGGAAGGAGAATGTCAAAACAAAAGCCTATGCTAGAAAATTTACAAGGAAGAACAACAAACATCCTCTTTGGGAATTACTCTAGGCTACACAGCAAGGAATTATAGCACATAAACTGAGGTTACATAAACACTCTAATAAAATCCAGGGCTTGATTTATAGAAGTGGCTTGTTTTGTGCTTGCTTCCACAGAAGACCTAAGCCTGGAAACCAGCAAGCCACCCATTACCTTCAGCAGCAGCAGAGGTTTGCTGGCAGCTGCTGGATCTTCTTCAGAGAGAGAGAGAGAGAGAGAGAGAGAGAGAGAGAGAGAGAGAGAGAGAGAGAGAGAGAGAGACCCCTTTGCACAGGGGAAAGGTTCAGCTAAAAACACCACAGATATCAGTCCTTTTCTTTTTAAAGACAGGCAATAATGATATTTTATTTGTGCATTTACTGCCCCAGTCTACAGAGGACTCTCCATCTCCATCCCCAAGCTCCATCCCACATCACCAAAATGCAGAGGTGAGAGAAGTTAATACCAAAGCAGAGGTGTTCAGAAAATGGCAGGGTTTCAAGGAGCTTCGAAATTTCAGAGTATAGCATTGAAATTTAAATTACCTATAATTCCAGAACAACATGCTGGTTGGAATAAAATGAGTATGCCCCACATATTATCTTCAGACACAGAAAGAACTATTAAATAAAATCAGCTTGATAAATAGAGGCTGAGATGTAAGCAGGCCCCAATGACCATCAGGCAAGGCTCTGTTTGGTAAGCTGGCTCAAATAGGTTAATTCATAGAATTAATGAAAAAATAGGTGATTATTTTTCCAAACCCTACCCTAACTCCCCCACACCTACCCTCACAAAAGAGCTCATTTTAGCCCTTGACTACGCCTAGGGAACTGCACTGTCTTCTTAAAGTCAGAGTTCCTTTGCTTCAATGAAGTATCTTATCAACACATTCATTCATTATCACTTTCCTACACATTGTTCTTCATACAAGACAATGGTAAATGGAAAAGCAGTATGATGAAATATGTACCATAATTATGCTGGATGCTTCTGAATGAAGAGGAAGGGGGAAGGAAAGGAAGAAAGCAAGCTTCAGAGATAAGCCTTACAATGTGTGATAAGCTAATTTCAACCTTCAAAAAAGATGTTTTGTTTTTATCAGCAGCAAAGGAGAGGGCCTGGCTGTGAGCCTGTCTCACTCATACATAATGTCATCAGAAGTCTTTGGTAATTTCCTTCTAAATCAGCCTTGAGAATAAAGAGAAAAGTCTATAAAAGTTGTTTAAATTTTATTTTCTTAAATTAATTTGATGAATAGACTATAATGAAGCATTTTAAGCTCTGCAAGATTTTTAAAATGTTTTTTAATTGATTTTAAAGAGAGAGGAAGGGAAAGGGATAGAGAGACAGAAACATCAATGAGAGAAACATCAATCAGTGCCTCCTGCACGCCCCCTACTGAGGATCCAATCCACAACCAGGACATGTGCCCTGACTGGGAATCAATCAGGTGACCTCTGGGTTCAAGGGTCCACACTCAACCCCTGAGCCACACCATCTGGGCACTCCGCAAGATTTTTTAAAAACAAGTGTGTCCATATGATTGTAGCTCCTCTTTTACATAAAGAATAATTCTAAAGTGTATCAGATAATTGGATTGGCCTGTGAGAATGTGCAGAATCATGTTGCTGCAACGTATGTCCAAGCAAAATACTAGCCGACCTCTGTGAGAAGCAGCGAGGTCTCTACCAGCTGATTTATTAGGCTCACCTCACAGCAAACATGCACCTAGAAAGAACCACAAAACCTCATATAAACAGCTTCATTTTTGAGTCAATGGCCTTTTACAAGTATTCATAAAGCCTTCATACATAATACAGAGGTGTCACTGGTGAGCCCGGGTTAAAACAGATTCTCCCAAAGAAACTTCCAGAACAAAACTGTGAAATAGAACTAAACAGTGCCATCTGGTGCGAGAAAAACAGGGAAAAATATTAGCTGGAATTACAAGGCAGCATCTCATTTTAAGTTTCTATTTATATTGGAATTGGTGCTTTACTTTTTTGAGAGAAGGGCCCTAGTGTTTCATGCACAATTATTTTTTTACACATTGAAAAGAATGTGTTTTATTAATGGAAACATTACAAAGTTTTCCATTAACCTAAACTATCAGCAATTGAGCAACATAAACTTAAAAACCATTATCACACCTGGTGCCAATCTTCATAGGATCTGTCTCATCAGTTTCAATAGGTATCTTAAGAATGTTACTTTCAATTGTTTATCCTCTGAATTTCTCTTCAGTTTAGCATGCTTTCTATTCAGTATGCATCTCCTCTATTCCCCCTTTCCTACAAGAAATAACAGTATTCAAGTAATATTCTTCTAAACTCCTAACTTATGTCCAACCTTCTATGTTTTTTGAGGGTCTGATATCTTGCAGTTGTAATGATTTATTGAACAGTATTCTCTGTACATTCCAGCAATTCCTAACCACTTGCCAAATAAAACACACAGTACAATGAAATGGCAATTTAACCAACAATTTACAAGGAGACAAATTATTAAGTTAATTTTAATAGGCTATTTCTAACAGAAAAAAAAATGCATCTCTGGTAATACTTTGAATAACAGAGTCATTCAAAGAATTCAATAAAATTTCCTAGGTTGCCAAAAATGATATTAGTTTACTAATGGGAAACCAAACCAAACTGAGATAAAGAAATTAGGGGATCTGGGAAAGAAAACACTATCTCTACTATTACCATTAAAAGATGAGTGTTCCAGATTATCTTACAATGAAATAATAATTCATGTTCCAATCTATTTCTGGTTATAGAATCTTAGATTCTTAGGGGCAGAAAAAACTCAGAGATCAAAGATGTAACAGATCGAGTTCATATTTAAAAGAGAATAAAAAGTAAACACAGACATCTACTCATACATAGAAACAAACTGCAAATGCCTGCATTCATTTTTCTTCTCTGAATGGAAGTAAATGATGCAATAAATCCTTTGAGTATACAGAAAAGCAAAAATAAAATGTCCCTGACTGGCAGGTATTATGCCTCAGATCTTATAATGTGAATTATTATGGATGAACTTGCTGGAATCCATATGAAACTCATAGACAGAGCATTACCCTTAGCATTACTCTAGAGAGAGAAATTTATAAGTATGGGAATGAAACGGGGATTCTAGTATTTCACAAAGCGAATCATGTCGATATTCTCCAGGCTCTCGATACCCTGAGAAATGAATGTGTAAGTGGCGGAGAAGAACAAAATACTGAAATCAGTAAGATTTACAGATAATATATTTAAAAGAGTGTGAGGCTTTTTAAAAATTCCCTTTTCCACAATTCTTTTAAGAGCATTCAAGAGCCACATAGAAAGTTTTCCTCTCTAGTAGCCTGTAGATGGTGCTACTAACCTGTTTTTCTTTCGCCTGAAAATTGTTGCAGTTTATCACTAGAGGAAGCTAATTCACATGATTTCATTCCTTGTAAAGTTTGAGGGAACCGAGTATGAGAAATCATCCTATCTTCTCAACAATATCTCTATACTTATACATGGATTGTTTTCCTTAGTAAACAGAAACGCTAATAAAAATTCTATATAAACAATGTTTAAAATAAAATTATTATAGGTACCCACTGAATGAAATAATTGGGGGGTGAAAAAAAGCCGTGGAGATCATCTTATCTTCTGTACCTCTCCTTACAGACACACACAGTTAAGAGCTGTAAAAGCAACTGGACCAGAGATAAAAAATGGCGCCCGGTGTGACTAAGGGCTGCTTTAGTTCTTACAGCCTCTATTAGTGAAAGCCCACCCACCAACCCAATTAGTCTAACAAGGCAAATTATGTAAAAATAGCATGCAATATTGTTGTCCTAAGCCTTTCTATACAGAATTTAGTCACAGAGGTTTTAGGATGGTCCCCAAGGTCACAAAATTCCTTGGTGGCAGAAGGAATTAGAACCCAGCTCAAACTAGGGTACCCTGCAAGTCCAGCAAAATCTCCTTGTAAAACATGTGCTTCCTTTGTAATGTGGCTGCTACTTAAAGACATAGGTTTTGAACATCATATGCTACACTTAAATAAAGCAAACTACATTTATATAGTAAAAGTATATTCATTAACCAACCACCTTTTTTACATGGTTTACTTGAGCTCCAAAGAAGGCCGTTTTTAAAAATTCATAAATGTTATTTCTTTAGAGCAGTTTTAGCTTCACAGCAGAATTGAGCTGAAAGTACACTTACACATACACACACACACACATGCACACACACACAATCTCCTCCATTATCAACATCCTGCACCACAGTGGTACATTTGTTACAATGGATGAACCAATACTGAGCCTTCATCATCACCCAAATTCCATATTAGAATTTGTTCTTGGTACTATGTATTCTTTGGGTTTTGACAAATATATTATGACATATCACCATCATGGTATTGTACAGAATACTTTCACTGCCCTGAAAATCAAACGTGCTCTGCCTATTCATCCCTCTCTCCCTCCAATCCTTGGCAGCCACTGATGTTTTTAATGTCTCCATAGTTAGCCTTTTCCAGAATGCCACATACTTGGAATCATACAGAATATATGGCTTCTTCAGATTGGCTTCTGTCGTCTAAGATTCCTCCATGTCTTTTCATAGCTCGACAGATTTTTTCTTCTCAGCACTGAATAATATTACATTGTCTGCTATACCAGTTTACTTATCCATTCACCTACTGAAGGACATGATGGTTGCTTCCAAGTTTTAGCAATTAAGAAAAAAAAATATGCTATAAACATCTGTGTGAAGAATTATTGTATGCTCCAAAAGTATAACATTGGAAGCTTTCCTCCTAAAGTCTCCTGTTTCAATAAACTAATTTGAAGATTTTGAAACTGCAGGCAATATGTTGGGACCGGGGAAATTTTCTTTTAAATAAATTAAAAGTCAATCATTAAAACTGAGCCCTGATCAGAAGCTCTTAATCTGAAGAATTTTCACTGTAGTAAATTTTTTAAAATCATGTCAGTATTACTTTTGGACTATGGATTCCCTTTATAATTAACTAGAAGCCCAATGCACAAAATTTGTGCAAGGGCTCAACCCTCACAGCCACAGCCCTCGCAGCCGCAACTTTGTCCGGAAGGTCTTCCAGAAGGATGTCCAGAAGGTTGTTAGGCTGTCCAATCTAATTAGCATATTATGCTTTTATTGTTATTGATCCTCATTACAACTAATTTAAATAAAGGTGCTCTAAATAATGATGACAATAGATAAGATCGGTGGAGTGTCTACTAGGTGCCAGGCACTGTACTGGGGCACTTCTCATATATTATTACCAATTTTTCAAATAGTCTTGTAGGGCAAATGATTATCTCAAATACACATTGAAATAAGGAACCTAGGGCTCAGAGAAGTGATGTACTTTCCCAATTCACACAGCTATTAAGAGACAGAGTCTGAATTGGATCCACTTGACAGGAAAGCCTATGGTTTTAGCTCTATACCATGGGAACTCCTAAACCATTTCCAGACAAGTGGTGGCAGAATTTTTACTATAAACATGTATCCAATTAACTTCCCCACAAAACTGAGATGTTATGTTCTTCAACATTTAATCAATATAATAAAAAGAACCAACTAAAAATAAAAGTCTAATTTGCCCAATTAAGTAAGAGTGTCTGATAAAAAGAAGGCATAAAGTATAAAACGAGGGTCACATTTTTCTCTGCACATGACTAGTTATGCCTGACTCAAGAGATCCATTTTTGGAATCCTGTAGGTGTGTTTGTCAAAGTTTTATGGTTCTCTCTTTATAAACCAAAAAAAGTTATCATCTATACATATAAAAGCATAAGCGACCAAATGATCAAACAACCAGTGGCTATGACGCGCACTGACCACCAGGGGACAGATGCTCTATGCACAGGGTCGGGCTCCTTCCTGTCTGGATCAGGCCTGCAGAGATCGGGCCAAAACCAGCTATCTGATACCCCCAGAAGGGTCCCGGATTGCAAGAGGGTGCAGGCCAGACCGACAGACCCCATTGGTGCACAAATCTGTGCACCAGGCCTCTAGTAAAATATACTTGGCACTCCATCATTTATAAACAGTGAAAATGCTGGACAGGTGGGCTGAAGAGATAGCAACACTATCGGCTAATGACGGGCAACACTTTGTTTCTAGGTTGAAGGGAGGAGGATATGCCCAGATTACTGCAAGCACCTCCTGGTTTATCAGCACTGCCTCTACTCTTTGTGCACCCAGCCCACTCCACACCCACCTGTCAGAACCACTCCTGTCAAAGGACATTGATCAGGACACATCATTTCTAATGAACCATCTCTATCTTCAATCTGCTTTCTCAGTTTCATCTCATTACTCTTCAACTTAGCTCTAGTTCAAGTAATACCAAGGTAGAAAAACTATTAAAGTATGTTTACAGATTAAGTTCTTGAAACCAAAAGTCTTACTCTACATATTTTTAATAGCTAACATTTATTGAGTGCTTAATATCTGCTAGGCTTTGGACTTAGGTTTTATAAGTAATGTATTATTTAATCATATAATAACATCAAGAAGTGAACACTATCATCTCCATTTCACAGATGAGAAACCAGAGACAGGAATCCATGAGCAGGGTTCAGACCAACACTGTCTAACTCAGTACAAGTGCTTAGCCATTATACCAAAATGCCTCTATCTCCATATGTTCCTACTTTGGGATAAAGAAAATACCAAGTTTCCAGTTGACAATTTATAAAGGAAGTGTTACCAGAGAAGGAAGGTGCCAAAAGCAATATGCTAGTAGCTCAAGGGATGGGTTGTGGCAAGCCTGGGAGGTGCACCTGCCAGCTTTGAGAGGAAAATCAATGATGTACTCACTCTGCAGGTGCATCCAAGCCCATGGTGCAAAGGAGACCACCCTACCTTACCACAGGCTGCCCTTGCCTCTTCTCCAATAGGCACTTTCTTTCATAACCCTTGATCTAGCCACCACTAAGGACGGAAAGGTCGGGAGCCTTCTCTGCCCACTACATTAAGAATGCTCAGCTTAGTGAATTTGAGGGCTGACTTGGTGCAAAGACTGTGGAAGGAAAACTTACTGGGAAGACCTCAGAACCTTCTCCCAAAGACTGCATGGTGCTTATGCTAGTTCCTGAATTTTAACTGAGCATGCCATTCTGTCAGAGCAACTAGGGGTGACCTAGGCTTCTTCTCCACCTTCATTTAATTACCTCTGCTCAAAGTCAAAAAGCCTGGATACAGCCTCCCTTCCCCGATCCCAAAACCCTAAATCAGCACACTGCTTCCATCCCCCAAGTCAACCTTGCCAGATAAATAGAGACAAATAGATAGTAAAGTAAGGGACCGATAATAAAAGTTCATGGACCCTGCTCTGAAAAACAACATTCTATGGCATTTTATTCTAGGTGTGATCTCAATTATCCTCTTTTTAAAATATGTTTAAATCTAATATGTAAAAAGAACAACCTATTACATATTTACCAGGACTATATCCAAAGGTACATGGCTTGTTTACCAAATTAGATTAAGGTTTTATGGGGGGGGGCAGGGGAGTGACTGTCCGCCATTAACATCTTTTGCCCCTCTGCATCCCCACAAATGTCAACGTTAAGTATTACCTACAATGAACACACCTGATAAGTGCATTTAACTGATCTGCATAGGAATTAACAGGAATGTTCCTGATTGTGTCAGTTCAGTCAAGTTCCTTGTGCCTGCACCTGTTGTGCCAGTGACATCAGTTTTGCTGATTGGCTTTGAAATTTCTGCTGGAAGAGGCATTCCTCTTGAAAACTGTGGCAGGCTCTCTCATCTAACTCATCTGTGATATCTATTCCTCTAGAGTCACAGACCCATAGGTCAAAGGCAAATCTGCTCTTTGAAGGTCTAAGAATGACAATAACTTGCTCTTACAGCATTCCAAGGGCCAAAGGACCGCTGAGAAGAATAAGAGGTGATCAAACACAGAGAGAAGAGATGGCTGGAATCAGAGTGGGACAACGGATAAGAAGAATGAGTCGGAAAATTTTAGGAAACCAAGGCTTCTTCTCTATTAGAAGCACAGTATCAATGTGCAAACTTTGTCCACAAGATAGATTCTGCCCAGCCTAAAACTGTATTCCATTTAGGCATGATATACTGTTCTGTGTTAATATTTATGGAAAGTTAAAAAGTATTCTTTTAAAGCTTTTAATTGTTCCAGTCAAGTTAAAGCAAGATTCACATCTTGCTGTCACTTATCATTTATCATGGATTTCCTGTTGCACTGAAAATGAAACGCAAAATCTTGAACTTGGCCTCAATCCTGGCATGCCTTTTCCAGTCTCACTCTTATTGAGGTCTCTCCAGCTCACCATACTCCTCGCCACACCGGCCTTCCAGCTCCTGAAAGTGGCTCATCTCATTCTTGTCTTGGGTCTTTGTTTGCCATGCTGCTCTACCTCTCAAAATGCCCCTGACCTGGTCCTCTAGTTCTTGGAAATTCATTGAGAAAATGTATTTAAACTGGGTGAGCTCTCTTGAGTTCTATAACAGGACTTATAATATCTTGTAACTATTATTTATTTCTGTTATCTATGCTTCCCCCACTAAACTGAGAATTCCATTAGTACAGGAACCATGTTCATATTTTTCAACATGGTATGTCCAGTTCATAACATACTGCTTGCCTCATATTAGGTTCACTATGTCTAATTTTA
Organism: Myotis myotis; assembly: GCF_014108235.1. Taxonomy (NCBI): domain Eukaryota; kingdom Metazoa; phylum Chordata; class Mammalia; order Chiroptera; family Vespertilionidae; genus Myotis; species Myotis myotis. The sequence goes on along the minus strand of NW_023416357.1, from coordinate 86,017,165 downwards.
GGATGTGTGAAAGGATGGTCATAAGAAGGACTGCAGGAGATGGGTAGAAAGATGGTCAGAGATTAAAGACAGAGAATGTGATAAGAGAAAATGAGGAAAACAAGAACCTCACCCTGAAATGAGAAAGACATCAAGACTTCAGAGCCTCCATATCTCCCTTTCAGGCACCATGGACCCAAAAAGACCCCCAATGGGAGTATATTATGTGTGACAGGTATTATGCTTTACCTAACCCCCCAATGCCACAGGGCCAATACAATCACTTCCCCCATGTAAAGATGAGAAAATGGAAGCTTAAGAAAGGGTAATTCACTTGCCTAATATGACAGAACTCATAAGTAATGAAGCTGGATAACAAGGGATTTAAAAGCCAAACAATAAGAACTTCACATGCACAGAATTCCACACAGAGGGCCTCCAACTCACGCCATCAAAAGCATTCCACATGAGTTTGAAATTTTTTAGTGGGTGGCATAAAATAGGAATTGCTAATGCTCTATTTTCATGTTTTCCACTGGGGAGAGGACTGTTGGGTGCTACAGTTATTAGCAATTTGTTATATTGAAATGATAATTCAAACTCAATGCTGATGTATCAAAAACTTCATCAAAAGTAAAATTTTTCTGAGTATGGTAACTAACAATGTTTGTTCTGGCTTAATCTTAGGAGAGAGATTAGAAATGACAAGGAGACTAACCCATCCATCTCCGAGCTTGATTTCTATTTGCAATCCTATAAATTGTTAATAACTGCCCAAACTGTCACTAGGTGCAAGGCTAAATACTGGAGGAACTCCAAATTTACCACAAAATTACCAAATACAACAATAATATCCATGGGCAGCAATAGTATTGATGTAATAACTATTGTTCTCATAACGTTCACAAACTCAGCCAGAAGAAGGCAGTAAATCCAATCTCTTGCATTATAATATATCACTCTACAGCAGTGGTTCTCAACCTTCCTAATGCCGCGACCCTTTAATACAGTTCTTCATGTTGTGGTGACCCCCAATTTCATTGTTACAAATTGAACATAATTAAAGCACAGAGATTAATCACAAAAACAATATGTAATTATATATGTGTTTTCCGACGGCCCTGGGCGACCCCTGTGAAAAGGTCATTCAACCCCCAAAGGGTCGCGACCCACAGGTTGAGAACCACTGCTGTACAGTTTACTAAGCACATTCTTTCCTTCTTTTCTTCTCCATTTCCCAAATATTTGTTACATTCCTATTAAATGTAATGCAATGGGTGGGGTACCTCACTTGATCCCTCTGTGACCATCTGAGGGTAAGCAGGACAAAGTAAAGGAGGGAGGAAGGCTCAGAATTGGAATCACAAAGCAGCCGTCCCAATGCCTCATCTAGTGTTCTCTGGGAATGTTATATCTAGCATGGCACTAATTTTTCAGAAAGGCACTAGGTAAGCACCAAACAGTTGAAAGAAAATCTACATTTATGTTTTGTAATTTGCCTCTGTTTTCCATCATTATAGCCCTATGATACCAATAACATCCTCCACATAAAGCCTAAAAGATTCTTTTTGTTTTGTTTTCATTTTTCCACTTTGTATATATCTAGACTGATAGCTACAGTTAAAAGGATTCATATTCCCTCCATAATTGTCTGTGCTTCCTTAAACTCTGTTACGTTGGGCTGTTTTTCTTTCTCTACCATGTAATACCAGATATTTGCCAATCTTTCCAGGGACTCACAGGCTCCAACCAAACCTGCCACACTAGAGCCACATAGATCATACTCCACACTGCTTCGCAGTGCATGATATTCCCTCATTTAAAAGGTCCTTCCTTCTTTCTTTTCAACTTATGTGCACATCATGACTAGCACAATATTGCACACACTTGGCTCATACACATTATAGTTATAAAAATCTACACATATATAAAAACCTAAGCTACCATTATGACAGAATGACTAGAACGACCGGTGGCTATGACGTGCACTGACCACCAGGGGGCAGACACTCAATGCAGGAGCTGCCCCCAGCCCGATCACCAATCTGGGCCTGCCAGCCAACCTCCTGGTCTCTCCCCCTGGCCAGCAGGCCCTGATTGCCCAATCGGGGCTGGGGCCCCAGGATGGGGCAGGGAACTGGGGGTGGATGGCAGCGGACACGGCCCCTTTCCCAGGGGGGCCAAGGGCTGGTTCCCTCCTCAGGGCCAGTGGCCAACCTCCCGGGTCCTTTTACCTGTCCCTCCCTCCAGCCAGCAGGCCCCGGTTGGCCCTCCGCCCATCCACCGCGGTGGCGGTTGGTCTCTTGCCCTGGCCGGCAGGCCTAATTGCCCGGTTTGGGCCAGGCCCTGGGCTGGGCTGGGGAACTTGGGGTGGTGGCATGCGGGTGGCGAGAGAAGGAGGAGGCAGGGAGGCGGTGAGGCGGGGAACCTGATCAGCCCTGATCGCTGGCAAGGCCTAGGGACCCCACCCATGCACAAATTTCATGCACTGGGACTACAGTGTATACATATTCACATTATAAGAAATGCTCACTGTTTAAAAACTTTTTCCCTTTTGGTCATGCTGTTTAACTTGATGAAATATAGTACCAATTTTTTAAATAATAGCTTTACTAGTAAGGAATTTTCAAACCATACAATTCACCCCTTTAAAGAATACGATTATAGTATCCTATATAATAAAAGGGTAATATGGAAATTGACCCTAAGAGAGAGTGGGAATCACTGGTCACTATGACACACACTGACCACCAGGGGGCAGACGCTCGATGCAGGAGCTGCACCCTGGTGGTCAGTGTGCTCCCACAGGGGGAGCTCTGCTCAGCCACAAGCCAGGCTGCCGGCTGCCAGTATAGCAGTGGTGGTGGGAGCCTCCCCCACCTCCTCAGCAGCGTTAAGGATGTCCGACTGCAGCTAGGCCTGCTCCCCGCTGGCAAGTGGACATCCCCTGAGGGCTCCCGGTCTGCCAGAGGGATGTCTGACTGCCAGCTTAGGCCCAATCCCCCTAGGGAGCGGGCCTAACCAGCAGGTGGTCATTCCCCGAGGGGTCCCAGACTGCGAGAGGGCACAGGCCGGGCTGACGGACCCTCCCGAGTGCACAAATTTTTGTGCAGCGGGCCTCTAGTATTCAGATAATTGTGCAACCATCACTGCAATATATTTTTAAAATAGTTTCATCATACCAAAAAGAAAACTCTATCCATTAGCAATCACTCCTCATCCCACTCATGCACCTCAGCCCTAGGCAACCACTAATCTAGTTTCTATCTCTATAGATGTGCCTATTCTGGACATTTCATATAAATGGAATTATACAGTATGTGGTCTTTTGTAATTGGCTTCTTTCACTTAGCATAATATTTTTCATCTTTTATATTTTTCAGCTGCCTTTGATCCACTCATTCAGGTGCATCTTTCTGATGACTTTTGTAGTGATGGGGCAATAAAGTAAATTCACGTAACAATAAAGGGATGGCCAGATAAAAGCAAAATCCTTTTCATGGTCTTTTAAAGGATCTGAAGCCTACAGTCTTTCAGCTCCTCCACAAGCAACATTACAACGGTGTCCCTCAAATGTTCCCCCTGAATTTAATTTGGGGGAATTGCAAGGATGTACATGATATGTGTGTACACAGTGGCCAAAATGTCAACAGGAGGCTTTAATAAGGTCATCACATATTTAACTAAATCAATAGTTGTGGGGTTTTTTTTCAAGGACAATCACAGTTTTGGGTACAAAATTCAGATTCAGGTTCATCAGTCTAATTAAACTAAATGTCTCTATTGAACATTTACTGAGAGGAAAAAGGTATCAGTTTTCAAGCAAAGGAGTTCTTTTGTTTTGTGAAAATCTCTGCCACCAAAATAGTCCCCAAGAAGCCCTTCTAAACACTAAAAAGATAAGTGGAAGGACTGTTAATTAAATGTTTCATTAGTGTTTGCTATAGAGTGAATCTATTCATTTCAGTGAGGTCAAATTTATGATACCACAGAGTATGGGTTTTATGCAGTCTATGTATACTTTACAATACATTGGGGCACCTCATAAAAATCAATTGTACAGTATATTTATGCCCACCCGCCTTTTAAGAACCTGAGTTATAATGTAAGATTTTAAATGATTGGAAAGTTTATAATTTTTGCTGCCTTGCCCTTATGATCCACTATGAGAAGAACTGAGTTGATGCTAAACTTTGATCAGAATTATTACTCCCCAACTACTCTATTATTTTGTTGGGGAAATACACTTGCTTTGTAAGATAAGCTCCACAAAAAATGTGGCACCTGTCATTAAATGGTTTCTTCTTTTCCATTACCTCTAGTGGCAGTGGGTGTGGTGTTTTTCAAGTTTTTCTTTTCCTCTCCTCAATCAAGTCACAGCCTCTTTGATCCTGTTTCTTTTATTCCCTAAGTGATACGAAGTGCTTAGTAGGTGCTGCATAAATGGGTTTTCAGTTTCAGTGAACGAATACACAGAACTAGGAGCAGATGTGGTGCATTCTTATTAGAAGGAAAAAATTAGGGCATCACTCTTCTGCAGGGAATCCAGGTCCCCTGATCAATCTTGTGGGAAAAGCTGTTCAATTACTCAATATCCTCAAAGTGCCTTCCTCAAATGAGCACGTTCAGGGGCTCAATCCATCTTCACTGTGCTCTGCCAGATGAACTGTTCTAACATCTAATTCTTTTTATAAAGCAGAAAATGTTTCTCAAGCTCTTTATGGCTGATTGAACTAATTCGCTGTGGAGCAGGCAGCAGCCTATCTTTAGATAAATGCTAATCAGGACGTTAGTGCTCTCTTCAGTCGGACTGCCACTATTATGCTGAAAGGGAAGGTCAACAGCTAATAAACCCAGTTAACAAGCCATTCTGAACTTCGCTTTAGCTTAACACTCTTCAAAGTTGCAGTCATTAAATCCATAGATTATTAGAGGCTGCCCTACTGTTTATACTGCACACGAAGACAAACTTTCAGTGCAGTCATTAATTGAATTAACATTGTCTAATCCAATTTTATAGAGTGTAAACTGAGATATGACCAAGGGGAAGGCTTTCTCCAATGTTCTCGCAATAAACCAATGGGAATACAGTCCACAAAGGTTAGGCTTTGGCTGGACAAGGACAGGACACATGTCATGTTAATGGTTTCTTTTCCCTCAGAGCTCTCTCTCTCTCTCCCTTTCTTTCTTTCTTAAAATCTTTCAACAAGTAAAAGAAAGGCATTTTGTAGTTGCTGGAGGATAGTTTTACACTGCAGGAAAACCAGGCAGAAAAACAGTAGAGCCATTTGTACCACGGTGCCACACAATCCAGGACGACAATGCAGGCTCAGACAAGCAGCAGTGGGATCGCTTTCTACCAGATATGACTAGGAAAATTAGCTCATCTAAGACCACTATAAGAGTATGAGAACCAAAGGGCTGCCCAAACATCCTGAAGACCAAAGGGCTCTAAGTCTAATTTAGAAACTAAAAACCATTCTACACTAGGGCCCTAAGTACAAAATGGGCAGAAAACTCTTGTAATCCACAGTTTTTGACAAATCCTAAGGGGGCTCAATGCCTTGTCCTCATCAAGTAGGAGAGGTGGCTAGTCCTTGTTTTATTTCCCAGGGATCAATATTGCCTTTTCAAGCAGAAGGAGAAAGGCATGTAGTGGACTATTTCCTTCAAGTAGAACGATCACTGCTTTCTCTATTTTGCCTATTGGTTATCAAAATTAGAAGCCTGAAGAGGCATAGGAAAAACCTAAAACTTGATAATAGAAATCAGGACTGCTCATCCAAAGTCATTGTATTCATTAATATAAAAGATCTATTCATGTTACAAAACTAATTTAAAGTAAGTCTGAGTATTTACAAAGAAACCTCACACCTGTTAAAAGTCTTTACTAAGACAACATAAGAAGTGACATTCAATGTGCAATTCAATGATTCTCACTTGAAAAGGAATTGCCTTCATTATCATGACACACGGTGCAGTTAGGCAGGCCCCATCTCTAGCCACATGCTTCCAGATGTGTCTGGACCAGTCATGGTGACCGACCCCATTCAATTGTCAGTGACCAGTTTAGGTGTAAGAAAGGGATACAACTTGGCTCCATAAAACATGTAGGGAATCTGCTGAGGTCTCTGGAAAAGGTATCCTGATACCTAATGAGGAAATAGAAGGTGAAGACAGGCTCTTCCTCCTTCGGATGTGGCACGTGTAACTTTGGCAGTCAAAAGCGTTTCAACACAATGAGTGATCTGCACAGTAAGGATATAGGCCAGGGATTGGCAAATTATAGTCCACTTGTTTTTGTTAATTAAGTTTTATTGGAACACAGCCATTGCCATTCATTTACATATCATCTATGGCTATTAAGACCCAAGATGAGCCATTTCAATAAAGACCTTATAGCCAGCAAAGTCAAATATATTTACTATTTGGTCCTATACAGAAAAAGTTTAGCAATCTCTGATTCAAATTCATACCTGGTTATTAATAGTTAACCAATATACTACACTGGAGTATAAGTACGTCCATATGACAGTGACAAAAATTTCATTTATTTTTTTATAAATTTTAAGGCTTAAAACCTAGTTTTAAGAGTTATACTGCTTTCTCAGAATACTGGCATTCATAGAACGGTAGAAGTAACTGAGCTATAGTATTTCAGCTGTATCATCTTTTGAGTATAATCTAATTCAACAAATGTTTATTTAGCTCTTACCACGTGCCACAATACCAGTCCAAATAAAATACCATCTCCATACATAAGGAGGTCAAAGAAAAATAGGTAGACAGCTCAAATGCACAAATGATCTGAAAGAGGGAATAAGGTTATGACAGGAGCACTTTAAAAAAAAAGAATACCACTTTGCAGAGAGAGAAAAGCACATCTATTTGAAAACTTGACAAAAAAACAAACAAACTGAGTACTTACTATGTTGCCAGGCACTGTTTGAGTGTTTTATATTTGTTAGATTTAATATAACAACTCATGATGTAGATAGTATTGCTATCTCCATTTTGCAGCTGAGGAAAATGAGGCAGAGAAAGACAAAAAGAACACTTGACATATGGCGGGGTTGAGATTCCAACTCAGTCAAGTCTAGCTCAGGGTGTGCCTTCCAGACACTGTCCTCTGTTGTTCCAGCTGAATGGCATTCTAAAGGAACCCACAGAGGCTGACAGTAGGGAAAAGAGAAGACTGTGAGGGGATATTCATTAGTCCTATTTAGCGAGAGGACAGTATGGGGAGTAACAGAACTAACTGAAAAAGGGAGTCATGGGCATATTACTGAAGAGCAGAGGAAGGCTGTAGTCAATCCAGAGGCAATGGGGACCCTGAGGAATTTTCATCATGGCTGATAGGTATGTTGAATGAAAACAGAAGTAGGTTGTTCTGACTGAAATGAAGGGACAAATTTAAATTAAAAGATTTTTAAAATCCAGGTAAGAACTAATGTGGCAGAAGCACAGCATTAAATAATAGAAATGAGGAGAAAATATTAAAGAGATATGGGGCTGAGGAAGGAAGAAGAACAAACAAGCATAGAGATGGTGAGCCCAGGTGTACAGAAGATAGAGATGCATTCACAGAAATTACAGAAAAAGAAACTGTGTCACAGGGAGTAAGATTAATAAGACATCAGACATGATAATTTAATGTGAAATGAGCCAGCATGTCAGAAATGTTGTGGTGGAGCTGAACTTTCATTTACAAAACATAGAACGAGTTAAGAAAAGGCAAAGGACCTCTGCTTCAGAGACAGATACCATGGCCTTCCCCATGCTCAGCACTTTCTAAGGAAATCTGCCAGGTGGCCGAACCTGCCATCTGGTGGCCAGGGAATGCTCCACCAGGGCTTTCTCTAAGGAATCTTGAATTATGAAACTGCTATGATGACACTGTTAGCAAAAGGGATAAATGATAGAAAAATACATAGGTGTAAGAAGTTTATAAGAAAGACGTTACTATATAAACTAAAGTTAACAGGGAGCCAAAAAGACACAAAGCAGAGGGAGAAGCTAGGTGAAAAAGAAATGAATGGATACAGCTGTGTGTGTGTGTGTGTGTGTGTGTGTGTGTGAGAGAGAGAGAGAGAGAGAGAGAGAGAGAGAGAGAGAGAGAGAGAGAGAGAATATGAATGAACTCGGGGTGTGGGCGAGGGAAGAAAGAGAGAATAAAAATAAAGCCTAACAACTGATCAAGAACAAGCCACACGAGAATGACAGTATGCCTATCTTGGTTAAACTTCATATGTGGTTCTTACTATTAGAAAAAAAAATTAAGGCAATTAGAATGGGCCTTGGTTCCTCATATCTAAACAAGCCAGAAGAAAAAAAGACAGTTTCCCATATTTTCCTGAGTTCTACCTAGGTTTATAGTATAAGGTTCAAATAAAGAACACCATTTGGAGTCTTTCTCATTCATTTGACTAATGATAATCCTATTTCTATTATATGACACTAGAGGCCCAATGTACGAAATTCGTGCAAGAGTAGGCTTCCTTCCCCAAGCTGCTGGCACTGGCTTCCCTCCGGCCACTGGCAGGCACCTGGGACCCGGGCTGCCCTCTGGCCGCTGGCAGGCACCCAGAACCCGGGCTTCCCTCGCAGCCCCGGCTTTCATCTGGAAGATCATTTGGAAGGATGTCCGGTCTAATTAGTATATTATGCTTTTATTGTTATAGAAGACTAGAAGCCCGGTGCACGAAATTCATGCACTGGGTAGATGTCCCTCAGCCCAGCCTGCCTCCTCTCACAGTCTGGGAGCCCTCAGGGGATGTCCTACTGACAGCTTAGGCCCGTTCCCCATGGGCCTAAGCCACAGTCTGGCCATGGCAGCTCAGAGCACGCCCCCCTGGGGAGGTCCGTGGTTCCGCTGGGGGCCTCATTCCGAGGGCAGGTGGTGTGGCATGCCTGCCCGCGAACCCTCAGCAGGAATGGCCTCAGAGCTGGGCAGCGCCAGGGCTGGGGGCGGGCTCTGAGCCGTGCCGCGGCGGCTCGGAGACTGCCCCCAGCCCTGGTGTGTGGTGTGTGTCTGCTGGGGTTGGGGGCGTGCTCTGAGCTGGTCATGATGTCCCGTCCTAATTTGCATATTTCTCTCTTATTATATAGGATTCCATTTCCTGAGGGCAATAAAAGTATATTCATTAGGAAAAGAGGTTTGGCCTACTTTAACTACGCCTTGTAGCACTCTTACATACCTTGAAATTAGTTTCATCTCTTTCACAACGTATATCGAAATGTAAAATACACATTCTTTTCTACCTAATGTCTTAGATCGGGTTCAAGCATTTTGGACAAGATCCCAGGTCATGCTATGCTGCTGATCCAGGGAGTACACTTTGAGAATTAATTAAATAAGCACCGGATAAAGGCTGAGCAGTGGAGGCAAGCCCAAGGAAACATAAGTGAGGAGGGAGTCAAAGAAGAAACATAAAAAAATATAAACATTTGAGACAGCATGGAGGGACCTGGAGAGTATTATGTTAAGTATTACATGATCTCCTTTATAAGTGGAATGTAATGAACTAAATAAACTGATGAACAAAATAGATCCGGAGACAGGGAAGCATGGAACAGACTGAGAAATCTCAGAAGGAAAGGGGGTAGGGGGCGGGAAGAGATTAATTCAAGAACTTATATGCATATATGCATAGCCCATGGACACAGACAGGAGTGCAGTGAAGGTCTGTGGGGGTGGGGGGAGAACAGAGTGGAGTAGGTCAAAGGGGGAACCTCTGTAATACTTTCAACAATAAAGGTAAGTTAAGATATATATAAACATTTGAGGGATATACAATGAAGAGAGGCCAATAAAGCCACCCAAAGTAGTTTGCATAATGCAAGAACCAGTCAAAGCTAAAATCATGACAAACAATAGCAGGGGGTTTAAAGAAAAAAGTCACAGGAATTGTTAAAAACTTGAAGATGAATACATTCTACCCCAGTAGAACTAACCCGTCAATAGCCTCCACAAGCCAGCACCTTGGCATCTGCAGGGGCTTCATCTCCCAGCCAAGTCCATCGCTGTCTCTCCCTCCTTCCCTCTGTCCTTCCCATTTACAAAATAAAAAGGAGCACATTGGTATATCTATTCAAGTATATTAAAGAAGAAAATATTAATGTCTATTTCCTTTTAAATCCCTTAACTGCTAGCTATAAAGCTCCTCAAAGCCCACACAGCCACCTGAAGCTGGGCAAGGTTTCCATCTTGTCAAGACAAAACCCACTGAAGCGAATTTGCCAAACTCAAGTTGGCATGGTGTGCATCAAGCACCATCTATAAACATTCAAGCTGTTTCTTGCCAAGCTGTAGGAAATTGCCAATCCAGATCTCCAATTAGAACTTGGAACAACAAGGACGTCCTCACTCACTGAGTGCATTTTTCTACATCCGTCAGCAGTGCCTCCAATGTGTGCTGTAAGGAGCCAACCTCCTCAGAGGGAACTCATAGGCTGCTCTCACCCTTGTCTGTCCAATTCCATTACGAATTGCCAGCAGCCCAGCCAAACTTGCTGGCAGGGACTAAAACTAGGCAAGGGAAAATGGAAGGCAATGACTGGGAGCCACCAAGAAAGGAAAGAATATTATTAGAACCACTTTCTGTAGATGAGGCCAGCTCCTCCAGTGAAACCAAAGAGAGCTGTCTTGCCTTCCTTCTAGTGAAAATCTGTCTGAAGATTAAGTAAATAGGTACCACCTGAAGCCTCCTGTGCCAGACCTGCAGCTGCACTGCCCATCCTCTATGACTGATCTCTCAGTGGGCTGAGCCAGAAAATTAAGGATTTGGAAGCAATCCATCAGCAAGAAAAAGATCAGAAGCAAACCATCAGCAAGAAAAAGAGGCCAAAGGGCATGGGGAGGTGACTCTCCTTACAACTTTTCATGCCTAGTTTAGAAGTGATCTTGTCCACTTGGCATAGTGATGGCCAACCCACTCTATCTTTAAGTTATCTAAACCCAGGTTGCTCAATCACCATCCTGAGCTGCCTATTTCAAAAATGAGCCTTGGTGACAAAAGTATGAAGATGTCATATTTATAGGCAAGTAAAACACTACAAAATAACCAGTGATGATAATAAGGGAGGAAATGCTAGGAAGATAACAGGATACAGAAGACAGGACATGAATAGGGAAGAAAAATAGACCAGGGTTTGAATTTTGAGCTCAACCACTAGATAGTTCAGAATCTGTTCTAAAATGCATAAAAATATTTCCACGCCATCTGAAGAATTCTCAAGGAGGAGGGCGAGGGGGAGGGAACACACAGTGAGAAAGAAAACTTATGGTTAATATTTTAACCAGTTATTTACTCAAAGGCGACTTTTGGTGTTGCTATGAAGGTATTTTGAAGATGTGATTAACATCTACAATTACTTGGCTTTAAATAAAGGAGATTACCCTCAATGATGGGAGAGGGGGCTCATACACTCAGTTGAGCAAAAACTCAGATTTCCCAGAAAATAAAGAATTCTGCCTTAAGACTATAGCATTAACTCCTGCAGAGTTTCAGTCTGCAGCCTGCCCTACAGATTTTGAACTTGGCAGTCCCCACAATCAAGTGACCCAATTCCATAAATTCTTCTTTCTCACTCCTCTCTCTCCTCTCTCTCCCCTTCTCTCTCTCTCTCTCTCTCTCTCTCTCTCTCTCTCTCTCTCTCTCTCTCTCTCTCACACACACACACACACACACACACACACACACACACACCTCCTACCGGTTGTTTCTCTGGAGAGCCCCAACTGATACAGACATAGAAACAGAGATATAGAGATACTAGTATACACACCAACAGAGATAAAGATGAAGAGAAATAAAGAGACAGAAAGGAGAGGAGAGAAAAACATAAATTAGGTGGAACTATTTAAAAAGCCTGGGACACTCTCTCTCTATAATAACTCTGTGGTTAATGGAAATGCTCACAGCACTGCCTATGAAGTCAAGGAGCATTAAAGGACTTGAAAAGCAACATTCCATTCCATTGTTTGTAGCCTGATTGCAATTTCATGGAATGCATGTTGATCTCTATTCACTACATACTTGCTTCATTTTGCAACCCAGGACCTGCTTCTTGTTTAAAGGCATATTGCTGCATCAGAATTGTATTAAGACACAATTAGGACTGACTGCATTTTAAGTAACTTCGTTTCTTGTAAGACCAGAACTGCCTTTTCAGTTCAGTCCTTAGTCTTTTACATAAAGCCAGGCAAAAATGTTCATCATTAAAATAAAACTTTTAAGAGTCCAGAACTGTAAACGAGTGGGGGAAGACTGGCAGTGCAAAAGTACTCCTTCCTAAAAGTACTATCTACCCGTTAAATTAGTCCTTGAATGATTGGCACACACTTTCTTATCTAGATGCAGTTTATAACTTTCCCTTCTACTCTAATAGAGAAACTGAAGTTTCTCTTGAGGTATTACATAAAGGCCTCAGAGATTACAGGGCGGGGAGGGGAAGTTCTAAGGATCTCTGATTTTTTTTCTTTATGGGTCAACATCCTTTTAATTGTACAGAAATTACATTTTGTTGGCCTGGATTTGCAATGCAATGGGACACCCACACAGATTAAATCCAGAGTTACTCCCTAAAGTGTCTCCTTTGCTATATTTATTATTTCACTTGGAAACCATTTTAGCGAATTAGAGTGTGTTTAGTTTAGTTTAATGTCGTTTAGTTTAGTGAATGCTGCTTCCAATCCTTCAACCAAACTCCAGAAAAAAATAAGTAAAACACCATAATTAAGCCATTACTTTGGACCAGGAAGTCTCCTAGGTGTTTCACATTTGCTAACTCATTATCCCCACTTTACAGATGAGGTAATCAAGGAAAAGTGAAGTTGAGAAGGTTGGCCAATCCAGTCTCTAAAAAGAATTTAAGAAAATGGCACTGACCAGGAAGAGCATTTGTGATGGTGAGAACTGGGAAAGCTATCATTTGGCTGCTAAAGTGTTGAAGAACATTGCTAATGATCTCAACTCAGGTTTCCCTGATCTTTCCAATTGGGTAGGAATTAAGATGCACTTATTATTGGTGATAATTATCTTATAAAACACACAATTCTTGAAATAAAAGTGCATCAAGGAATCACCAGTAACAGAGGTGCCTGTGGAGCTAAGTGAGAAGACAAAGGCAAAGCATCAAGCACAAGTTCACAATGAATATTACCTCCCAGGCCTTTTACTCTAGCAACTGAATGGCTGGCTTATTTAACTGCCCCTTTGATGTGACTTAGAAAATCAAAAAGGTGTTAAAAATCTATTAGCCCCACACCCACAAAAGGTCAGTGAACAGCCTCTGTGCCAATAAACAATAACAGCAGCCTTCTCCCAGGTACTACCCTTTGCTCATTAGTCTTGGGCTCTGGACAGCTATGAGGCTGTCCGTCAGTTTTAGTTACCAGGCACTCTCCCTTTTTTCTGCTTTCTGGCCACTTACAGCAGACCAGGAATATGTCCTCTATAGCCTCTTCCTACATCAATATTTGATTGCTTTCCATGTAAAACATGCTATTAAGCTAATCAGAAATTCACTTTCACCACAAACACCTCTTAAATAGGTCAACTTAAGATAAAAGGCCATGCTCTTTGCCTCTATGGAACTGGGACACTAAACCAGACATTCATGCCACCATGCAGATTAAATGTCATTAAGGGCAATTTGTCACCCACACACATTTATCTCAATCTAATAATTAGCTAAAATAAAGGCAGAGAGATAAACCTGTGTATTTGCCTCTACATTTCCTTTCCTAAAAGAGAGGAAATACAGATTCAAAGCAAGGCTGAAGGCTGTCTGCAAATTTGGATAACCTTAAAATAAACAAGCCAATTTGGAAGAATTCAACAGAATTAAATACTAGCAGCAGGTAGTGACCCAAGAAAGTGACACTGAGGAGCAGTGGGAAGGAGGTTCTGTAAGACCTTGAGTTCTGGGCAGCATAGCTTTAAGAAATCACTTTTTTTCCCCTACCCTTTACCCTCACTTACCAGATAATTCTACCCTTTCCACATTGTTGTATTATAGTCAATGTGTGACATATTTGTTTCATCGGGATGCTGCAGCCTAAAAAACACATAGAGCAAAACTGTGAGTGATGAATTTGGGATGACAAGTCTAGAGTAGGGGATGGGCCTCTTCAATCCAGCTAGAAATAACCTCTTCTCCTCTGCTCTTCCCCCTTCCCTCCCAGTCGGCTTCACACCGCTCAGAACACAATCTCCTTGTTAAGAGTATTAGAAACAGACTAGTTGTGATAAAGCTAAAATCCAGATAGAAGAAAGTTCTAGTGGGAGAGTTCAAGAGAAGTTAGGGAAAGGTCCTAAAGCATCTTCTACTGGGAAGAAACTCCCAGGGGGTGGGGGCAGTGAGTGAAAGAAAGAGGAAAAGGAAGTGGAGAACCACCCATGGGAATTCTGGCTCAGAGAAGATACTTTAGATTCTACTCTTCTTGAAGCACACAAGATTCTTTTTTTGTTTTTTAAATCTATCCTCTATGTTACATATTAAGAAGATAATGAGGGCCTTGACCGGTGTTGTTCAGTGGTTATAGTGTTGGCCTGCCCACTGAAGGGTCCAGGGTTCGATTCCCAGTCAAGGTAAGGTAACTGGGTTGTAGGTTCAATCCCCTGCCCAGCCAGCCCACCAGGGCACATGCAGGAGGCAAGCAGTCAATATGTCTCTCTCATCTCTTTCTGTTGTCCCTCCTCCATCCCTTCCTCCTTTCCACTCTCTTTAAAAATCAATGGAAGAAATGTCCTTCGGTGAGGAGTAACAACACCTCCACCAACAAAACATAACATAATGATGACCCAGTCACTGCCCTCCTGAGCTGACAATATCTCTCTTGGGGAGTTTGACAAAAAGGTAATTGAAACAGAATGTTTAAACAGCCAATTTTGAAAGAACTCAAGGTAGTATATTTTAAAAGATGCTCTTGACCTATGTGATGATGAAATTGTAGGTGAAGTTTCTTCAAGAGGTAACATCACAATTCTCATGTGTTGATAATACATTCTATTGAATGTCTTTCTAAAACAATGTTTGGTGTCAGTTTGGGGAAAGGGTAAGTGGGTAGCAGGAAGCTGGCATAGGTCCTCCAGAGGACTGGAATCTCGAGAAGGCACCATGTCCTGTACATCAACAAGTCTCCGTGCTTGGAAAATAATAAACAGTCAATAAATATTTGCAAAAACACTGTTGTACCATCAGGTTGCATTAATATTCTCTAACCTTTCTCTCCTATCTTGGACATAGCCTGATCTGTGTGTGCCCTGGTCCAAATGTGACCACAGAGTAGAGGAAAAGCCAGCATTAGACTAAGTAATGGGATGCTCTAGTAACCAGATCAGATTCATTACCAGAGTAGCTGTACCAGAACCAATGGCTTCCGAGATCCAGATTATGTCCATACACCCCCTACAAACCACATAAAACCATTTATGGTTGTTTTTTTAATCAACAAATCAATGATAACAACCTCAGTGAGATTCACTAACATCTAACAAACACACATATTTCCCCAGCACTAATTCTAAGAACTTGAATTATATGAATTCATTTAATTGTCTTGACAACTCTAGGATGCAGTAGAACAGTTTATGTCATAAATGTTAAGCAAATTCACCAAGGTAAGAGTGACAGTGGCAGAGGCAAGCCTGAACCCAGAAGGGTCCATCTTCAGAGCATATGTTCAAACTCCTACATTCCACTAACAATTTTTGATAATGAATGTCATTGACTTATCAATGAAAACATAGACTTAGGCAAAATAATGTATAATAGAAAAGGGAAGCATAATCACAAAAGCTATTTATAAGTAATTTTTTAAGGTATTTTTCTCTCCTCCTGTAAGCAAATCATCAAGGCAGATAACAGATAAAACTCATTTTACATTAGAAAATGCCATAAGGTAAGCCAGATTTATATACCACTTGCTATTTATAAGGAATATGATTATGAAAAATTTGGGAAGCCAGGAACTCTTCTACAGAAAAAGCAGTCAATGACATAGAGAAGAGTCCTGAACAGGAATCAAATCAGGTAAGTTTCACTCTAGGCGTGGTTGTTAGAAGTTACCGCGAACAAGTCATTTCACTTTATAGCTGGCAGTTTCCTGATTTACAAAATCCAGGGGGTTAAAGTAGGACCCTGATATACTTTTTAGTCCTAATAAGGCATGATTTTAAAATCGGTGAAATTCGGGTATTCACTGATTTTAAAGTCCAGTTGCACTTTACTACACTGAATATGCTTTAATTCTTTCAATTGTGAAATCAGAATGCAGCACATTAAGAAAAAAAAAATATATATATATATATATATTTGTGCACTCGTGGGGGGGGGGGGGAGGGCCCTCAGCCCGCCCTATGCCCTCTTGCAGTCAGGGACCCCTCAGAGGATGTCCATCTGCTGGCTTAGACCCGCTCCCTGGGGGATTGGGCCCAAGCTGGCAGTCAGACATCCCTCTGGCAACCTGGCAGCCCTTGGAGGATGTCCACTTACCAGCAGGGAGCAGACCTAAGCTGCAGTCGGACATCCTTAGTGCTGCTGAGGAGGTGGGAGAGGCTCCAGCCACCACCACTGTGCTGGCAGCCATCAGCCTGGCTTGTGGCTGAGCAGAGCTCCCCCTGTGGGAGCGCACTGACCACCAGGGGACAGCTCCTGCATTGAGCATCTGCCCCCTGGTGGTCAATGTGTGTCATAGTGACCAGTGATTCCCAGTCTCTCTGCTGTTAGGGTCAATTTGCATATTACCCTTTTATTATATAGGATAGAAGCCTGGTGCACGGGTGGGGGCTGGCTGGTTTGCCCTGAAGGGTGTCCCGGATCAGGGTGGGGGTCCCGCTTGGGTGCCTGGCCAGCCTGGGTGAGGGGCTGATGGCTGTTTTCAGGCTGGCCACACCTCCTTTAGGATGGGAGTCCCCACTGGGGTGCCTGGCCAGTCTGGGTGAGGGGCTGAGGGCCATTTTCAGGCTGTCCAAGCCCCCCCCGGCTACGGAAGCTCCCAGTCTCACCTTTTTTTCTTTTTTCTTTTTTTTTTATTCTGGGATTTATTTACCTTCTATAATTGAAACTTTATAGCCTTGAGTGGAGCTCAGAGCCGGCCAGGGCGGGGTGGGAAGCTTGGCTTCCTCAATCGCCAGGGGCAACCCAAGCCTCCTGCTTGCTCCAGCTCCGTGGCCACAGCCAGCCAGCAGGTATCTGGGGTTTATTTATCTTCTATAATTAAAACTTTGTTGCCTTGAGTGGAGCTCAGAGCCAGTGGCGGCAGGCGGGAAGCTTGGCTTCCTCCATTACTGGGGCAACCAAGCCTCCTGATCGCTCCAGCTCCATGGGTGCTGGCCGCCATCTTGGCTGGGTTAATTTGCATATAGTTGCTCTGATTGGCTGGTAGGTGTGGCTTAAGGTATAGCAAAGGTATGGTCAATTTGCGTGTTTCTCTTTATTAGTGTAGATATATAGATATATATAGACATAGATATATAGATGGTGGTTATGACATATTTTTAAAGAAGTATTGCACTGATAAACTTCATGGACAGCCCCCAAAAAGGGGTTAAAAAAAACCCCACAAATTTTCAGATATCCCAACTAAACAGGGAATGTAATTTGCATTTCTATGGGAGGCTTAATGATGGTTTGATTTGAGGAGGCTGCATGAGACAAAGATCAAGCAACTAGAAAAGAAAGAAAAGGAAGAAAAGAAGGAAGGAAGGAAAGAAGGAAGGGAGGAAGAAAGGAAGGAAGGAAGGGAGGGAGGGAGGGAAGACAGACAGAGACAGGCTGTCAGGATGAGTTCTGAAGGGTCAATTAACCTTTCCAAGCCAAAATTTCTTTCAAAATTGTCCACTGTACCCTTCCAAACAGTTCAAAATCTGTTCTAAAATGTATAAAAAATAACTATCCTATATAATAAAACTCTAATATGCTAAGTGTACAGTCGTCCGTTCTTCCATTCAACCAATCAAAGTGTAATCTACATATATAAAAGCTTAATATGCGAAGTGTCCCCTCAGGAGTTCAACCGACCTGGATTTCAACTGCTCACTATGACGTGCACTGACCACCAGTGGGAGGCATGGAAGAAGGAAGGCCCTGTCGGCAGCTGGCAGCTGGGGAAGGGTGGCCCCGGCCAGCAGCCAGCAGCCACTAGGGACCTGACCATGCACGAATTTTGTGCACTGGGCCTCTAGTCACAATATAATTGAGTGTTTCCGATTCTAATTCTGCCTTCCGTGGGCATATTGGCAGTGATGGTCAGTCGGACTTTATCTAACAGAAAAAAAACTGAAAATACTGGTATGTGAACAGAAAGTCTTCTTTGGTTGAAGAGGCCAAGGCAGCCTCTTGGCCCCATGGGAGATGCTCCAGCTGATCTTAAGCAGGGCAGGCAACCAGCTCCGAAGCTTGTGCATGGGAATCCTTGTTTGCACAAGTCATGGAGATTCACCCTTTCACGAAATGACAGCAAAGCTCACAGGAACACCACTCTGCCCTGCAGCTGTGGCCAAGACTGTAATGTTTAAAGGTTACAGTGACTAAGCACTGTGATTAATTTAGTCTCAGCAAAATCAATTCCACTCAACCACAAATCTCTAATTTACATGCCAGAGCAAGCTAAACTTGGTTCTGGTCAATATAATCTGAAATTTACAATAATCTCCTAAACTCCCATTCCCAACCTCTTCCTCCTCTCAAAAAGAAAGGTGTATTTTATGCGAAAATCACATAAAAATCACATTCATTTTGGCAAAGTTTATATAATCTTTTATTGGGCTAAATATTATTTCACTTATTTGACTTAGCCATGTTACAAGTGAGGAAAAGTACTGAAATTGAATCTATATTGCTGCCTAATGCCAGAGATTTAGAAATCTCATAATAGTTGAGGTTTCATGCCATTGCCTGGTCAGTCTTTATCACATACACCAGTTCAAAATACATAAAAGTATGTTATATTTACTTGTGTAGCATATATTCATTTGTGCAATAATTCTAAAAAGTTTGTCAAGAAAATGTACAATTACTTTCCTTTTCCTCCATGGTGACCTACACAATGTATAAAGTTAAACAACTATGTGACACAAGCAAATGAAATAAGACAATCTGCTCAGTGGCCCCTCTGACCAATTCTCCTTAAATCCCTTGTTTCTGTGGTGCCATCTCCAGACTAACTTCAATCCCCTGAAGCAGCCAAGATGGTTCATCTCCATAATCACCTTCCCATCCTCCAAATCTCCTAAATCACCACACAATCCCAGTGATAAAACAGAAAAACCTTAAAGGGGGAGGAAATATAGAAAGTCCATCCCTTAGCTATCAACAATCTCAGTTGCACAACATAAAGATAACACAGTACATTTAGATCTGTCAAACTAATCCTCTTAAAATGACCTTTTTCCCTTGTGCTTTCAGCCCCACAGGTCACCCCTTTTATCTAGAAAACATTTGTTTAACCGCCGAGTTTACTGTTGATTTCTCCTTTCTTTTACTTAATAACTCCTTTTAGAGTCAGTTCTGCTTTTATTTACAATCTTTGTGCAGTTTTAAAAATATATTGAGATCTGCCTTCTGTTGAAATTTTATGTCTCATAGGAAACAGTAGCCTCGCATTGAAAATAAGTAATCTGTCTCAGTTCCCCAGATGCAATATCGACATTTGTCTGAATTTAAAATTTGAATTTTGAACAACTGCAGCCGGGGAGACTGAGAATTCTCTATCAGCAGAAATGCAGCCCTGCATGTGCAAGCATAAGGGGGGAAAAATGACCAGTGGACACTGAAAAAATGACTGTTTACAGAATAAAATTCAGACAGAACCAGAATAGAGACATTCCCTGAGCCATGAACAGTTAAATGCTTTACCAATTTTCCTTAAAAGGAGATACAAATAATTCACCCAAGAATAAAATTTCATTTAGTTTGGTGTATTATTCATAGCCTGCTGTGTTTCTTTGCATGAACTGTGAATCAAGAAGACAATTCTCTCACAACATGGGTTGTGTCACCTCACTAATTCTTTTTTATTGTCCTTGTAAAGCTTCTGGGTAAAGGACTGTCTTTTATTGAGGATGTTATTACACTATGTTACATGCAGTGAATGAGCTCAGAACTCAGATGTACCTGTCTTTAAGTCCAGCTCAGCCCCAAGTAACAGCTGTGAGATTTTGTGCAATTATTTAACCTCAACTTTTTTGTACCTGCATCTGTAAAAATGGGGCTAATGATAGCACCTACTTTACTGAGCTTTTGTGAGGACTGAGGGACACCATGCTGTTAAGGTACAATGTCTGGGTCACGGTAAGCACCAAACAAAATGTTTACTGCTTACTCTTGATACTAATCTTTCTTTTATTAGGCACTGTCATTGGCACAGAGGACATAAGAACAAATAAGAATTTGCCTTCTCCAGCTAAGATGGCTAGATAAGCAAATGGTTAGCAAAAAAAAAAAAAGTGAATGTAAGAGGACTTTCTCGGGGAATGTGCAGGGCAGAGAAGTCACCAAATTTCATCTCTTCACACATGAGATAGTGTTATTTGGTTACCATAAAGCACTTGAAAACTAACACAACAGCTGGGTATTAGGATTTCTCAGAGATGTAAAAGCAACATTATGTTCATAATTTTCTAGCTACAAGAAAATGTCAACAGTTTAGTGCTGCATATATTATGGCTTCGTAAAGAGAAAGACACCACATAACAATAAGCAGCTTGTTTGAAAATGCTTATTTGAAGCCACTTGCAGATATGAGCCCTGGAAAGTTAGTCCATGCCAATTCCACTGCACCAGGTAGAGTGTGCTGGGCAAAGTACTCAAACACCCTGCGCCCAACACCAAGAAAAATACCCACCCAATTAAGCAGACTACACAACCTGTTATCTTCCTACAGCCAGGCATCATTTGAAGAGGGGTGTGTGTCTGTGTGCATTCACATAGAAGAAGCAAAGTCTCACATGTAAGCAAGCACGTAAGAGAGAACTACTGAAACATCACAGAGAACCAGAAAGAAAAACAATACAGTATTTAGGGGAAAGGCAAATGAAACTGGGTATCAATATTCAAGTCCTGATTCACTGGACAATCACCTATTGAGCACTGGACAAAATACTGCAATGAGCACCAGGAGCGACAACAATGAGTGAGAAGTCCGCAATTACTCCTAAGTTGACAGGCTTTCTTTTCAAATGGTATCTTTTTATTCACCTTCAAAACCATCCCAGGAAAATAAGAACTCAAAGGAAGGGTTTGGGCTGGACATAGGCCTTTCCTTTCTAATCCTTCCAAGTAGGCAAGTACAATGTCTCGTTTGGTGCTTGACTGGATTTAAAATGTTCGTCTCTCTAAACTCCTTGTGAACCTGAAAGGAAAGTAGGCCTCAGGTTCAGAGCCTTCCGTAAGGAACAGTATCTAACTAGAATTTCCTAACATTTTCATTCTTATACACATCCTTACAGTTATTTTCTTACGGCAAGTGACACTTGCCTTCAGTTTATTATAGTGGCAATGTATTTCCTTTTAAAGAAATGTGTGTAGGAAAAACGAAAACAAAATCAGTCAAATTTTTTAAATGTACTGAATGAATTATGATGAGATGAAACTCCAAAATGGCAATGTGAGAAGGGTAGTAGGTCATCCTTGGCTACTGCAGATATCATGAAGTTATTAGCAAGATGAGAAACTGAAAACTCCCCCCAGTGCATCCTCCCAGCCCAGCCCACCTCGCACTCCACTTTCCATGGGTCAGGAATCGATCTCACTGACAGTCAAACGTGGATGGGGGAGCATGGGATGAGAGCAATTAAGTGAACTCGTAGCAGTTTTTCTGCCATCATTCAATCCAACAGTCTTCCTCTACACCAGGGGATTTAGGAGAGGTGAACATGGTATAGTCAGTAGCTTAAGCAGAATTCCTATCTCCCAGCATCCAGGCTAGATCCTTCTCATCTCCTCCGCTGGCTGCGCTGAGTTTAACAAGATGTGAATTTCAAGAGACAGGATTTATTTTTCCAACCCAAGTTAGTCCTCAAGGTTTAGACAGGCAGAAAATTGTTGTCACTAGCTTTAGGAGAGGAAGCAAGTTTTCAGTCACAGGATTAATAATCAAATTGCATTCACTGCATCATAGGTAGGTACATCTGCAAGCCTGTGGCATAATCTTTCAGGAAAGTATTATCCTAAGTGAAATAAGCCAGTCCGAGAAGGACAAGTACCATATGAATTCACTCATATGTGGAATCTAATGAACAAAATAAAATAACAAACAAAATAGAAACAGACTCATGGATAGAGAACAGACTGACAGCTATCAGAGGAGAGAGGGGTTGCAGAGATGGGTAAAAAAGGTGAAGGGATTAAGGGGGGGAAAAAAACAAACTCATATACAGAACAACATGGTGATTACCAGAGAGAAAGGGGGTTAAGAGCTAGGGGGTAGAAGAGGTTATACGGGGAATAAATGGTGATGGAAAAAGACTTGACTTGGGGTAGTGAACACAATGCAACATCCAGATGACATACTACAGAACTGTACACCTGAAACCTATATAATTTTATTAACAATGTCACCCCAATAAAGTCAGTAAAAAATAATAAGTGATCTTTCAGTTTCCAGCTGCATCCCCATATTTTCACCACTTGTTGCACCAAACTTTAAAGAGAACTGAATTCTTCCAGTAAAATGTGCTTCCATTGAACTGTGCTAGCTCCTATAAAAAGCAACCATGTGGAAATTTTCTGTATAAGATATTCTTTCTTCTCCTTCTCCTGTCTCCATGCTGGCAAAATATACCACAGACACACAACTGTCCTATTCACAAGCACTTCCTTCTCTATAACCCAAACTAGAAAATCCTCTAGCTAAACCATCATTTGTTTTATCTTTTACACTCATAGCAGAAATACCTTAAACTATAAATACAACCCAGCTATCTTATATAGTAAAAGGCTAAAATGCAAATTGGCCGAACTGTGGAACAATCAGTTGCTATGACACGCACTGACCACCATAGGGCAGACGCTCAATGCAGGAGCTGCCCCCTGGTGGTCAGTGCACTCCCACAGGGGGAGCACTGTTCAGCCAGAAGCACAGAAGCCGGGTTCATGGCTGGCAAGTGCAGCGGCAGTGGCTGGAGCCTCTCCCGCCTCCACGGCAGCGCTGGGGGGGGGGGGGGGGGCGCGGGGAGCGGGCCTAAGCCATCAGTCGGCCATCCCCCCCCCCCCCGGGGCCTAAGCCATCAGTTGGACATCCCCCAAGAGTTCCCAGACTGTGAGAGGGTGCAGGCTGGGCTGAGGAACCCTCCCCCCAACTGAGTGCATGAATTTCGTGCACCAGGCCTCTAGTCTGATCTTAAAAGCCATCGTCACATACAGATCACATCCCAGTGTTTTTCTTTCAACTGAAGTGCACAGGCAAGATGTTTCCTCAGTGTCAGCATGGTGTGCTTCAAATATTAAGCTTAATCCGATCTTCCTGATTGGAAGACAAAATTAAAATCTTCTAACACCATTCCATGAACAATTAACCTATAAAAGATAATGACAGTGTCCCTCTCCCTGCTTCACATAAGAAAGAAGGGGAGGGGGAAAGTAGGAGAAATAAAGCAAGTAAGAGAATGAAAGGAAGTAAAGACAAAAGTATGGAAAATTCCTGACTTCAGAACACTCAACATCATAAAGACCCACATTTTTACATGATGTGTTCCAGCAAGTGGTTGTCAAACTTATGTGTGAGTTGAATAAACTGACATGTTTATAAAGAAGGCCACTTCACAGAGAGCTAAATATATGAACCATGCGGGCAGAAAAGAACTGCCCTAGATGCCAGGGCCTGGGGAGGCAGTTGGGGGATGGGAATGGAGACCACACTCCCTCTCACTAATCCTGCTTGTTTGCCCCATCCAAATCATCCCTCCACTGCCCTAAGCGTCCAAGGAGGTTGTCAGGTAGTGCCTGCTAGTAACTCTTTCTGCTCCCTCTGCTCACACAGGATGCCTCAATTAATACGTGTCAAAATCCAGTACCACCAATACTTTACAGAGAGCAAGGGGTGGTGAAGATGAAGATGGGGCTAGGAGAACAGCTTGGGAGGAGATACCCTCCCTGAATGGCAGCCCTGAGAATGCATGCCTAGGCCCTTCCTGCCTCACAGTGAAAGACTGTTTAAGAGATTCACGAGACAGAGAATGTTAGTGCAAAGACTGAGGAAGCTACACGGGAACTGCTATACCCTCAGCACAGGAAGGCGTGGTAGAGGCACCATCTTCCAGCAAAGACTGAGAGGCTGCATGGCCACTCGGGCTCAAAATCCATAGATGGGCAAGTGAAATGTGACCGGAGCAGCCTGAAATACACAGAGCACTGCTTTGAAGTATGAAATGATGATTGAAAAGCCCAATACTACTTGTTCAGGCCACAGTACCAAAGACCCATGCTGCTCACCTCCCATCTACATATTCTCTAAGCAGTGAGGTTTTGATGAGGCTCAGGACTCTCTTAATAATTTTTTTAAATCCTCATCCAAGGATATGTTTTCACTGATTCTTAGAGAGAGAGGAAGGGAGAGAGAGTAAAAGAGAGAAACACTGATATGATCGGTTTCCTCTCCAACGTGCCCCAACCAGAGATCAAACCCGCAAACTTTTGTTGTATGGAATGACACTCCAACCAACTGAGCCACCTGGTCAGGGCAGGACCCTCAATCATTTTTATTGTAACTTCATGATATAATTGGTTAAGTCACGTTTTCTAATTTTGTACATATTTCTGTCACCTATTTCGTGGGAAAATGGTTTCCAAGTTCCAAATAAGTGAGTTACAAGCCACCTCTTATAACAAATATCTTGATAAGCGAAATTAGAGAAGTTAAGCAAGGATATGAGGGTGGAAATGAGGGCATTTAAAAGAAAAGGGGGAAAGTGCCAGAAGAATGGGAAGACACCAGAGACATGGCCGATGTGAATTTTGCTTTGTTAAGATTCATTCTTCAAGCACAGAGTCGGATGTCAATTTCAGATCTAAGCAACTCAATATAATACAATTCTTCTTTGATTCTTTCATCAGCCTATGTGACTATGTGACCTTTTTCAACCTCAGTGCCCCCCCTCCCATGTTTTATTTTATTTAGTCATGGTTGATAGGGCCCTTGGGAGAAATCTTGCCCTTTTCCTAATTTCTAATCAACACATAAGTAGACTTTGCTTCTATTTGAAAGGCATATCTCCAGTAAGAGTTACTAGTAATCTGGCAGTCCTTTTTAACTAAATACCAAATCAAGTATGTGTCAAAAATTACTCAAGTAAACTAAAGAATATCTCTCCCTTGGCTGTCCATCAGTGGTGTGGATCCTTGGCACTGAGCTCTCCCTCTGAGCTTTTCCTCCTGATTTCAAAATCCTTTTTGAGCACTGTGAAATGGATAGATCCTGTTTGGAGATATTGGAGAATATCCAGTTTGAACATAATTTAAGATCATTAAATTGAAACAACCAAAATATATGAATAATGCATAATAAATGTATTCCTAATTAGGATTGGTAATACAAAATCTCAGTGGCTGAAAATAACCACTTATTTAATAAGGGGTTATTCTCATTCACACTATATGTCTATTAATGAGTCAGTAGAGGTTCTTCTCATCAGAGTCATTCAGAAATCTAGGCTGATGGAGTGGTCACCATCTTGAATATTGCTAATCCTCACGTACAGGAAAAGAAAATATAGTAAAGTACATGCCCCGAAGTCATGCTCACATTTCACTGTCAAAACCAAGTCACATGGCTACCCAAAGTTAAAATGGCCAGAGTAGGCCATGTGCATAGAGAAAGAGGCGTTGGAATGTTTGCAGACGGTGAGCAGTAACTACCACAATGTGTGGCACTATTTCAAATACACCTGAGAATGAGACTTCCAAAATATTAATTATAAACTGAGATACACATTTTTTACCCTATTCCTTAAGATCATGAAAAAGCATCACAATTCGCAGTCAGAGAACAGAAGATAAATTTGACAACTCTGCCTCAAGTATAATTTATTTTCAACAACACTAGGACAAATGGAGATTGTGTCTCCTTTTGGTTAAAAATGTCCTGCATGACAGCTGATGCACATTTTTAAAAAATGAAGGCTCACATATAATACAACTTTGTTAATTACCATCATATAACACTGAACAGGGAAGACATGTTATTCTCCCCAGAGAGTAACAAAGAAAATGCCTTACCTTTGAACATTACGCAGCGGTTCTCAACCTGTGGGTCGCGACCCCTTTGGCGGTCAAACGACCCTTCCACAGGGGTTGCCTAAGACCATCCTGCATATCAGATATTTACATTACGATTCATAACAGTAGCAATATTACAGTTATGAAGTAGCAACGAAAATAACTTTATGGTTGGGTCACAACATGAGGAACTGTATTTAACGGGCCAGAAGGTTGAGAACCACTGCTTTAGAGTTAAAAAATATTTTGACATATGTCACTCTTGGCTGGCTCCTAAAATAGATTATTTAACATTTTAAAGGTGGGCAGGTAGACATGCAAATATCTCTTTAAAAAATAAAAGAAGGGCTTGACATTTACCAAGTCAAAAAATAGTAATTAGGTCTCATAAGAGCTAAGCTAGAGGCTGATCGGAACCGAGTGAGACAGACCAGACATGCCTTGGAGCCCTCCCGTAGTCCCTCCCCAGCTGGCCAACCTCCCGCATCCCTCCCCGGCCCCGATCATGAGCGGTGGGGTCCCTTGGCCTGGCCTGCATCCTCTCACAAACCGGGACCCATCCAGGGATGTCAGAGAGCCGGTTTCGGCTCAATCCCACAGGCCAAGCCGAGGGACCCCACTGGTACACGAATTTGTGCACTGGGCCTCTAGTTCTTTATAATAAAACAGTAGTAGTAACTAAAGTGTTTTCCTGAAATCTATGAGCCATTCTAACAAACTATTCAACCTGAGGAGGGAGTCATGGGAATCCTAGAATTTATAGCTGGTCAGTAAAAGTGCAAGTAGCAACCTGGAACCTGTGACTATCCTCTGAAATGGAGGGCAGTTTTATAGGACTGAGCCCTTAACCTGTGGAGTCTGTGCTAACTCCAGGTAAACAGTATCAGAATAGGCTTAAATTGTAGAACATCCAGTTGGTGTCCGGAGAGTTAGAAAACTGGTTGGTGGCCAAAACACACACACGCACACTTGATGTTAAAAGTGTTATTAAAAGCAGTTAATATATGAAAGACAAAAACCACTAACATTATCAAAGTACTCTAACTCATGTTTATATAGGTTGAACAAGTTGAAAACCTGCAGAAATTTTAGTGATGCAACTGTAGAATCAACCACAAAATATCAATTTCTAAAATCTCAAAATTTAAAAATTTCTGAATCCACATATAGTGTCCTATAGTGTCCGTTTATTTTAATGATGAGATTCAAACTAGAAATGTATTCAAGTCACAAAACAAAGATGAGGCCATATTGAGGTTTTGGATATGGGACTTCTTATGCAGAGATCTGGGTGCTTTCAATAAAAAATGCCTGGCTATTTTATAAACTTACAATAATTAAAATACTGTAAGCATAAAAACAGACAGATCACAGACACAGAAAAAAGGTAGTTTAGACATGCTAGTGGATAAAAGAAATAAATATATAATAAAGCACAAAAAGTAAAATATGTTAAGTAATGATTTTTAAAAAATGGATTAGCAAAACGAAGACAAAAATTAGCTACCAATAATTCACAAAATCAGGTTCTCACACCTTATGCCATATGTTAAAATAAATTCCGTATTTGAATTAAAGAGTTTGGTTGTAAGTAATAAAACCATTAAGTAAAGGAAAGCACAAGCTAAACCACTGATTTTGGGAAAAGAATATTAAGAAAAAGATATGGATATTTACATACTGAAAAAATACCTGCAGGATAAGTAATTTGTTCAAAAGTAAGCAAGCAATAGAAGGAAACATGTTTTGAACAAACATAACAAGGGTTAATACATCTCACATACGATGAGTTGGTCCAAAAAATTTAACTGGCCAATAAAAGCAGTAGCACAGACATGAACAATTCACAGATGAAATACAAATGGTCAATAACAAATGAAAAATGTCTAATCTCTCTAGTAACCACAGAAGGACTAAGGTGAATGTGAGCGATCATTCACTCCAAAAACCTATAAAAGTAAAATACATGTGAGTATAATTGCGATGGCAAAGTGCAACAAGTATTCTTATGAATTGTGGAAAGTTAAAACTGATAGATAATCTTAGGCAACATGCATTAAGAGTCTTGAAAATATTAAGAAATTTTAAAGAATGGGCAAATGGTAAACAACATGAGCTCTGAAGACAGACTGAATTGAAATCCCACCTTCACCTCACACGCACTGAGTGACCTTGGACAAAAAACAATGTTTTCTGCCTCACTTTTCTCATCCTATCTAATAAAAGAGAAACATGGTAATTAGCGTACGACCGCTACCCTTCCCATTGGCTAATCAGGGTGATATGCAAATTAACTGCCAGCCAAGATGGCGGCCGGCAGCCAGGCAACTTGAAACTAACATGAGGCTTGCTTGCTTCAGTGACGGAGGAAACGAACATTCCCCGCCTGCCTTGCCGGCCTCTGAGCCTGCAGTTTGAAACATTGTAACAAATATAAAAGCTAAACAAAACCCCAGAAACCAGCTTTCAGCGAGCCAGGATCTCAGAGCTGGAGTTATACATTGTTTCGATTATAGAACCTAAACAAACCAGATACCTTCTTTCATCAGCAGAGGCCTCAGAGCTGGATCCAGAGCTAAAGCTGGCCCAGAATAAAAAAAAAAGAAAAAGAAAAAAAGGAGCAGTTGGGAGCTTCAGCCCTCAGGCCCTTACCCAGACTGGCCAGGCACCCAGTGGGGACCCCCACCCGATCCAGGACACCCTTCAGGGCAAACCAGCCAGCCCCACCCATGCACCAGGCCTCTATCCTATATAGTAAAAGGGTAATATGCCTCCCAGCACTGGGATCAGCGGAGCCGCGAGGCCTCCCGGCACTGGGATCAGCATGACAGGGGGCAGCGCCCAAACCCCCTGATCGCCCTGTGGCTCTGTGTGTGACGGTGCGGCGCCCCAACCCCCTGATCGGCCCTGCTCTGTGTGTGACAGCGTGCGGCGCCCCAAGGCCCCTCCCCCCCCACGGGCCCTGCTCTGTGTGTGACAGGGTAGAGCCATAACCTCCCCATCGGCCCTGCCCTGAGTGTGAGAGTGGCGGCACCCCCACCCCCTGATCGGCCCTGCTCTGTGGGTGATAGAGGGCGGCACCCCAATGCCCCCTCCCCCAATGGGCTCTGCTCTGTGTGTGACAGGGTAGAGCAGCCATGGGCAAACTACAGCCCGTGGGCCGGATCCGGCCCGTTTGAAATGAATAAAACTAAAAAAAAAAAAATAAAAGACCGTACCCTTTTATGTAATGATGTTAACTTTGAATTTATATTAGTTCACACAAACACTCCATCCATGCTTTTGTTCCGGCCCTCCGGTCCAATTTAAGAACCCATTGTGGCCCTTGAGTCAAAAAGTTTGCCCACCTCTGGGGTAGAGCCATAATCTCCCCATCGGCCCTGCCCTGAGTGTGACAGTGGCAGCGCCCCAAACCCCTGATCGGCCCTGCTCTGTGGGTGATAGAGCGCGGCGCCCAAACCCCTGATCCACCCTGCTCTGTGTGTGACACGGGGCGGTGCCGCAACTCCCTTATCAGCCCTACTCTGTGAGTGACAGGGGGGAGCTCCTCAACCCCCTGATGGGCCCTGCTCTGTGCATGACAGGGGGGAGCTCCCCAACCCCCTGATCGACCCTGCTCTGTGCGTGACAGGGTAAGGAGCCTCAACCCCCCTGATTGGCCCTGCTCTGTGCGTGACAGGGGGTGGCGCCGCAACCTCCTCATCGACCCTGCCTTGAGTGTGACAGTGGCAGCGCCCCAAACCCCTGATCGGCCCTGCTCTGTGGGTGATAGAGCGCGGCGCCCAAACCCCTGATCCACCCTGCTCTGTGTGTGACACGGGGCGGTGCCGCAACTCCCTTATCAGCCCTACTCTGTGAGTGACAGGGGGGAGCTCCTCAACCCCCTGATGGGCCCTGCTCTGTGCATGACAGGGGGGAGCTCCCCAACCCCCTGATCGACCCTGCTCTGTGCGTGACAGGGTAAGGAGCCTCAACCCCCCTGATTGGCCCTGCTCTGTGCGTGACAGGGGGTGGCGCCGCAACCTCCTCATCGACCCTGCCTTGAGTGTGACAGGGGGCGGTGCCCCAACCCCACAATCGGCCCTACCCTGAGCATGACTGAGGGTGGCATCGCAACCTCCCAATCCGCCATGCTCTGTGCATGACAGGGGGCGGCGCCCCAACTCCCCAATTGGCCCTGCTCTGATCCCGACCAGGGGCTGCACCTAGGGATTGGGCCTGCCCTCTGCCACCCGGGAGCAGGCCTAAGCCAGCAGGGCGTTATCTCCCGAGGGGTCCCAGACTGCGTGAGGGCACAGGCCAGGCTGAGGGACCTCCCCCTTCCCCCCAAGTGCACAATTTTTGTGCACCGGGTCTTTAGTCCTATATAATAAAAGGCTAATATGCAAATCGACTGAAGGGTGGAACAACCAGTCGCTATGATGTACATTGACCACCAGGGGGCAGACGCTCAATGCAGGAGCTGCCCCCTGGTGGTCATTGCGCTCCCATAGGGGGAGCACCACTCAGCCAGAAGCCAGCCTCACAGCTGGAGAGTGCAGCAGTGGTGGCAGGAGCCACTTCCACCTCTGCAGCAGCACTAAAGATGTCCGACAAGCCAGCAGTTGGACATCCCCCAAGGGGGCTCCTGGACTGTGAGAGGGAACAGGCTGGACTGAGGGACCTTCCCCCCCCTCCCTGAGTGTATGATTTTGTGCAGCGGGTGTATTAAATAAAGATGAATTCATCTTTATAGGACTGACATAGAAATTGAAATGTGTAACATGTAAATCATTTATTAGAGTGACTGCCACATAATAAATGTTCAATAAATCTTAGCTCTTATCATTATTATCACCACTACCACTGCCACCAAATCCATTCTAGAAAATGACCAAAGAATTAATATAAGTTTATAAGTATAAGAGAGAAATATAAATACTCAGAACTCTGAAGAAAAAGCTACAAGGAAATATAGCAAATGTAAGAGTCTTTATTATAGAATAATAAATAATTTTACTTTTTCTGGAACAGACTTTATAAGTTTTCTACAAAAAAATGTTCCTAAGAAACAATTATTTTGAGGAGAAAAAAGCAAAAGCTCCCTCAAAGTTATTATTTTTCTTTCATAATAAATATAATAAAATTTAGCTATAGTTTTTTAAATTGCTTTTAGAGAAAGAGAGGAAAGGGGGGGCAGAGAGAGAGAGAGAGAGAGAGCGAGCTATCTGTTGTTCCACTTATTTATGCACTCATTGGTTACTCCTTGTATGTACCCTGATCACGTATTAAACCCACAATCTTGTTGTACCAAGACAATGCTCTAAACAAGTAAGCTAACCAGGACCGGGTTAATATAATAAAATGTAAACAAAACCAAAGTTGTTTCCATCAAGTATCTTCTCAATGTGTAGTGCATTTTTTGCATTAATTTCTAACTTCCTATCTGCTCACTAAGGATCCAAGCAAGCATTTAAACCAATAGGTATAAAAGAGCAATTAATGATAATATCTAGCCCTGTGTAAAGATGGTATATCACCTGTGCCAAATTCTACTTAGCTAAAACCTAGGGAGACAAACACCTATATCAGAACTCCTGTCTTTAGTTCAGAATACAGTGAAATTATATCAGAAATCCCAGATCCTTATGGAAGCAAAGGTACCACAATTCATTCTCCCCATGTTTTCTCCTTTTTTGAAGTAAAGCCTCAGAAACAAAATGGCTGCTCCAACAGAAATGAGGTTTCTGTAAGGCATTTACATAATGCATTACAAAGCATGCTGTGAAAAGTCTCTATTGGATCCCCCTGCTCCCTTCCCAAGTCTGGTAAAGGGATAAAGGGAGTGACAGGGGCATATGATCATTTTATAAAGGTACCACACGTGCAAACCTCTTTAGAACTGGGGGGGGGGGGGGGGGGGGGGGCGGGATTATCAAAGCTCTTGCACCATCTGTCTGTGGAGGGGGAGAAAACAACAGCTGGTGCAAGTAGTAGCAAGATGTTGGTCCTGGAAGTGACAAGATGGGAAATGACAGGAAACAGCTTTTCACTCTTCCAACAGCAAAGGAAGCTTGCAGCCTCTGCTCTAGTGTTTGAAACCTCCAGCTGCTGCTCTCTTTTCACATTTCCATATCTTTGTTCAGACAACATCTGAAAGCCTGCCTTTCTGTTTTCAAGCACTTTCTTTCTTTGGAGGAACATACAGAGCTTCAAGTGCAGGCTCTCCCCCTCCTCCTTTTTTTAATAGGCAATGTGGAATGAATTTTAAGTCTCACCATGGAAGGGGAAAAAAGGACATATAGCATCATACGAGCCTCTGTGAAACTTTTTCCAGTTGCCTTTTCCAAGAAAAATTTACCATGTGCTCTGGTTTCTGTCGTTGGGGAGTTAAACTAATATTAGATTTGGAGTAGGACTTCTAAGGAGCTGAGGGATTAAGACCTACCATGAGCAGTGTTCCAGGGATGGGGCACCCAATGCATAAACTACTTGGAAATAGTGGGCTGTGCTTCTCTACCCATTTACACTAAACACTACCACATGCATGCATTTCTTTCTACTTTAAATGCTGGGTTTAGGAAGTCAGAAAGGAAGTAACGTTATAAACAAAACATACACAGTCTAATGCCAGAATTTCCAAAGACTGGCATACCACGTTAATCAAATATTTTGATTTAAAGTTGTCCCATATGCTAAACATATAAAACCAATTTTCTAAGAACTATGGAATATGCACATAAAATATACTAAAATTACACTGGGTAAAATTAAAAATTGTATTTGATGCCACCGATCACTTTTCGGAATCTTACTGTTTCAGGCTCCATCAACTTCTCTCTTATTCCACATGCTTTGGCACAACTAATACATCGCCAAGTGCCCCTCTAGTGTCCATCATCAGGCCACCTCTGTCTTTATGGCCCAGGTTGGGTGCCATCTGCAGGGCACGCCGCAAGCCCCCTCTTTGAGAGGCTGACTCTTTCCCCTGAACTCAAACAAGTCTACGTGTTTTTTAACAGCACTCTAGGTGAATCTCTGTGGAGACGCACGTGTATCACAACTCACAGTGCACTACTCAAAAGAACAGGTCATGTCTTACTGATCTTTATATACCAGTCCTACCTAGCATAATGCTTGACAGATATTTTTAAAAATACATAGTTAAAAAGACACAAATATTTAAAAATAAGTATTATGTCAGACATCAGAGATTCAAAGTTTCTATGGAACACAGTTCTTATTCCCCCAGAGACTAGAGCACAGCACAATGTGAAGCTAAATATAAAAGTAGTAATTACATCAGTATGCCCAGTGTTATGTAAATAAGACTTCTGGAAATACAGACCAGGCCACCTTTGGAAGATGCTTAAAATAAATATTCACTAGATGAAAAAAAAAAAAATCTTCATCACAGTTGAATGTGCTTACTGCAGAATTCCATTTAGCTTGGGGAAGCTACTTAATCTCTCTGTGCCTCAGTTCCCTCATCTATAAAGCAGAATAACAGCATCATAAGGTTTATATTAGAATCAACTGAAATTATATATTTTAAGTGTTTATCACAATATCTAGCATATATACATACTCAATAGAAGCTAGATACTATTTGCTGATGCCTCTTCCAATTTCTGCTATAACAAAAGAATAAATGTGGTATTAATTATTTTATTAAGCTATTGAGAGATAAGTACATTCTAAGGTTAACAGTTTGTGTGACATCCCATACCTAACACCTGTAGGCAAATCTTGTCAGTTGTAACACCCAAATGCAGATTCCCCCCCCCCCCCCCGCACCCACCCATCCACTCCCACCTCTGGTCTAAACCCCATCACTTTGCCCCTGGAAGTTTACTGCATTAGTTAGCTACCTAACCTGTATCCAGACCTCCACACTGGTCCCTACTCTCAACACAGTAGCCAGTGACCATAATGTAAGTAGAGCATATGATTTCTCTACTCAAAATCCTCACACAGCTTCCCAATCCAAAGTCTTTATGACGGTCTACAATGCGCTACATGGTGTGGCCATCCCTTTCTTTCTTTCCAGCTTCTACTCCTTACCCCTTCGCTCACTGACGTCTAGCTATGCTCCTCTCCCCTTTACACTTGCTTCTGCCTCAGGGACTCTGTGCTTGCTGTTCCCTCTGCCTACAATGTCCTGCACTTGATATTCTCAGGGGCCTAATTCAATGTTCCAATATTACCTGATCTGTGAAGCCTTTTCTGAATGCCGTATTTTAAATAGCTGCACCGCCCCAAGCATTCAGTATTCCCTTTATCTGCTTTATTTTTTGCCACTGCTCATAATTGCACCTGATGTGCCTTGTATTTTATTTGTTTAGTTGTGTATTGTCTCTCTTCCCCCACAAGAATCTAAATTCTACAAGGACAGAAATTTTAGGCTGATATGTTCATTGTGATATCAACTAGCATCTAGAATGGAGTTGGGATCACAAGAGATATTCAATAAATTTTGAAGAATGAATAAATGAGCGCATGAGTAAAGAGCAATCATTTTACAAATAAAAATGGAGATGCATTTTACATTTATTCTTAACAATACAGCCATATGCCACTTAATGTCGGAGGTATGTTCTAAGCCTTTGGTTTCAACATCACAAATAAACTTTTCCTTCGGCCATGATCATCATGGTCCTGGAAGGGACAGGCTTGTGTGTCTGGTCTTCATTCCAGATCATTAGAACCATATCTCATATGGGTGTTTGTCACATTTTTGATAGCCCCATTGCCTTCAATGAAACAAATCATTTAACAGCTTCTGGCACATTGTTCTTATTTTTCAAGATTGTAGCTATTGTGGAATAGAACATGCCTGGATGATGAGCAATAATCATCAATGATTTTACACCTTCAAATCCTTAATCACTTTTAATTTCATTTCCAGGTCAGTCCCTCAACACGGTTTCTTACTGGCAATATTAGAAGTAGATTTTGTACTCTTACGGGCCATAATGAGCAAAACAACATGAGAATAAAGCACAAGAAAATGATACAATCAAGAGACAGTAAACTCTAGATATGCGGCTGCTGTAACATAAACCATATACTGTTTTCAGCAAACTTTTTTTATAAGTTATAAAGAGTACACTCTAAAATAATAAAAAGTATACTATAATAAATACATAACCAGTCGTATAGTCATTTGTATCATTATCAAGTATTCTATACTGCACATAATAGAATGTGCTACACTTTTATATGACTGGCAGTGCAGTGGTTTGAAGTTAGGATGGCTACAACAGGTCAAAAGCAGATATGGATTTTTCAGTTTCATTACAATCTTATGGGACCACCGTCCTGAATGTGGTTTGTTGCTGACTGAAATGTCATGTGGCCCATGACTCTATATAAAGACTCATACAACTCGGTATCAAAAAACAACCCAAATAAAAATGGGCAGAGGACCTGAATAGACATAGAAGGCATATAGATGGCCACCAGACACATCACTAATCATCAGTGAAATGCAAAGCAAAACTACAATGAGATATCACACATGTCGGGATAGCTAGTTATGTGGTACATGACTGTATGTGTACAGGTGTTTACTATCCTTTACAATTTACACTTTGCTACCACACACATTCCCTATTTGAGCCCCATAAAATTTATGTTTGGTGGGCAGGAAGACAATAACCACCATTTCATAAGGAATACAACTGAGGGTGAGAAAAGTAAACGGTTTAAGTGGTCCATGCAGCCAGTAAATACCAGGAAACAAATGAAATGAGGACTGAACAGGGTCCACTGTTCTCTCCAGCCACCTAGTTGGTCTCCCAAGTATGTAAAGGCCATGGAGTAGTTAAGCTTAATAATTAACTGGCCCATGGAAAGTTATGCCCATTTCCTCCCACTTAAAATACAGTAGATAAACCTGAAAATTACATGTATACACACAAGGGAACAAAAAGGTTGCTCTATCACTCTTTATATTTTAACACTACTTTTTTGCTTTTTCACAGCACTTTCTTCAAATACAGCAGGCAACAAAGCACATCAATTGTGACATCGGCATGTATATAAATTCTACGGTGTGCTACTAGGACATACAGGTGGGGACAAAGCAGATGAACAATGCTTATTCATTGTCCAGTTTACAAGAAATAAAGCAAGATAAATGTAGACTACTGTTTCAATGCATTGTTTAGATAAAATGGCTTTCCCCTGCCTACCAAATTGTCTATAAATGTTATCCTGTTATCATACCATGATCCCCAACCAATGCTAACAGACACTGGATCCTTCCACTTCCTGTGCCCGTACCTCCACCAAAGTGCCTCTGCATGTTCACATTCCATATTGTACAACCCTGAGGTCTTACACAAGTACCCTTATTTTGACCAGTCATCTATTTACCCTTTAAAATAATGCATTCATCTGCTGCATGATAACTTTTGTCATTCATCAAACCCAGATATATCCCTCAAGGTTTTCACATCATCTTGCCTTATATTATACTCAACTGCATCCTTCTTAGCACCCAGAAATCTCCTTCTCCCACAAACACCACCCCCCCCCCCCCCACACACACACACCACCCTTTCTCTCTTTGAGGTTGCTTTAAGGATCAAGGTTGAATCTTGGCTAGCTCAGCGTTTAGATGATTTTTTTTTCAACTGATATTATTTTTTCCAAATTAATGTTGTATTAAGTTGTCATCAACTGCTGCACTTACTGCAGGGCAGGCAAGAAAAGTAGTCATCCCAGTGGTGCTGGGGGACACAAGAGAAGTTCTGTCTCCTCCACAAACCAAACTTAGAATTCTTCAAGTCAGTATTACTGAATTGCACACCTTCCAATGAGCCTTATTTGGCAATTAATTACTTTCTGCTTTGTCTACCAGATCTCAAGTTCACTTGAAGGAAGTATCTTATGATCAATCACCCCATATTACGTACTTCATAAACATTCCTACTGCAACTGAAATAAACATAATCAACACTTAGAAAAGAGAAACTGACTCCATCTCCAGGTCTGATTAAATCCATCCTACTTGCCAATGAGGACATGCCAACCTAAGGTGAAAGATTTTACCCTAAACAGGTCCAGAGAGGCAGAGGGGAGGACTTACTCTCCATCTGGGGGAGAAGACATCTTGCTTTCAGTCTCTCTCAATCTCCCCACACACACTCCCACCCTTCTGCAATTATATTTAAGCAAAGCATGTGGCCCTAACAGCTACTAGTAGACATTCACAGCTTAGGAATGACACTGATAATATTAATGCAAATACACGAGAAAGAAACTAACTGGGTCTCTGAGTACAGGCAGCCTATTAAGTCAGTAAATCAACCAACACCTTGAGGAGGCCCTCCCCACCTTATTGGTTAAGCAAGTTCCAGTCATGTTTTCTGATACACATAGTTGAAAACATCGTAACTTACACATTATCTAATTGAATTCTCTACAAGTGAAAAAAAAAAAGGTTGGTACCCACTTCAATACCATGAAACAAAACTTAATTTTATTGTAAGATTGGCCTTATCAGTAAAAAAGAAACACCTATATAATTTTAGTTTGTTGAGTAAACAAAATGAGACACAAATCATTAATATGAAATAGCACCATATGAAGTAACTCAGTGAAAAGATGCAGTGTTTAAAAAAAGAAAAAAGAAGTTTGTCTAGGGTCACTTTAATGTGTCATCACCAAAGCATGTATGACTATCAGACTGGCTGTAAAACTGTTCCTTTAAAGCACACTGCTGACATCTTCATCTCATGATAAAAGCAAAAATGTGGATTTGTGCTCACATGTGAAAAAGAGATGGAACTGCTCAAGAAGCATGTGCTCTAGATCCTGAGGGCATGCTAGAGTGGAAAGAAAAACGGACTAGACTCTGAAGACCCTGATTCAACACTCCTCTCTACACTACCTTCTCCAGGTCATCCTGAGTCCAAGGCAATACACAATGTATCCTGAGAAACAATGTGTCAATTCCAGGCTCAACATCAGCTCCTCTTTTAAATTCCAGGCAGCACCTTTGTAGGGGGACTTATCATCTTCTTTGTAAAATGTGTTCTTATGTTGTTGTATGTGTTCTTTTCTACCCTGGAATGCTAGATCACAAAACCAAAGAGTTTATTTTCTACTGTGTCCAATGAGTGTTTTAATCTTAATACCTAGACTACTTACCTCAATATTTATTCAAAATATTTATTAGATAACTACCATGTACCAGGCCATGAAGAAATGAAAAGATAAAATATGATCCTTACCTCCAGGGAATTACAGATCTAAGGGAGGGTTGTTGTAAGTATAAAAATCTTAGTGAACTAAATCAAATCCTAACACTTTATAAAGTAAGTCCCAGCTTTCTAAGATGAAAGTAACAAATCAGAATGATGATCGCCAAGTACCAGGTGACTTTTAGAACTAGAAGGAACCGATGCCTCACATCAGAATAAAATATTCTAAGTGGATAATGAGGAGCAGTTTCAAAAAATAAATTTTAAAAGATTGTGCATCTAAGTCTGCCCAAACCTCAGACTCATGATCTCACCCTAATTCTTCCTTGCTATTTCTACCAATCAAGCATGAGCTAGCCAGAAACCCTTCCTCCTCTGCCCTGCTGATTAATTTCATATCTTATTAATCTCTTTAATTATTTTATTATCTTTAAATGAAATGAAACTAGGAAACATAATAGATATCTAGGAAACATGCCATTTAAAAGTTCTGAATCTCTGGTGGTATATGGTGTATTAGACACACATATATATGGTGAGCAAAAAATACAAGTGAAACCGAATTTTCAAATTCATAATATAATAAAATATGGGAACAAATTGCCTTACTCCTTGAAAGTTGTTCTGTCAGCTCCCCCAAACTTCCACGTAACTACCAAGTTTTTGATAATCTTCTAATGACTTTTTCTTATAACTGTTCATTTTTTAAAAAAGAATTAACATTAGACAAGTTAAATGTCTTTAAACAATTATCAGAAAATCCCCCTTTGAGTAGTTTTGTCTTTCCCAAAGTAGCTTTTAAATTGACTGAGTTTTCATAGCTATTAGATTTTTTGAACTTAAAGATTAAGAGTCGTTTGCAAATAAGCCAAAATGTGCAGAATGAACATTAAGAAGATCTGTGACTTTGAGCAAATATCGCCTTCAATTTCTCCATCCCCTCCTCCCAAACACACACAGTATGGTCACAACCAATTATCTCATTCTAGATTTTTATGAAGGAACTCAAGAATACTGTTTGCTTTACTGCAGCCAAATATACACTGGTGACTCCATGATACGTCAGCTAAAAATCATGTCTCATCTCTCTCAATTCTGTATTTTCACAGTTGGGTTTTTTTTAACATAAGTTCACCACTGCCCAGATAGTCAAAATCTAAGTGTGCCCTGTTTCTCCCACCCTCCATATTTATGATTCCTCGTATTTCTGCATTATTTGAAACCATATCTTCATCCCAGTCAAGGACAAAATTTGAATAAGACAGAACTAATGATATACATTTATTAAATGATCCTGGGCAGTTTGACCTTGAAAATATTAATCCTGCTGAAGTCCAATGGATGGTATCTACGACAGGCCTCTCTCCCTGCAAGTTTTTCTAAAAATAAACAAAACAAAAAAAAAAGGGGGGAGGGGATGGATACATTCATGCTGGCTTTCTCTAAGCACTGTTCTCTCTTCTCAGTGCTTATTATATATTTTGTTCTAAAATACCATGCAGGACCTAAATGAAAGGTTACAACATTTACCTTCATTGTTTTTATTATTAAAGCCAAAACACATTGCCTCAAAGATAAGTCTATTCTCTGCAGGCAGTTAAGTGGTTCCCTTACAATCTATTCTTTCACCTTGAACTTCTATCCCATTGGTCAAATCTCATTTTACCCTGTTTACTAAAAGACCATTTTGCTTTACGGAGGGGTCAAATGCAAGATTGGAACAAATGAATCCTGCTTTCTGTGTCTCCAGCACTATACCACCCATCGTTGGCAGTAATGACCATTCTCAAAACAAAACTTACAAGAGCCCATGTTTTCCTTTTTTTAAGACTTTTTAAAGATTTTTGAGATTTGTTATTACTAACTCTTTTTCCAGGCATTGCTGAAGAAGCCTTCCAGTATCTAAAAGCCCAAGCTTAAATCAACCCAGCTTTCTGTTATCAGACAGACCATCCTAATGCAATACAGAAGACTGGGTTAAATGCCCAGCTTCTGTCTAATTCTCATGAATTGGTGCCCTGGCCAATAGGCATACAGTCACCATTACCAGTTTTTTTTGTGTGTTGTTTTTGTTGTTGTTGTTGTTGTTACTGTTTTAAAAGAGCTGTAGGCAAAAGAACAACCCCTTGTAACAGAAAACTAGAGTCACTGGCCAAGAACTGGTGCCATCTGCTAATATGTGTAGGAATGATGTTGAAGAAAGGTCACAGATGGAGCAGATGGGACTCTCTTTAATCATCTACTTTATTATTTTGCTCCTGTTTGGTGTTCAATAATTTGAAAAAATGATAGAAAAACAAATCTTTCTGTTCAAATAAAAAGATGAAAGGAGAACACAGTTAAATTATTTATCCCTCCTGCCACTTCATTCCAAACAAAGCACACACCATCCTTCTAGCTGAAGAAGGCAAACGTTCCACTCTGAGATGAGAGACCACGAGTTATTATGTAATGTTCACTAGAATTAGATGTCCCACTGCTCTTCTTTCCGTTTTGTGTGACTAAATTTAATTTGTACAACTGTACACCACTGACATTTTAACCATAATGACCTGATTTAGCTCTTTACAAGAATATTTAAATACCAGAATAGAAGACAGGTAAAAGATACATGATTACAGCAAAATCCGAGGGCCCAGTAACACAGGGTACAAAGCTCTTTTTGACCCCATCTTTGTCTCCCTTCCTGACTAACTCCTGCCATTCCATCCTTTCCAAATTGTACTCCAGTCACTCTATTCTGATTGTAGTTCCCTAGTTATACCAGAAGGAATCATATTTCTTTGTGTAGATCATTCTTATATAAAGCTTATTTTGGAAAAATAAATTTGTTCCAATGCAATTGGTATAGTAGGAACAAGTTGAGTATAACATGAATTTTGCATTTGCTTGTGTGCAATCTCATATGCAAGAAATACTAGATGAATTCAGAAACACTGCACCCAGTTGAAGTACGTAAGCTGCGTAGAAACACACACAAAGCAGAGATACACATACTTCAAACATTTACCAGCTACCTCAGCTCACTGTATGGATCATGAGTACTCCCATCCACACCTGGTGTTACAAATTTTCACCCATTTCACATACCCTTCTTCCACCACTTCACAGTAATTCAGAAACTGCAACCCTTTCAACACCCACTTACACCAGCCAACCTGAGGTCTTTTCAATATACAGTGCCACGCTTAATGTAGTTGATGTTTTTTTTGTGACCATTTAACATGTGAAAAAGTATACTACTATTTTTATTAGGTTTCTTTTCTTTATAACAGATGAAGTTTTCGAGTGACAGCAAACAAATCAGGCCTACAAAGAAATATGTTCTTACAGGAAAGAAAATTAAAGTGGCCACCATTGGGCTTTCTACATAGCAGGCTCTCAATAAGCACTTGGGGAAAACTTCAGAAATGAGAATTTGCTCTAAGATAGTCTGACAAACCCTACCCTTCCCTTCAAATGCTAATGACAAAATCTAATTCATCAAAGATTATAATTTGGTACATCTTGATCTTAATTGACGTTTCTATCTCTTTCTCCCTCTCCCTTCCTCTCTGAAATCAATAAAAAAATATATTTAAAAAATGCATAGAAACAAACAGTGAGACAGCCAAAATGGAGAGACAAAGAAATATGTCCTAAATAAAAGAACAGGAGAAATCCCCAATAAAATTAGTACCCACCTGACACCATACATCGTTATTACAATACTAGGGGCACAGTGCATGAATTCATGCACCTTGAAAGGAACTGTGGGCTGCAAGGCTGCAGTGGGCATAGGGGCAGGTCTCGGCCCAACCTCCACGCCCCTGCTTGGCCCCTCCCGCTGAGGCCCCCGATTCCCTCTCTGCCAGCAGCCCGGCTCCCACCACCGCCGTTCCCACACACTGACTGCTCCGGCCCTACTGGCACCCGCTGACAGTGCAGAGCCATTGGGGCCGGGGCCAGCAGTGGGTGTGAGCGGCAGCTGCTGCCCCAATCGACCCTCAGGAGCAGGAGGAGGTGGAGAAGCCTTC
Organism: Myotis myotis; assembly: GCF_014108235.1. NCBI lineage: Eukaryota > Metazoa > Chordata > Mammalia > Chiroptera > Vespertilionidae > Myotis > Myotis myotis. The sequence goes on along the minus strand of NW_023416357.1, from coordinate 85,974,759 downwards.
AGGAGCAATCAGGGCCAGCAGCCACAGCTCACACTGACTGATGGCGCCGAGCAATTGGGACTGGCACCGGGCGCCCACAGTGGGTACAAGCGCCAGGTGGTACTGTGGTGCATGGGAGTGAAGAATTTTCAGTAACCACCAGAGGCTCAACCTGATGACAGCAACTGGCTCCCTGTCTTGGTCTGGCACCCCCACTCACCTGCTCCACCATCCCACAGCGGCTGACACCCACTATGTTCCATGCTCTACCTCCTGCTGCCAATGCCCGCCATGTCCCATGCGCACCCCCTGGTGGTCAGCGCATGTCATAGCAACCAGTTGTTCAGTTGTTTGGTTGTTCCACCATTCAGTCTATTTGCATATTAGGGTTTTATATAGAGAGAGAGAGAAAGAGAGAGAGAGAGAGAGATTATTGACTATACTAGAAGCCTGGTACACAAAACTTCGTGCTTTCGCGGGGGTTTCTCAGTCCAGCCTGTGCCCTCTTGCAGTCAGGGAGCCTTCAAGGGATGTCCAACTGAGGTCACTGCTGCCCCCCAATCGCCGTCCCCTCCCTCTGCCTGCTGGCCTGGCACCACCTGCTCACCGGCCCCACCCTCTGCCAACTGGTTGCTCTGCCGTCCGTTCGATTTGCATGTTAGGCTTTTATTATATAGGATTCCCTATACGTTATATCCCCATGACTATTCTGGAACTACCAATTTGTACTTCTTTTTTTTTTTAATATATTTTATTGATTTTTTACAGAGAGGAAGGGAGACAGATAGAGAGTTAGAAACATCGATGAGAGAGAAACATCGATCAGCTGCCTCCTGCACATCTCCTACTGGGGATATGCCCGCAACCCAGGTACATGCCCTTGACCGGAATCGAACCTGGGACCTTTCAGTCCGCAGGCCAACGCTCTATCCACTGAGCCAAACCGGTTTCGGCCAATTTGTACTTCTTAATCTCTTCAACTTTTTCACCCATCCCCCTCAATCTCCTCCCATCTGCCATCTGTCAAAATGAGTCTGTTTTTATTCTGCTTGTTAATTTATTTTGTTTTATTTTAGATTCCACATATATGTAAAATCACATGGCATTTGTCTCTGTCTGACTTCACTCAACACAATATCCTCTAGGTCCATCATGTTTTTGCAGATGGCAAGACTTTATTCTTTGTTATGATTGAGTCATATGTTCATTGGAGCATTATTTACAATAGCTAAGATATGGAAGCAACTAAGTGTCCATCAATAGATGAATGGATAAAGAAGTGGTACATATATACAAGGTAATATTGGGGTGATCATTTGATAAGCTATACAAATGTCTAATCACTGCGATGTACATCTGAAAATAATATACTATTGTGCATCAATTATAATTGAAAATTAAAATATTTTTTAAAGATTTATGTATTTACGCATTTTTGTATTTTATTTATGTATTTTTCCCTGCATTCTCCATTATAAGTTAAATTTCATATGAGCAGACACTTCTGTTTATTTTGGTTTGGATTTTGTTAGCCCATTATATAGAACAGTGCCTAGCACACGGTAGAAGTTCAATAAATATTTGCTGAACAAATGAGTACATGCATTTATGCACAAGCATCGTTCTCTAAGCCAACGTAAGAATAAAATTAATAATCTCAAATGCACAGAACCAAGTACCTTTAAGCAACTTGTTTCAGTACATGAAAACTAAGGAAAACATCTGAACTCCTGTTGAAGGCAGCGCAGCTTTCCCACGCTGTGGCCCATGCAAAAGACTAGACATGGGTTCCCACCTGGGGAGCTCTTAGAATTATAAGGAGTGTTTTAAAAATGAATGTGGTTCATATTTATAGTTTGAGGCAGATTTGATCCACATGGTCATTACTTTTACAGAGAAAGAACCAAATCACCCCTATGCAATAACAGCATTTGCAACCAAGTCCCTTGACAAGAGCGTTGGAAAGGAGGTAATTTTGGGCACATTCTAAAAGGATCCATGAATAATAAGGCATGCTTCATAAAATAATACCAAAGTGTTTCACCACAAAACCTCTAAAAACAGCACATATTAAATTATTCTGCCCTCCAATGTGCTGAAAGCCCACCCAGGTTTGTAGGTTGGTAATAAACCACAAGTACCAAACTCATTTTCTTTTCCACTGAGCTTAACAAAATGAACTAATAATGTCTATCTGCAGGTGTGTATATTCAAAAGAACTTAGCATACAAATACTTGGTTCCAAAGCATAATGAAATGGTCAATTTATATACTGTGGCCATCAAATAAAAAAGTATGTGCATCCCCAAATAGTTGGTAATTCTATGTATACTGTTTGATTATAAGATTTAAAAGAACAAGTTACCCTAATTGTTGATATTAGCATCTCATACTTCAAACTCTTAATTTCTCATCTGAAAATAGAAATAATGTCAGTTGCACCTTTCAGGGTTACTGTAAGGATTACATGAACAGAGCCAGTCCACTTTCTAGTTTCAGTTTCAGATCATAAGAGGCACCTAGACAGATTGTTAAATCTCATCCACTGCTGAGCATTTGGAATCACCTCACCGGAGGAGTTTAAAGAAATGATGACCAGGCCCACCTGCAAATACGCTGATTTAAATAGTCTGAAGTTGACTTCAGTAATTTTTTTAAGTGTTCTAGTTCTGGGTTATTTCAACATGGAGCTAGATTTCAAAACTCAAAATTTACATTCTCATACCCAGATTTAGCAGGTAGAGTGGGTTGGGAATATGTATTTTTTTTTCACACCCACCCCTACATGAATCTTAAAAAACTATGAGAACACTGACCTAATGTACATAACAGCATTTATCACAGTACCTAGCACATAAGTAAAAGCACCCAAAATATGGTAAAATAGCAAATAATTAAATATACGTATAATTATACGTGTTATATACCAAATATATTAATCCAGGGTGCATTTGAAAGGAATCCACAATCATAAACTATATTACATATAGTTAATAAGTAAAGAGGCTTTATCTTTAAGACATCCATGCTTCTTACTGTAGTTAAACAATACAATAGAAAATTGTTCATTTAAAATATATACTAGGTTACAAGTTTTAACACTTTTAGAACTTTCTATAAAGGAAAAAAACTATCCTGAATAAGAATGGTACAACTTTAGAGAGGAAGGGAAAGGAGATGAGTGCACAGGAAGAAGGAGGGAAAGACAAAGAAAATTAATTTCCAGTAAATATTGGCACTGGGCAGTGAGCAGGGAGTATTTGTGTGGAGATACCCAGACCCAAAAAAACTTTACTTAAACACTTCTCTTTTTTTCTAGATGAGGGCACGGAACTAATACATATTGACACTCTGGCTAAGTGCCAGGCCTTCTACACCCATGATCCCAGTCAATACTCCCAACAACCATACAAGGGAACCCTTGCTATCCACACGCTACAGAAACACAATTGACACAGAACATAATCACGCTTTTTCCAGAGAATCAAAAGAGGCTTAGCCACTTGGCCCTGATGGCTAGCTCCTCTGTCAGAGTGAGTGCACAAACAGCCGGGGAGCAAACCTCCCCATGCTGGCAGCCCCGGGCACTGTGCTGTAGACACCTGAAGGGGATCCAGATTCCCTCAGGGCACTGCCCTTGGTGACAAAGCACCTCCAACAATCTCTGTTAGACAGATAAACACCAATGCCCTAGCAGGGCCAGTGACTATCACTACGGGAACTTATAGACTCCTGTGGAGAGAGTTCAAGGAATGTATTATTTATTATTAAGACAATAATGGCCTTGTATTGGAAAATCCTTTCCTTCCAAGAACAGCAAAGTGGGCTTCCAATTCAAATTACTGGACTTACCTTAGAGAAAACGGAAATTTGGGAAAGAAAGGCTGAGTGACTACATAGGTAGAAAAGCTCAGAAGAGCAGTAGTTACCTAAGGTGCTCCTAGCTTCAACACATGTATCAATTTTCAGGTATATTTTGGGGTGTCAAGCATGATCCTATAGACCAACTGACTCACTGACAGGAATTCCATGGGTTAAGAAGTAAAGGAATGTGCCCTAATTGGTTTGGCTCAGTGGATAGAGCGTAGACCTACAGACTGAAGGGTCTCAGGTTCGATTCTGGTCAAGGGCATGTACCTTGGTTGTGGGCACATCCCCAATCGGGGGTGTGCAGGAGGCAGCTGATCAATGTTTCTCTCTCATTGATGTTTCTAACTGTATATACCTCTCCCTTCCTCTCTGTAAAAAAATCTATTCTTTATATATAATAAAGAGGTAATATGCAAATTAACCCTCACCCCTTCACAAGATGGCTGCCTACAACCAGGCCGGCAAGGGGGGGGTAGTGAGGGACACCCAAACAACTGAACAAGTAGGCTGTGTGGGGCGACCAGGCCAGCAGGGGGATTAGTGAGGAATGACCAAACGACTGACCAGCAGGCTGCATGGGGTGACCAGGCCAGCATGCAGAGGCAGTGAGGGGCGATCAGGCCGGCAGGGGTGGGGCAGTTAGGGGCAACCAAGCAGGCAGGCAGGAAGGTGAGCGATTAGGAGCCAGCTGTCCAGGATTGTGAGAGGGATGTCCGAGGGGTCCCAGATTGGAGAGGGTGCAGGCTGGGCTGAGGGGACTCCTCCCCTGACCCCGTGCATGAATTTCATGCACCGGGCTATATATATATTTATATATATAATGTGATAAACAACCAGAGAGAACTCTAATGCTCCAGAGGATCAGCAACAGCCATTCTAATGATGGCAGGATAGAAGGCCCTTGGCCTTCCTATCCACGGTGGCAGCCGATGGCCTTGACCCTGGGGTGCCTTGCTGGGCACACAGACTGAAGAATGATTTGTAGAACAACTATTAAGTATTAAGTATCCCAGAAAGCAGAGGGCAAGCATGAGATGAGAAATAAGAGGAGGAAGAAACCTTCAGAAAAATGTCCTCCTTAATAGTCTCAGTAGTATTTAATTTCTATTTTTTTCCTCTTCTTTGAATTCACAAAGGCCAAATCTTCCAGTCAAATTAGAGTGCAGTAAAGCATAAAGTCAGCATTCAACAGGTTTAATTACTGTGTAAATGAAAGAAATTATTATTCATTCATGACATTTATTTCAGATCCAATGCTAGCGGCTTTTATATAAAGTTAGGAGTAGGGGGAGTAAAACTTAGATGGGGAGAGAAGAACAAGAACTAGGATATATAATTACAGCTATATTTCCTTGCCAAGCATTACTGAGCCTAAACAAAAAGTGCTTGTTTGCTCTCTTGAGAAAAATCATGTGATCCCTCCATGGTAGCTCTAAAGAAAGCCTCCCCTTCCCTGACACATGGCCAGACTTGATAGGTATACCAATATTTAAAATGCCAATAACAGGGGGCTTATTAAGGCCACAAAGCCTGGTACAACCATTGTGGTTCAGAAGTCTTGAACTCTGGGAACAATTCTAGCAGTCAGTTCCTACAAAGTAATGGATGCCCCACTGCCCTATGAGAGAAAAGGGCCAGTTGATGCTATCAGGATAATCAGTCAATGCATCTTTTCTAATGAATTTCTACAGAGTTCAAACATCTCCTACAGGCAGGAAGGAGAAACACAAACACACACACACACACACACACACACACACACACACACACACCCCTAAACTAAATCACATGTGGTTATTATTATTATTTTTTTTTCCCAATTCACATATGTCTGCCTGGTGGAAGAGATTGCAAAAGAGGGTGTCTAGGCAGCTATTTCAAAATTGTCCACAAATCACCACTTCACCAAATGGGAGATAATCTGTTATCTGAGTTGCTAAAACTCCATGATTTTATCAGAATATAGTCATTACAAACTATAATACCACTGAAATGCTCTAGGTTTTCCAAAGAGCACTTTGAATTAAGTAAAATGCCTAATCAAAACATGTCCTGTTCCTATTACAAAATATGCACACAAACGCATGAGAACACAGAAACACACACAGATATTTTTGGAACCATTTATTCTTAAATCTTCCCTAAGCCTCCAACCACTAGCTTTTAATTACTACAAATACTACAGCAGTAAGGGATTAACAGAAACAACCTCTGTTTGTTTTAAAACCTGAGACCACACAAGTTGTAGACAAGAAATAATTGTTGAGTAATTTAGATACATTTAAGGACCAAGAGCAATTCTGAGAAGTAATGATAACGAAGCAGTGATTGTTAAAGTTTACTTGCTCACTTAGACGACCAATTTAATATCCTGAGCTGATTGGAAAAAAAATTTTTTTTTTTGTAGATACCTTAAATATTTGCTGAGACTAATCTTTTAACTCCTGCTCAGAAATCAAGACAAGCTCTGTATTTCACAATGTAACTTTGGGGAAATAACTGCCTATAGTTCCACCAAAATTTCAAAGTTTTTATTTTTATTTATTTTTTAAAGAATAGTTTATTGATTTTTAGGGAGAGAGGAAGGGAGAGGGAAAGAAAGAGAGAAACATTAATGTGAGAGCACAACATCAATCTGCTGCCTGCTACAGGGTCCCTACCCAGGGTGGAGCCCACAACCAGGGCATGTGCCTTTGACCTGGAATTGAACCCACAGCTTCCTGGTACATAGGACTATACCAGGGGTGGGCAAACTTTTTGACTCGAGGGCCACAATGGGTTCTTAAACTGGACCGGAGGGCCGGAACAAAAGCATGGATGGAGTGTTTGTGTGAACTAATATAAATTCAAAGTAAACATCATTACATAAAAGGGTACGGTCTTTTTTTTTTTTTTTTTAGTTTTATTCATTTCAAACCGGCCAGATCCGGCCCGCGGGCTGTAGTTTGCCCACGGCTGGACTATACCCAACCAACTGAGCCCCAAAGGCCAGGGCACAGTTTCCAAGTTTTTAAAGTAAAGGATTGAGATTGGATGAGTTCCAAGATCATTCTCAATTCTACAATAACATTTTCTTAAAGGTTTAATTTTTTTTATACAGCATATTTAATTCTGCAATAAAACAAGGAAGGTTCAAAGATCTCCCATATTACTCCTACCCCCACAAATGCATAGCCTTCCCCATTATCAATATCACTCAGCAGAATGGTGCCATTTTTTACCAAGGATGAGCCTATATTGATACATCATAAACACCCAAAGTTCTATAACTTCCTAATGATTTAGATTATCATATCATATGGTGTTAATAATTTCCTTATTATATTTCAACTGAGCCATGTAGTAAACAACCCATACTTGTTCTCCAAATGTATTAACAATGGCCTGGTTTCTTAAATACTTTAACGAATTTCTCACCCAAGGTCTACCTCCTGGTGAGTCCATTTGGGATTTAGTGACAACCAACTAACTCCTGTTTCAATCAGATCAGTTGTCTTATAGTGAGCTGCTCCTGTCATGATTCTGACAGAACATCTGGATAAGCTGGGGGATCACAGCTCATTCATTCTAGAAAGGCCCACAGGAAAATCAAAATGTTTAATTCACGCTGTGTGGCCCAGATGTGTTCCATCTTACCTTTCTGAAATGTTTTTCTATACTCTGTTGCCTCAACATGTCTTTCTGAAACTAAAATCTTTTTACTAATAACACAAATTAAATTAAACTCTGCTCTGCTATGCATGCTGCAGTTCCTAGGTTCTCCTTCATTTTCACTAGTTAATGACCTTCACATGAATTAAACACAAGATTTCTCCTATCTTCACAATATCCCATGATCTTACTAAAAGACAAGTCTCCTCTTCCCACTGTACAAGTATTTCCTCTACTGAGTATAAATTAGTTCTCCTCTTTCACCTTTAATCCAATAAATATGACTACCAGCATTATAAACTAACACTCCAGTGGACACATATTTTGCCAGGTACTACTTTATCTAAATACCTTTTCACGGTTTATCTCTTTTAATCCTCACCAACCAACACTAAACAGTATGTGTCATTAGCTCTATTTTACCGATGAGGAAATTGAGGCACAGGGAGGTGAGGCGGCATGCACAAATTCTGACTGTGGCTTTGTATTGCTGTTTTTGTTTTTAAATTACTTTTGTTCTATAGGGAAAACATTCATTCGTTTTTCTCTAGTCTACTTGATGTCCAGTTGCACACATCTAAAAGGTAAAAGCAACTATTTAGGATACCATCTAAAAACCTCAAAATAGACAGAAACAATCTACGGATCCATGTGCCTGGTTGAATTTACAACTTAAACTGATGAGCCATTTAAAAAAACCCCTTCCTCTCTCTTCTTCACTGTCATCCCGTAAACCAAATTTTTATTAAATAACTACAACATGTCAGACACTATGTTAGAAGCTGTCTGTTCTCTAACAGCTGCTCCGAGGAGTTCAGTTTTTCATTCTGGATCATGGTTTCAACAACTTTCTACCTAAATACAATTCCACACATAATAAATGAATCTGATCCTCAACATTTCCTCAAAACACTTAAAGAGTGTTAGCATTTTTTCAAACAGATTTTCCAAGGCATAACTGACACATGGTGATAACAGACACACACAATACACTGCACATAAGGGGACAGCATGTTGAACCATGAGGCCCACACACTCCCTAGAGAGTTAACAGCTTACTCTCCTGAAATGCTACATTTGAGTGCCCATATACAGTGTTGAGAATTAGCAGTGATTCACCAAATTCTAGCCCTGATCATCTTGAATTGCAGATGATTACATGGTACCAATTCCTGGGTGCACAGGTACATGAGTGAATTTAACAGACCATACCATGCAATTTATTGCAAAATATTTCTCAACTTCATACCAGCAAAATTATATTGTCCAAAAGCATGATGCACTCAAAGTTTCTCTTTACATCTCATCTCTTTTTCCATAGCCTTTTTTCATCTTTACTCTCTTCTACCTATTCATGCCCTACCCCTCCTTTCATCAAAAGGTCTTCCTAGGGAAGGGCTGTTGCCATCATTCACACTAAGTTAGCAAACTAGTGGGGTAAGAGAGTTTAATGTATTGCCACTCCCAGGAGTACTGGAAATTAAATAGGAAACCAATGTCTAATGTTTTAGCTACTTTGATGGGGTGTGGTGTTCTAGCAGATTGATTATTTCCCTGAACTCTTGCTATGTCAGCTATAAATCTATTCATAGGCCATTTGGTTCTGGTTCACTCACTCATTTAAGATATTTAGTGGGTGTCTATCACCTTTGAGCCAGTGTTCTAGTTCTAGGTAACAGGAAAACAGCAGTATGCAAAACAGACAAAAACCCTGCCCCGGAGGAGTTTACAATTCATAGGGCATGTAAAAAACAATGCAACAGGTGGCATGTAATTATGACAGCATTAAAAGTTATCCATTCTTGTGAATATATGTACAAAAGATCTGAGAAGCTTGTCTTGTTGAAAGAAAAGCATGCTGCACTGCACAGGTCAGAAAAACTAGCACTGAATTCCAGCTCCGCCATCTTGGCAGTCTGATACTCCCCTGAAAGATGCAAAATCTCCCTCATACAGAAAGAAGGCTGGGCTACAAGGATTCTAAATATATCTTTTTAGATTGTCTAATTGTCTCATGGAAGAATGTGGGTCACAAGGAGAAGACTGTGAGCGGCAAATATCATTCTTTATGTCCTTAAGAGTCAGTAGCCAAAACCGGTTTGGTTCGGTGGATAGAGCGTCGACCTGTGGACTCAAGGGTCCCAGGTTCGATTCCGGTCAAGGGCATGTACCTTGGTTGCGGGCACATCCCCAGTAGGAGGTGTGCAGGAGGCAGCTGATTGATGTTTCTCTCTCATCGATGTTTCTGGCTCTCTGTCCCTCCCCCTTCCTCTCTGTAAAAAATCAATAAAAATATATTAAAAAAAAAAAAAGAGTCATTAGCCTGTCAAGAGGCCCTTACCACATCCCTGAAGCAGCAACAATGCAAAGGCGGCTTTAGTAAAGGCTGTGGCTGCATCTTCAAAATTACAGTCCAGTCATCATTCATATGCACACGCTCCCTTTCTCTTCTCCGCAGAAGGCTCTTTGGTTTGAAGAACAGTGACTACTTTTACCATTCAAAAGTTTGAAATAAAGTACCACCTGGCACAATATAAAAATAAACTAGATATTTTAAAACAAATGAAATACTCAAAATTCCATACTGAGAGTAACAATGAACAAAATTGGTAAACACACTTCCACTCTGACCAGGCACATATACAATGAGTTTAAAACAAAATGCTTATAATGGAAGGCCACTCAATAGATGCTTGGGATTACAGGACTCTTCCTTCTACTTTACTTCCTAATCTTGATATCTGGTAAACTAAAGATTATTTATTTGTATGAAACTATTATATAAGCAGGTTCGATTAGTAGAACCTAAATGAACCAGCTAAAAACTATTTCATCATCAATTGCAGTATTTAAATAAAGAGGAAAACTGGATTTATTTTATAAATAGGAAGTAGTCTTTCAGAGTTTGCTAGTGGTGAAAAATCACTTCACCATATCACCGCTTTTCCATGTTTAGTTTCTTTTTATTATATCTTTCACCAATATTTTATTGTGAAAAACATTTCACAAAGAGCTTGAGAAAGTCAAATAAATGCTCATATAACCTGTACTCATGTGTCTACCTTCTTCTTCCCTCCTTCCCCATCTGCCATTCTCTTCTCTAACCCCCTCCATGCTTTCCCCCCATGCACACACATTTGGTTGAAACATGTGAAAATAGTTGCAACCTTTGTGACACTTCATCCTTTCACTTCAACCCTTTACTTCAGCATGAGTCTAAAAACAAGGACATTTTTCTTTAAAACTAGTGTATCCTTAACACACTCAAGAGTTTAATATTTACTCAATATTATAATCAAATAAAATCTAATGTTTAAATTTCCTTAGTTGTTCCCAAATGACTTTTACAGCATTTCCCTCAACCAAGGAGTCAATCAAAGCTCACACTCTTCTTCTTTTATTGCCATATCTCTCTGGTCTCCTTGAATCCAGAACATCCCTCCCTATCACCTTCTCATTTAATTTAGTAACAAAATTAGGGATCCAATCCTCTATGATTGGCATGTGAACTGAACTACAGTATCAAATCACTTTTATAAACAGCTATAAAATGTTTTAATTTGTCCAAGAGAAATTACAGCATGAGGAAGAATGGCTATAAATGTTTAAAGACATAAATTTTTCAATATTTTCATCTCAATATTGTCTTTGTAATCCCACAGGCACACAGTCTAAATGCAAGTTACCTAAATAAATAAATAAATAAATAAATAAATAAATAAATGCAAGTTACCAAAGTTTACCTCCAGACATTATGGACCCAGCCCTGAACTTCAACCTACTGCTTCTTCAACTCCAAAACACAACTCATTAAATCTAAGAGAATTTTTACAAAATATTGGGAAGGATTACCACAGTATTTATGTCAAGGATAACCCCAAAACAAATAACTGCTCATTAATTTATTTCCCACTCTGAAATCAGAATCTTAGAAATGACAGTGTAGAGAAAAATTAGACTAAAAACTGATTTGATCTGGTTATAACTAAGTCCTCATAGTAAATTTGGACAACTGTTCAGAATGCATCCTATATAATAAAAGCCTAATATGCTATGTGTCCGGTCGTCCGTTTTCTAAGCAATCAAAGCATAATATGCTAATGATATGCTAAGGGCATTCAACCTCTGGCTATGACGTGCACTGAACACCAGGGGGCAGACGCTCCAACTGGTAGGTTAGCTTGCTGCTGGAGTCCAGCCTATCAGGACTGAGCAAGATGGGCCGGTCATGCCCTGGAGCCCTCCCACAGCACCCCCCGCTCCTGGCCCCATCCCTGATGGGCCTCCATTTGGGCGGGCTGGCCAGAGCCCATCTGTGCACAAATTCGTGCACTGGGCCTCTAGTCCTATATAATAAAGAGGGAATATGCTAATTGACCATCATGCCCTCACAAGATGGCAGTGTCCACAGCCACAAGATGGCAGCACCCAGTCCCCTCAGCCCTGCTGGGAGCCTTGGGTCTTCCTGCAACCTCCACTGACTGAGGCCTAGGTAACCACTGCTGGCCAAGGCATGCGCTGCCAGCAGTGGCAGCAGCAGAGGTGTGATGGGGACGTTGCCTTCCCCTGATCACCAGGTCGCCTACCGCCCCTGAGGGCCCCAGACTGTGAGAGGGGGCAGGCCGGGCTGAGGGAACCCCCTCCAGTGCATGAATTTTCATGCGCCAGGCCTCTAGTATAAAATAATGATGTTAGTATGCCTGATTTCAACTGTCAGAAAATTTAGCTCTTTAAGAAAGGAGAACTGTCCTAGTCAAGGAGGGAGGCCTGGGGACCCTTAATAATACTGAAAAGTTTGCACTGGCCCTTGGCCACGATCAATAAAGTTCTGACCTGGAAATTAGCTTTGCTGCCAAGAATAGGCATAGTGCTAAGAAGGAGGAGGAGATTATGATCAGTAAGATTATTTTTCTAAGCAAGCCTGACTCCAGATTTCTGTAAAGAATTCCAGCTAACAATTCCAGATTATGAGAAACATCGTTTGCAGGGACTGAATCTAACTTATTTTTATCCTCACCCAAGGATACGTTTTTATTAACTTTTAGAGAGAGAGGAAGAGTGGAAGAAAGAGAGAGAGAGAAAGAGAGAGAGAGAGAGAAAGGGAGAGAGAGAGAGAGAGAGAGAGAGAGAGAGAGAGAGAGAGAAACATCTATCAACTGCCTCCCATATACACCCTAACTGAAGATCAAACCTGCAACCTACGTAAGTGCCCTGACCAGAAATCAAACCTACAACCTTTTGGTGTATAGGATGATACTCCAACCAACTGAGCCACCCAGGCAGCACCTAACATATTGCTTTATTTCTCACACAGCACCTGCCACACAACAGAAACCTGTTTCATTCATACATTTATTCAACAAATACTTATTTAATATACTCACTGTGTACCAGGCACTGTACCAGACTATATGGATGTAATAGCAAATAACATCCTAAAGGTCCTGCTATCACTGAATTTACTGTCAATGAAAAATTACAGATAAAAAATACTAAATACATAAGTAAATGCATTTACAAAAAAAAAGATAATGTCAGATGATGATAAGTGCTAGTAAGGAAATAAAAATAAAAGACTGGCAGAGTCATAAAAAACAAAGGGGGCAAGCACATATGGATAGTGGGAATGGGAGTAGGCAGGGTCACATAGGGCCTCACAGGCTATGACCTAGTGTTTAGATTTTATTCTCAGTGAACTGAGAAGTCATATAAGATTCTGAGCAGGAGAATGCTAAAACACAATCTGTGTTTTCAAAAGATCATATTGCTGGTACATACAGAATGAAAAGACCACTACAATGAAAACCAGTGAATCCTGTGTCTTCACTCCACTGCTTATGGCTTCAATTTTATTTCCAGGGGTAGCAACAGGCAAAATAATCATAGCACTGTGAAGGCTAGGTTAGTACAGTGAGGCACCATAGAACTACTGAATCTGGTCTCCTGCCTCAATTTAAGGACAGAGACAAGAATGAACCACGAGGAAATGCAGCACACTCTCTTTACATGCTCCAAATACATTTGGGAAAGTGATGTCAAGAAGATGGAGAAGTAGGAAATCCTAAATTACATTCCCCCTACAGAAAAAAACAACAAGAATTACAAAGCTATCTGCTAGCAAAAATAGCCCTTGGAGGTCTTAAGAGTCCAATTAAGAACCCACAGGAACACAATATAGTGAAAAACAGAATAACCGCAAAGAAAGAATCACTGGGGAGATAAACTTGGCTAAGATTCCAGATACAGTGAAGAACAAAGAAATGGGAGCTATCAGTATCAGCCACAGGATAGGTGCCATTACAGTTCCCAGTAGCCTGCTTTGCAAAAGACACTGGCAGCATTTGCTGCTGAAGAGTTCAACAGCCCCAGGATAGCCTTGGGCCCTTAAAGAAAGAGGCACTGTTATGCAACCCACCAGAGGGAATTGCAATCACTGTTCCAACCCAGGGGCAAGCCCCCCTCAAACATCACACATTCCTCTAACCCTCCTATAGTCACATCTACTCTACCTGTGCCCACACTTCAGATACCAGCTCCACATGTACCTGCATCTCAGGCACCAAAGGTACCACTGCTGTGGGCTAGCCAGTCACAGACCCTGGAACAGCCATTGCTCTAAAACAGCCGTTGGCAAACTACAGCCCGCGGGCCGGAAGTGGCCCGTTTGAAATGAATAAAACTAAAAAAAAAAAAAAAAAAAGACGTACCCTTTTATGTAATGATGTTTACTTTGAATTTATATTAGTTCACACAAACACTCCATCCATGCTTTTGTTCCGGCCCTCCGGTCCAGTTTAAGAACCCATTGTGGCCCTCTAGTCAAAAAGTTTGCCCACCCCTGGTCTAAAAACATCCATGCTCTTACCCCTGGCTCTATGCCTGCTCTGCAGGTACCTGCCCATCAGCCACCAGTGCCATCACTGCTACAAGGGCACAGCGAGGATCAACATAGCCACAAAATCCCTATGGAATAAATCTGCCTATAAAGCCCACCCACACATTTCAACTACATGTTCTAGGGTCAACTGAATACATACATACACATGGACTCACCCTTGTGCATACAATGAAATATTATTCAACCATTGAAAAGAAGAAAATCCTGCATTTGTAACAATGTGGATGAACCTGGAGGGCATGATGCTATGTGAAATAAGCCAGAAAGAAAAAGGCAAATATTATATGGTATCACTTACATGTAGAATTTTTTCTTAAAGTCATATTCATAGAAGCAGAGAGTAAAATGGTGATTGCCAAGGACTGGGAGATAGAGAAAGTGGGGAGATGTTGGAAAGTAGGGAAAGTGGGATAGATGACGGCAGACACGGCCCCTTTCCCAGGGGGGCCGAGGGCCAGCTCCCTCGTTGGGGCTGGTGGCCAACCTCCCATGCTCAGTCCCTCCCACCGGCCTGCAGGCCCATCCGCCCACCCACCCTTGTGGCAGTGCAGTGGCTAGGGAAGTGGGGGAGGCAGGGAACCGCACAGTGATGGGGCGCTGATGATAGTGGCATCAGCGTACAGTGTCCATTCCTTCCATGCCTAGCCCGGCGACCGTCGCCTCCTCTCCAGCCCAGCCCTGGTCAGTCTAACCCCAATTGGCCCTGATTGCCGGCCAGGCCTAGGGACCCCACCCATGCACAAATTTCATGAACTGGGCTTCCAGTTTAATATAAACAGTAAGTTTTGATGCCTCTCTCTTCAAAAATTCCTTCACAGGAATGTATAAGTGGATCACTTATGATTAATTTCCAAAAAATATATAATTTAGATTCATTTTCATAACTTGATTTTGCCAAACATTAACAAAACTAAACTGTTCTAATGGAACTGGTTTTTATCTTCCTCAACAGAAGCAGCAATTTGACAGGGAACCCAAAATCCTACATTAACACTCATCATTAGTTGATCTATAAAGAGCAGGAGGTATTTTTTTATGTCATGCACATTCACACCCACACAATCTCTGCACACATTCATTGTGGAGCCCAGTCCTTCAGATGCTGGAAGGCTACCGCAGACTTCCCATTGCCGCAATAAGTCACTGCCAGGAACTTAAATGATGAGAAAACACAACTTAGAGAAGGAAAAGTAACATCCACTGTTTTCTATGGTTTACTCCTTTATGACAACAAATTTAACTATGTAAGTGCTCAAGAACAAGAGAACAGTTTAGTAAATCATAATGAAACCCAAAGGAATTGTGACAAATACTACATTAAAAAGAATGGTGTATGTGCAAAAGAAAAATATAAAAATATAGCAAATGTTACAAAATATAAATAAGAACAAACAGTGGAAAGGAACAAGCAAAAATTAAAACTGTGCCCATAATACCATTATAATAGCTTTTACCTAATGAAAGAGAAAAAAAAGTACTGAATGAAAGAAAAGTTCAAGTCTGGTCACACTTTGGTTTCCAGTAGAGAAAATGTACTTCATGTCTATGTCTCCATTTCTAGCTACTAATACTTAGTGTGATTCTGGGCGTCCTGCCCTCATCTGCAGATTTAAAAAGGGGTTAGACTGAATAGTTTCAGTTCTAAAACTCTAAAAGTCTTTCCTTGTCACTAAATATCTAGTGAATATTAAAGTCTTCCCTTTTTTCTTGCTGAATGGCAGTCACTGTATGAAGCTCTCAAACATTATACCAAAAAAGAAATGAATATAGTTGCCAACTTATACCTCTTCTTAAAGCTTTCATCTCTGTGTCAAGAACACAGCACAACTGAGCCCTACATGCGTTAAGTAAATGGCCAGGCCACTGGGTTATCACATGCCAAGAGCCCTTCTTTGTCTCTGACAACTTGCTTGTTTCTCTGAGTGGTAAAGTGGCTGGACAAAAGCAAACCCATTCATGTAATTTTTGTTCACTTTACCTGTGGGCAATCAGTCCCTCTGGCAAGCATTGCCTTGCTTTTGCCTTTTATTTTTCTCTCAGATTCACACACATACAAACTGCACACTCCAGAGGCCCAAAGAAAATACTCCATGTTTTTAAGGATAGCCTGGAGCAAGAGAGGGAGTAGAAAGAAAAAGAACAAGAGGGAAAAAAAAGGCACAAAAAGCCGTCCTTGTTCTTGTAATCTTCCTTAGGCAAATTCTGCATTAGGGAAAGCCACAGCTGAGGGTTTTACAGTGGTGTTAAACACATACTTAAGTCCCCTGAGAGGCAAGGAATGCATTCCTTTTAGTATTCACTGTGCTAAGCTCCTCAGCTTTCCTGACAGATAACTAACAGAGCAGTCAGAAAGAAAAAGCAGACCATGTGGTACTTGCACTTAGCTGCTTATACACACATTTCTTTCCTTCCTAGGAGAGAAAGCAAACAGAAATGATCTTTAGGATCAGCTCCCAAGGCCTGGTCTTCTGTTCTACACAAAGGAGAGATCTAATATTCACTAACTAATTCAGTAAGGTTAATTTGGACAGTATATTCTTAAAGCTGTTCTGTGCTTCAGACACTGCACCAGAGGAAGAACTAGATTGTCCTCAAGGAACACACAATCTGAAAAAAGGACAAAACAAACAGATATCAACCAGATTAATAAGAGAAAAAAAAGACAAAACCTTGTGATTAGCTAGGTAAATGAAAGTAAAAGTGCAAATGCAATTACCATAAACAACTGCGAACTAACTCTAGGTGTGCACACATTAAGTGGTAAGAACATGAGATCACATAGCTTGATAGGTCTGACTAATCTTACAGTCTATTAAGGGCCTACAATACTCTTATGCAGTGGTTCTCAACCTTCCTAATGCCGCGGCCCTTTAATGCAGTTCCTCATGTTGTGGTGACCCCCAATTTCATTGCTACAAATTGAACATAATTAAAGAGTAGTGATTAATCACAAAAACAATATGTAATTATATATGTGTTTTCCGGTGGTCTTAGGCGACACCTGTGAAAGGATCATTCGACCCCCAAGGGGTCAAACTGCTGCTCTACTGTCTGTCTACGAGCACGTCTTATTAAGACAAAATACCAGTTATTAATTCCTGAAATTCAGTATTAAGTTTTTCCACCATTTATTCACAAATCTAACATAAAGTGTATTTCAAGACATGTGATACTCAAAGACCAGACTAGATTCAAGATTCTTAAGCATTGATGGTATGTAATCAAGTCCCATAATGGGTATCATTTAGATGATTAGATGCAATATAAAATCCACAGATGAAAAAGAGTTCTCACTCCTAATGTAACAGTGGTTATATTGGTTATATCTATGTGTAGTAAATACTAACATCAATACTAGTTAATTCAAAGTCCTAAATAATAAATTAAATATGAATAAAAAGAAAATCCATAGTTAAATATTCACTTAAGAAATAAAAATGAAACATATCTCACCTTCTAGTAGGTGAATATTAATTGACCAAAAAATCACACCAACCACATATCTTTTACAATATATTATCTTTTAAAATGACTTCCTCTCAATTGACCAGCTAGATCAACTGATGGTCCTCATTTCATTGTAAAATATGCTGAACAATTCAGTCAATGAATGTTCCTCTATAAGACGACTGAGAATGGCACGCTCACTAACAGTAAACTGTTTGTTCCCAAACCTGTTTATACAAGTTTTATTTATTATTTAATTAACTATCATATAAACCAGTGATAATTGAAAAATGAAAATAAAATGATGAACCCAGCCAGTGAGGCCCAGTGGTTGAGCATCAACCCATGAACCAGGAAGTCATGGTTGGATTCCTGGTCAGGGCACATGCCAGGGTTTCAGGCCTGATCCCCAGCAAGGGGCATGCAAGAAGTAGCTGATCAATGTTTCTCTGTCATCATTAATGTTTCTATCTCTCTCTCCCTCCCTCTCCCGTCCTCTCTGAAATCAATAAAAATTTAGCTAAAAAAATAGATGAGAGGATGTATAATCACTTATCTTACAATACAGTAATATTTTAGGTATACACTTTTTTTTCTCTTAATGATTTCAAGCTTTAATGCCTGCTACAAATTTGGAAATGCATTATGGAACTGATGATATCAGATAAGAAGTACTTTACCAAACAACAACAAAAAAGCATGTAACCAGATCTACTTTGGCACAACAAGAAAAATGAGTGGAATTTGAATGCCTTTCTTCTAACAAATATCTGCAGATAAGATCTATCAGTCAAAGCAAAGTGAAGTTGAAACATCACTTCTGCAAGTCCAATGAAGTACTTATGTCTACCCCTCTGTAAAACTGAACTATCTATCCCGCTCTTTCTATAACATTGTAAGATCCTCCAAACTACTCTAAGTGTACATAGTCACGTACCAGGAAGACAGAAGTGGCAGGGAGTTTAAAAAGTTCAGGGAGGAAGAAAACATGAACCATACATATGCTGTCTACAAGAGACCCATCTCAGAACAAGGGACTCAAAGACTGAAAGTGGAGGTATGAAAAAATATTTTTCAGGCAAATGGAAATGAAAAAAAAAATAAGCTGGGATAGCAATACTTATATCTGACAAAACAGACCTGAAAATGAAGGCCATAGTAAGAGATAAAGAAAATCACTTCATAATACTAAGCGGATTGCTAGAACAAGAGGATAAAACTCAGGTAAACATATATGCACACAATACAGGAGCACCTAAATACATAAAAATACTTCTGGAAGATATCAAGGGATAGAACGACAGCAATACAATCATATTAGAGGATTTTAATACCCCATTGACATCATTGGATAAATCCTCTAGACCAGCGGTTCTCAACCTGTGGGTCGAAACCCCTTTGGGGGTCAAACGGCCCTTTCACAGGGGTCACCTAAGACCATCGGAAAACACATATATAATTACATATTGTTTTTGTGATTAATTGCCGGGGTCCAACCCCAGCAGGTCCAGGGGTCCCCAAAGGTGTGGATGGAGTCGGCGAAGAAGGAATGACACGAAGACAGCATTCAGTTGATCAGCAGCCTATCCAGGATCTCTAGCCAGGATCTTCAGCCAAGTTCTGGTCTGGATCTCCAGCGAAGTTCTGGTTTGGATCTCCAGCCAGGTTCTGTGTCCATGTTCTCTTGCTAGGTTCTCCAGCCAGGTTCTGTAGCCATGTTCCCTCTCTAGGTTCTTCAGCCAGGTTCTGTCCAGATTCTCCAGCCAGGTTCAGTCACCAGGTTCTAGTAAGGTTCTCTTGCCAATTTCTGTAGTCAGGTTCAGTCCAGGATCTTTTGCCATGTTCTCTCCAGCGAAGTTCTTCTGTCTGTAGGTTCTGTCTTCTCAGTTCTGTGTGTAGGTTCTGTCTTCTTCATTCTGTCTTGTTACATCTGTATTTATACCAGTTGATTCCAATCCTATCAATCTCTATTCCAAAGGTTAGGGTGTTTCTTATCTCCATTCCAGGGAGTAAAGATTATGTAGCTTAAGGGTGATTGTTCATAGTTAAAGTGATTAATTACCCGCCTGGCACTTAGTTAAGAGGTTTTATTCCCTCCCTAACTTCAGGGGAAAATCCCTACCTGGGGAAACAACCTTTCTCAGAGAGGAGACCTTGGTTAAAACACATAGTGCCAAGGTGAGCAAACATATTAAGAACAGTATGCCATATATGCCAGGTCCCTTGGACCGGCTCCCGGCAATTAATCACTATGCTTTAATTATGTTCAATTTGTAACAATGAAAATACATCCTGGCTATCAGATATTTACATTATTATCATAACAGTAGCAAAATTACAGTTATGAAGTAGCAACGAAAATAATTTTATGGTTGGGGGTCACCACAACATGAGGAACTGTATTAAAGGGTCACAGAATTAGGAAGGTTGAGAACCACTGCTCTAGACAAAAAATCAGCAAAGAAACAGCAATCCTAAATGACTCACTAGATCAGCTGGACTTAATCGACCTCTTCAGAACATTTCACCCCAAAGCTACAGAATATATATTCTTCTCAAGTGCACATGGAACATTTTGAAATATAGACCACATATTGGGACACAGGCACAGTCTCTTCAAATGTAAGAAGATTAAAATCATATCAAGCATCTTCTCAGAACACAATGACATAACATTAAAAATAAACTACAATAAAAACAATAAAAAAATTCAAACACTTGGAGGCTAAATAGCATGCTATTAAACAATGGTTGGGTTACCAAAGAGATCAAAGAAGAAATAAAAAAACAGCCTGGAAACAAATGACAATGGAAATACAACAATCCAAAAATCTATGGACACAGTGAAAACAGTCCTGAGAGGGAAGTTCATAGCATTATAGGCCTACCTCAAAAAGACAAGAAAAACTGATAATAAATTATCTAACTCTACAACTTAAAGAATTAGAAAGAAAGCATCGAGAAAAGCCCAGGGTGAGCAGAAGGAAAGAAATAATAAAGATCAGAGCAGAAATAAATGACATAGAGACCAAAAAACAATATACAAGATCAATAAAACCAAGACCTGGTTCTTTGAAAGAATAGACAAGATTGATGAACCTCTAGCCAGGCTCACAAAGAAGCAAAGAGAGAGGACCCAAATAAACAAAATCAGAAATGAAAGAGGCTAAATAACAACAGACCCCACAGAAATACAAAGGATTGTAAAAAAATACTATGAATAACTCTATTCCAACAAACTGATCACCTTAAAGAAATGGACATATTTCCTGGAAAAATAGACCTTCTAAAACTCAATCAGGAAAAAAAAAGTCTGAATAGGCTGATAACTATGGAGGAAATTGAAGCAGTAATCAAAAAGCTTCCAGCAAACAAAAGCCCTGGACCAGAAGGACTCACAGGGGAGTTTTACCAAACATTCAAAGAAGAACTAAAACTTATCTTCCTCAGACTATTCCAAAATATTCAAGAGGAAGGAAAACTTCCAAGCTCTTTCTATGAAGCCAGCATTACCCTTATCCCAAAACCAGATGAAGACACTACAGAGAAAGAGAATTACATGCCAGTATCTCTGATGAACATAAATGCTAAATCCTGAACAAAATTTTAGCAAATCGTATCCAGCATCACATTAGAAAGATCATACACCATGACCAAGTGGAATTTATTCCGGGGATGCAAGGATGGTACAATATCCGCAAATCAATAAACATGATACAACACATAAACAAATTGAGAGATAAAAATCACATAATCTTATCAATTGATGCAGAAAAAGCATTTGACAAAATCCAACACACTTTATTGATAAAAACTCTCAGCAAAGTGGGAATACAGGGATCATATCTCAAAATAATAAAAGCCTTATATGACAAACCTACAGCCAACATCATACTCAATGGGCAAAAACTAAAATCATTTCCCCTAAGAACAGGAATAAGACAGGGATGCCCACTATCACCACTCCTGTTCGACATAGTACTGGAAGTGCTAGCTATAGCGATCAGACAAGAAGAAGAAATAAAAGACATCCAAATTAGAAAAGAAGAAGTAAAACTGTCATTATTTGCAGATGACATGATATTATACATAGAAAACCCTAAAGTCTCCATCAAAAAACTACTAGATTTAATAAATGAATTTGGAAAGGTAGCAGGATATAAAATTAACGCCCAGAAATCTGCGGCATTTTTATACACCAACTAGAGGCCCAGTGCAAAATTCGTGCACGGGTGGGGTCCAGCCAGACTACCTGGATCGGGGCCAGGCAGGCCCGGGGGAGGGGTCATGGGTGGTTGGCCAGCTAGCCCCGGCCCCTGCTGAAACTCCTGGTGGAACTCCTGGTCTAACTCCCAGCCAAGGGGACAATTTGCATCTTAGCCTTTAATATATAGGTTAATGAACTCACAGAAAGAAAAACTAAAACAAATAAAAATAAAAAAAATCCCCTTTACCATTGCACCAAAAAAATTAAGATACCTAGGAATAAAGTTAACTGAGGTAAAGGAACTGTATTCAGAAAACTATAGGACATTGAAAACAGAGATAGAAGAAGACATAAAAAAATGGAAGCATATACTGTGTTCATGGATTGGTAGAATCAATATCATTAAAATGTCCATACAACCCAAAGCAATCTACAGATTTAATGCAAACCCCATTAAAATACCAACAGCATAGTTCACAGACCTAGAAAAAACTCTCCAAAAATTCATATGTAATAAAAAAAAGACCCAAATAGCAGCAGCAATCTTGAGAAAAAAGAACAAAGTTGGAGGGATCCCAATACCAGATATCAAGCTATATTACCAAGCCACTCCACTGTTCTCAAAACTGTCCGGTACTGGTACAAGAGCAGACATATACCAATGGAACAGAACAGACAGAGAACCCAGAAATCAACCCAAGTCATTACACTCAATTAATATTTGACAAAATGGGCAAGAGCATACAATGGAGTCAAGACATCTCTTCAATAAATGGTGTTGGGAAAATTGGACAGATACATGCAAAAAGGGAAACCAGACCACCAACTTACACCATACACAAAATAAACTCAAAATGGATAAAGGGCCCAAACCGGTTTGGCTCAGTGGATAGAGCGTCAGCCTGTGGACTGAAAGGTCCCAGGTTCGATTCCGGTCAAGGGCATGTACCTGGGTTGCGGGCACTTCCCCAGTAGGAGATGTGCAGGAAGCAGCTGATCGATGTTTCTCTCTCATCGATGTTTCTAACTCTCTATCTCTCTCCCTTCCTCTCTGTAAAAAAATCAATGAAATATATTTTAAAAAAATGATTATTTAAAATGGATAAAGGACTTAAATGTAAGATGGGAAACCATAAAAATCTTTACCGATATAGCTCCTAGGGCAATGGAAACAAAGGGAAAAATAAACAAATAGGACTACATCAAAATAAAAAAATTCTGCACAGCGAAAGAAACCATCAACAAAACAACAGGAAATTACACTGCATGGGAGAGTATATGTGTCAATGTTATATACAATAAGGGAATAATCTCCAAAATTAGAGGGAACTCATACATCTTAACAAAAGGAAGATAAACAATCCAATCAAAAAAATGGTCAAAGGACTTAGATACTTTTTGAAAGAGGACATACAGAAGGCCAACAGACATATGAAAACATGCTCAAAGTCACTAATCATCTGAGAGATGTGAATCAAAATGACGATGAGATACCATCTCACACCTGTCAGAATGGCTACCATCAACAAATCAACAAAGGAAAAGTGCTGGCAAAGAGGTGGAGAAAAAGGAACCCTTGTGAGGTGCTAGTGAGAATGCAGACTGCTGCAGCCACTGTGGAAAACAGTATGGAGTTTCCTAAAAAAAATAAAAAATGGAACTCCCATTAGATCCAGCAATCCCACTTCTAGGAAAATATCCCAAGAAATCAGAAACACCAATCAGAAAGGACATATGCACCCCTATGTTCATAGCAGTGCAATTTACAATAGCTAAGATTTGTAAACAGCCTAAGTGCCCATCAGCAGATGAGTGGATTAAAAACCTGTGATATATCTACACAATGAAATACCACATTGATGTAAAGAAAGAAGAACTCTTACCATTCACAACAGCATGGATGGACATAGAGAGCATTATGCTAAGTGAAATCAGCCAGTCGGAGAAAGGTAAATATCACATGATCTCACTCATTTGTGGAATATAATCAACAACCTAAACTGATGAACAAAAATAAATCCAGAGACAGAGAAGCATCAAACAGACCATCAAACTTCTGAGGGAAGTTAGGGGTTGGGGTGGGGAGGTGATAGGTCAACCAAAGGGCTTGTATGCATGCATATAAGCATAATCAATAGACACAGACACTAGGGGTGTGTGCTGGGGGTTGAGGGTGGCCAAGGAGAGGTCAATGGGGGGAAAAGGAGACATATGTAATATTATGTGTAATACTTTAAACAATAAAGAATTTTTTTTTAAAGTTTAGGGAGGGGCATTGTTGGGAGAGGGACAGAAGCTTAATTTCAAAGTATGTACAGAAAAAACCTCCAATTTAGGAAATCAAACTCATTAATTCACTCTCTCATTTATATCCATGCAAAATACATACAAGAAATGATTATTCTATAGTTAAGCTATCCCAAGTGCTGTAAAACAATGGGAAAAAAAGGCAAAAGTATCTGAAATACAAACCCAGTATGAGTCCATATCCCTCGTTAATCCCTCTTCTGCTGCATCTTTATAGCAGATAGCCCTTTAGCAAGGAGCTCTTACAACCTACTGAAAAGGATGTCTACTGCACTCAGTAACAATCAAGAGTAACACTGCTCAATGAAAGTCACATTTGATGTTCTGTGTACCTGTGTACTCTTCAATACCAAGTGGCTCAATTGCCAGCTACAGTTCTCTTCATATTCTTATAAAGAACTCTGGAATCACACCTTTAATTTATATTAGCTTATGTTTTAATTCTGAAGTACAGTGGTAATAATATAGTCTTTGATTTTTTAAAGATCTATATGTCTTGATGGAATAGCAATGAAGGGGTACTAAGATGCAAATGTATATATTATTGATAATACAATTTAAAACAAGTTAGACTTTTAATGGGACTGCTGCTAGCAAAGATTAGCTAAGTATGATGTCATTTCAAGCACAAATAGGAGAAACATAAAAAAGATAATGGAAGATAATTATCACTCTCTATTGAGCACTTACTATCAGGCCTTATGCAATGCAAACATTTAAAAACATTATGTCATTTAATCACTTTTTAAAAAGTATGTTAGGGGACTTCTGCTTCCAGGAAGATGAAATAGAGATGTACTTTTCCCTATTACACCAAGTACAAATAAAAGCCCTGGACATTATAGATAAAACAAACATAAATGGACTCTGAATGGTGGAGGAAAGAAGGCAGATCAGTTAGAAAGCTGGGGACCCAAAACATGAAATGGTGGTGAGTTCTCTAAGTTTTGTTTTTTATAAAAAAATTTTTGCCTCATATATCCCACACTATAAATTGAAGAAACTCAGCCCTAGCTGGCAGAGCGTCCGCCTGCGGACTGAAGCGTTGCGGGTTTGATTCCGGTCAAGGGTATATGCCTGGGTTGTGGGTTTGATCCCCAGTAGGGGGTGTGCAGGAGGCAGCTGATCAATGATTCTCTCTCATCATTGATGTTTCTATCTCTCTCTCCCTCTCCTTTCCTCTCTGAAATCAATAAAAATATATATATTTAAAAAATAAATAAGTATATTGAAGAAACTCAGAAATGCCAATAGCACATACCAAAAAAGCCCCAAGGAAGTTTGCTCTCTTTACATAGAGGATCAGGAAAGAGTCAAACTAGCAAGACAACCTGAGACAAACCCCAGTGAAAAACCTAGACACACCCATTCCCGCCCCCCTCAGCAAGGTGAGTGGAAAGCCTAGACTCCCACCCTCACCAGGCTTTAACAAGGGCACTCCACCTCCACATCCAGCTGGTGCTGGAGAAGGCTGAGTAGAGATTGTGGAACTTCAACTCCACTGGGCAAAAAAGACACCACCACACCCAATGTGTCATTGGAGACCATGTGGGAAGGCTAGCTTTCTACCGTCACAGGACAGTAACAGATGCCTCCTGCCACTCCCCTTTGGGGTGGTATAAGAAAATATGCAGGGGAGGTGTCAGTGGATGCCATGAAAGAAGCAGTACTGAGACAATATTACCCTTCCCAGCCAGGACAGTATCAACTAGGGACTGGAGGGGAGTCAGAAATCCTACTGAACACTAACAAAGAGGTCCTGTCTTTCAGGTGACAACTGAAGCTGAGTTTGAAATCAGGACTCCTACCCCAACATGGCCATCACCTTTTTTTGCCAGAGAGCTGTCAGAGGAATCCAGCTAAAAAGGTGTAGATAAAAATCCAGATTCTCAAAACATAACACCTAAAACATCTAGATTTCAGTCAAGTATCACTCTTTATACCCCAAACCAGAAAACTCTCAATATGGACTTTAAGAAACGGCAATCAATAGGCACCAACACTATGTCTAATAGACATATTAGAATTATCTGACAAACATTTTAAAGATCTACATAAAAATGTATCAGTAAGCAATTACAAACTTGCTTGAAACCAAGAAAAAAATAGGAACCCACAGCACAGAAATGTCGTGACAAAGTAATAGGAGGTATAATGCAGAAAACTTTAGAATATAATAAAAATAGAAAACTACAAAAATCTGAAAGAAATTAAAGAAGACACTAATAAATGGAAAGACACATCCATGTTCATAGAATGGATGACAATATTAAAATCTCCATACTACACAAAGATATTTACGGATTGAATTTAGTCCTTATCAGAAACCCAATGGCATTTTTTGCAGAACTAGAAAAATTCATCCTAAAATTTATAGAATTTCAAGGGGCTCCAAATAGCCAAAATAATTTTTTAATAAAAAATAGAACCAAGTTGGAGGTTTGATTCCTCCTGATTTCAAAACATAATACAAAGCTATAATCATCAACAGTGCGGCACTGGCATGATAAACCAACATAACAGAATGAGCCCAGAAATAAACCCTTGTTTATATGCTCAAATAAATAAATACTGATTAACTGGACATGCATACATAAACAAACAAACAAAAAAATCCTGACCTAACTTTCATATCTTATATAAAACATACCTCTTAATGGATCATGGATGTAAGTGTAAAATATAAAACTTTTATAACAAAACAAAAAAAGTAAGATGAAATCTTCAGGATCAAGAAATAAGCAAGAGTTCTTAGATTTAATAATAAAAGCGAGGCATATAAAAATTCATAAATTGACTTATTAAATTAAAATTTTTGCTCTGTGAGGAGAAGGAAAAGACAAACTACAAAATGAAAGAAAATATTTGCAAACTTCATATCCAAATAATAGATCAGTATTTAGAATATATTGAGAACTTTAAAAAACTCAATTTAAAAGCAAAAAAATCCAATTAGAAACTGGACATTTCATGAGCAAGAGTTATTTAACAAATGAAGATGGCAAACAAGCATATGAAAAGATATTTTAACATCATTAGCTATCAGGAAAATTCAAATTAAAACCATAATGAGATATCACTACATATCATCAGAATGCTTAAAATAAAAGTAAAATAAAAAACAACAAAAATCCACAAAACAGAACACCACCAAATGCTGGTAAAGATGCAGAGAAATCAGGTAACTCATGTACTGCACGGAAGAGAACATATGATGATAGAGTCACTATGGAAGACTATTTGGTGGCTTATTAAAAACTAGAAGCTCGCCCTAACTAGTTTGGCTCAGTGGACAGAGCGTCGGCCTGTGGACTGAAAGGTCCCAGGTTCAATTCTGATCAAGGGCATGTACCTTGGTTGCAGGCTCATTCCCAGTAGGAGGTATTCAGGAGGCAGCTGATCGGTGTTTCTCTCTCATCGATGTTTTTAACTCTCTATCCCTCTCCCTTCCTCTCTGTAAAAAAAAAACAAAAACAATAAAAATAAAATAATAGCCGAAACCGGTTTGGCTCAGTGGATAGAACGTCGGCCTGCAGACTGAAAGGTCCCAGGTTCGATTCCAGTCAAGGGCATGTACCTGGGTTGCGGGCACATCCCCAGTGGGAGATGTGCAGGAGGCGGCTGATTGATGTTTCTCTCTCATCGATGTTTCTAACTATCTCTCTCCCTTCCTCTCTGTAAAAAATCAATAAAATATAAAATAAATAAATAAATAAATAAAATAATAAAAACTAGGAGCCCAGTGAGCGATTTGGAATCGTGTGGCGCTGCCCACCCGAGAGTCGCCTCGGGATATTTTCCCATTGATTTTTAGGGAGCATGGAAGAGAGAGGGAAAGACAAAGAGAAACATCAATGTGAGAGGGACACATCGATTGGTTGCCTCCTGCATAATCCCTGACCTGGGCCCACAGCGCAGCAGCCCCTGCGGCTGCTGCCAGTCCAGCCCTGCCTCCCACTCCAGCCCTTGAAGCAGCCGCAGCTGCTGCTGATGAGGCCCTCCCCCAGCACAGGCCCGTGGAGGCCCCTGCCGACCCGCCCCCAATACTGCACGCGCAATCTCCTCCTGTCGGGTCGACCCGTCACGGCGTCAAAGCCTAATTTGCACATTACCTCTTTATATAGATAGATTTAATTTGCTTCCCAGAAATTGCACTCCTAGGGAATTATCCCCAAGAAAAGAAAACTTCTGTCTAAGCCAAAATCTGTACACAGATGTTCACAGCACTTTTAGTTGTAATAGAAAAAACTAGAACCAACACATTTCTTCAATGGGGTTTGAAGGGGGTGTGATTAAACAGGGTGCCTCCATACCATGGAATACTACTCAGGAACAAAAGGAACAACACACAACTTGGAGGAACTCCAAAGAACCATTCTGTGTGAGAAAAACAAAAGAAACAAATCAAAAACCCCCAAAACAATCCTCAAAAGTTACAGAGGGTATGATTCCATTTATAAAACATTCTTGGGACAACAAAATTTTAAATTTGGAGAAAAAAATTATTGGTTGCCAGGAGTTAATGAGTAGGTGGAGGAGTAGAGATGGGAGGAAAGTGATGTGACTATAAAAGGCCAACAACAAACATCCTTTCGGTGATAAAATTGTTTTGGTTTATTGTCTGTATTAATGTCAATATCCTGTTTGTAATCTACACTAATAAAAGACAAACATGCAAATTGACCGTGCCTTTGCTATGCCTTAAGCCACGCCCATCAGCCAATCAGAGCGACTATATGCAAATTATCCCAACCAAGATGGCGGCTGGCAGCCATGGAGCTGGAGCAAGCAGGAGGCTTGGTTGCCCCAATGATGGAGGAAGCCAAGGTTCCCGCTTGCCACAGTGGGCTCTGAGCTACACTTAAAGCAACAAAGTTTCAATTATAGAAGGTAAATAAACCCCAGATACCTGCTTTCAGCCCGCTGTGGCCACGGAGCTGGAGCAAGCAGGAGGCTTCCCTCCCACCTGCCCTGGCCCACTCTGAGCTCTTCTCAAGGCTACAAAGTTTCAATTATAGAAGGTAAATAAATCCCAGGGAAAAAAAAAAGAAAAAAAAAAGGAGAGTCTGGGAGCTTCCATCGCCGGGGGATTTGGCCAGCCTGAAAACAGCCTTCAGCCCCACACCCAGCCTGGCCAGGCACCCCAGCAGGGCCCCCACCCTAAAGGGGGAGGCTGAAAACAGCAATCCGCCCCTCATCCAGGCTGGCCAAACCTCCATGGGGTGAGGGTCCCCACTGGGCGGGGGAGGGAGGAGGGCTTGACCAGCCTGCAAACAGCCATCATCCCCTCACCCAGGCTGGACAGGCACCCCAGTGGAAACCCCCACCCTGAAGGGGGTGTATCCAGCCTGCAAACAGCCATCAGCCCCTCACCCAGGCTGGCCGGGCACCCCAGTGGGGACCCCCCCACCATAAAGGGGCTGTGGCCAGCTGCAAACACCCATCAGCCCCTCACTCAGGCTGGCCAGGCATGCCAGTGGGGACCCTCACCCTGAAGGGGGTGTGACCAGCCTGCAAACACCCATCAGCCCCTCATCCAGGCTGGCCAGGCACCCCAGCAGGACACCCTCCCTGATCCGGGACACCCTTCAGGGCAAACCAACCAGCCCCCACCCATGTACCAGGCCTCTATCCTATATAATAAAAGGGTAATATGCAAACTGACCCTAACAGCAGAACGACTGGGAACGACTGGTCACTATGACACACACTGACCACCAGGGGGCAGATGCTCAATGCAGGAGCTGCCCCCTGGTGGTCAGTGCGCTCCCACAGGGGGAGCTCTGCTCAGCCACAAGCCAGGCTGCCAGCTGCCAGTACAAAAGTGGTAGTGGGAGCCTCTCCTGCCTCCTCAGAAACGCTAAGGATGTCTGACTGCCAGCTTAGGCCCAGTCCCCAGTCATCAATGGGACATTAGCTGAAGGCTCCCAGGCTACGAGAGGGCATAGGCCGGGCTGAGGGACACCTCCTTTCCCGAGTGCACTAATGAGTTTTGTGCACCAGGCCTCTAGTTGTACTATAATTTTACAAGACATTACCATCAGGAGAACAAGGCATATCATATCTCTCTGTATTATTTCTTACAACTACATCTGACTCTACTACTTTCATAAAATTAAAAGCTTAATTTTTAAGAAGTATATTAGTTGATAGGTCTCCCAATTTAATAGATGAGGCTGTAATGTTATGAATTTTCTATATATTGCTAGAGTCATTATTACCAATAAATGATAGAAGCAGAATTCAAACTTATGTCTGCCAGACCCTCCAAAATAAACTTACTCAATGGCATTTAGGGAATAATTATGCATCTGTTATGTGCCGGTATCAGGAATACAGAAAACAGACAACATAGTTCCATATCTCTAGGATCTTATGGTGCTATAGAGAACACATATTGGTGAATAAATAATTATAATACAACTAGAGGCCCATTGCAGGAAGATTCCTGCAAGAATAGGGCTTCTTGCAGCCGGAGCAAAGCAGAGAAGGGAGCGAAACCCGCCAAGGTGGGCTTCGCTCCTGCCTCCGCCACCCCACTTGCTTCTCTGCAGCTTCGCTCCCTTCTGCAGCACTTGGCTTCCTTCTATGTTGTCTTCAGTCTTCGCTCCGTTCTGTGTATGCAAATTAACTGCCATCTTTTTTGGGTTAATTTGCATACTCATGTGATTGGCTGGTGGGTGTAGCAGAGTGACAACAATTTGCATGTTTCTCTTTTATTAGGGTAGATGCATTATGTATAGCCAAGGCCAAGTGCTCACACAGTTGAGGACTATCAACTGAGGCTTCTTAGATGAGAGAGGGAAGCCAATAACAAGCAGGGGACTAAGAGACTCAGATTGACCTTTTGAGAAGAACACCCAGGTTGTGTTTTGGAGCATTAGAATAGTAGCATGGAGATAAATTAGGAGGCTCCTGCAATAAAGAGGAAGGGGGCAAGAACAGAACTAAAACTGGTCCTTTGGAAATGCACTGGACCACCTGGATAGCACTGCCTTACCAATAGTAAAAAATACCATGAGGAAGGATATGTTTGGTTAAAGAGGAAGGAATTTAACTGCATTTTATGATGCTGCATTTGAGGTATCGGTTGAATTTCAGGGTAGATATCTAATCAATTAAATATATACCTTTGCACCTCAATAAAGAGCAGTGATAGAAATTTGGGAATAATCAGTTATAGGACTTACTAAAGCACATAAAAATAGGAAATTTCTCAAAAAGAATATGTAGAATGAGAAGGGGAAAAGTGGATAGGATGAACTTAAGTCAGCAATATTTTAGAAGAAATGATGCTGGATATCAATCTAATTCAAAATAAAAATTTAAAAATAATGTAAATAGAAATACAGAGGAGTGTGTATATGTGGTGGTAAAAGAGATGATTGTAAATATATATATATATATATATTGGAAAGGGATAAGAATCCTGATAATCATAAGGAAATATTACTCTCTGGTGCCAATGCTTCTGGTAATGCATTTTTTAATTTAATTTACCTTGCTCACCATTCAAGATTGAGTAAATCAGGTTCTTAAATGTGAAACTAGGAAATAAGTGACTCTTGAAGATACCATGTAATGTATTTTCTACTGCGGACACACTTCACAGGAGAAATATTTTCCCAATAATTACAAGTTTATATCAAATCATTTGGTCATTGTTTGAAAACAGAAAGAGGGGGTTCTTTTTGCCTTTTTTAAGATACTGGAGGAAGTTCCAAATTAACAACCCTTTAAAAGAATGGATTTCTGGGGGGGGGGGGAGGGGGAATGATTTAAATGAGTTTTTTAGGCATCTCTGTCCCTGGGTGAACACTAAAGCTTTTCATATATTCAGATGAAACTAAACTCATTTTGATGAATTAAAAAAAAAAATCTCCAATGTAAGGTAGTCATCACAAATTTCAAATATAAATAATAAAGAAACAAAAGAGAAAAAGTTCTGCTGAAATTCTTGGAAATCGAGAAAACCATAAGCATATCCATCCCCCCAAAAAAACTATTGATATTTTTGTTTCTCATTTTCCTGTATCCCAATAAAAGAAGGGTATGCTTTAATTAGCTTACATTATTTAGCTTTTCATTACCCATGTCTCATTATATGAATGTGTGCTCTCCTTATTAGGTTGCTAAAAAATAGAATATAATCATTGAAAAGAAGCACTTAGCCTTGGACAGTGTTGCTCAATGGTTACAGTGTTGACCCTTTGACCAAAGGGTCGCCGGTTCAATTCCCAGTCAAGGACACATAGCTGGGTTGTAGGCTCGATCCCTGGCCCAGGTCCGGTGTGTGCCGGGGACAATCAATCATTGATGTTCCTCTCTGCTTCTACCCCCAGCCCTTCCTCCCTTCCACTCTTTCTAAAAATCAATGGAAAAATATCCTCTGTTGGCAACAAACAAAAAAATAAGCATTTAATATCCCCTTTATTTTTGTTTTTAGGAAGATCATTTCGTCAAAGGTTTTTCCATTTTAACATTAGTTTACTGTCATTCCTTAACTGAGTTTCAGGTTTTCATTGTAGAACACTGAAGGTAAAAGAAAGATTTAGTTAAAGAGGTAGAGTACAGTTGTAATTTATCAAAATTTCTAACAGCAAACAGTGGGTAGATAGGCTGCTAAAAGGAAAGTAATCCACTGAGGAAAAAGGTAAATCGCAAACCAGGATGATAACCTTTCCTAACACTGTAAAAAAGAGATACTATTTTAGTTCTAATAGTTTTAATAGTTAACAAGGCAAATGGGTTTAAATCCTATACTTTTATTATGTGTGAAGAACAAATAATTTTGCTGACATAAAACACAGCAGAAAAAACAATACAGAAAAAATAAGCCCAAAGTGTCCTAACTTCTTTTTTATACTAGAGAAAGGGAGAGGGATTTTTTAAATGTGCTTATGCATGTAATCATAAGAAGTATGAAGGTGGTCATCACAAATTCCATCTTGCCACACCATGACTCCATTCTCTAGGGCCTCAGCTTAACTCTTCAATCAATATGCCAATGTTTTCAACAAGCAAATCAAGAAAAGAAGGCTTTCAAACAGGGCACATTTTAAAATACTATTGTAAGTCTCATTACTAACCCTATACATTTTCAACAGAATGACACAGACAGATACAGAACCAAAAAGATGGCCAACAGCCTCAGATAAGAGATATGTTATAGTAAGTACACACTTCTTTCCCCAAAGCCTACTAATGATAAATTAAAACACAGAAAGGTAACATCAGAATTTCAGATGCAACCAAAATCCACGGCTTCCCTACAATATAGCCCCCCCAACAGACAGTAAAGAGATAGTCTCATCTGTGGTCAGCCAAAATAATGGAAATTCTTTCTGTACCCATATAACTTTGCAAAGCTCTTTTATACATGAATGAGCAGTTAGTCACCTGGAAAAAAAAAATAAAACCTTCGAAGCAAACTACAGGTAATGAAAGTGATTGTCAATTTGTTTCAACCAAAAATGCATCAAGTTTCATAACAAATATTCCTCTTGAAAATTCTCTACTCAATCTAAAGCACCGTAGCCTGTCTTTCCTGTTAGTTCAGTTTCATTATTTTTCTTCTTTGAACCCTAAATAATGCCTCTGGAACAGGGCTTAAAGATTTCTTCCTCTTGGTTAGTGGCAATGCCATAATACAAGCACAGAGCCCATGTTTCATCCAAGAATCATTAAGCCAGAGGAAACACATTCACAAATAAAATTTCTAGGCTCATTCGCTTCCCGGTTGCCAGATGAGCCAGTCAGATGAGAAGACTCTAGAGGAGGTGGCAGGTTTCCCTTGGGGAAAGAAACATATTGACTTACCTTCTCTGCATACTTGAACTTAACATAGAACCAGCTTGACTTGATCATTGTCTCACCTCCTGCCCTCAAAGGAAAAGATGAAAAAATAAAATAATAATAAAAAGAGAAAGAAAAAAACAAAAAACACTACAGTGCTGAAGAAGAAGCAGTGTTTCAGCAAAGACTTCTTTCAGGTGCTGAGTTTTCCAAAGGCTGACATGTATTTAAAGAAGAGGGGCAAGCGGGAACAAAATAGGAAAATGCACTATTTCCAACTTGGCCTCCTTCCCATTTATGTTCCTGTACACCTTCCCTTGGTGCCTAAAACACTGTGTGTGATCTTGCTCTGGAAACTGCGCTCCAACACTGCCTTGCTGAGCTGCCTGCCTCTCCCTCCCTCCCTCTCACTCCCTCTGTGTTGTCCTCTTGGCTGGCTGACAAGAGAATTCCTCAAATGGACTTCAGCTGCCTTCATCACAAATGGCACATGTCAGTAAAGAGAGGAGGCAGGCCCTGGCCCTGTACCCACCCCGGAGGACAACCTCCTCCTCCTCCCGCCACTGCCCGCAGGGGATGAATAATGAATTCCAGGGCTCCCCCTCAGGACTCAGATTAACACCTGGCCAAACATCATTCTGACAGGAGCCTATGTCTAGGAAAGGACCCCCAAAACAAGATCAGGAGGTGACCTTTCTCCACGCCTACAGATTACAACACTAAAATCAATCCAGCCTCTTTAACAAAAAGAGAATAAGAATGCATTTTAAATTCTCCAGCTGAAACAACATCTTTCAACCTCTTGTTGCTAGAGAAAGAAACCAGGAAAGCTTTCTCTTGCTATTCCCTTTTACTTCTAGTAGCTGCCAAAACAGCTCCTGGTATTCAGCCTCAGGAGATAACAGCTTGGAAGAATGACTGACACTTTATGCATTTTTTTTTTTTCAGAAACCGTAAAGTCAGTGTTTTTATTTTGTTTTACTACTATTAACTCACGCAACTTGCAGGATATCAAGAAAAATTGTAAAACAGCATCAGCGTCCACTTCACAAGATGCAAGAAATGGGGAAAAGTGGTGAAATGTAGGAGCATGGCTCTAGGATAGTTGAATGTGAGTGAATGTGAGGCACCTGTGCCCTACTGCTCTAAGGCAGCTGTGGGCAAACTACGGCCCGTGGGCCGGATCCGGCCCGTTTGAAATGAATAAAACTAAAAAAAAAAAAAAAAAAAAAAAAAAAGACCGTACCCTTTTATGTAATGATGTTTACTTTGAATTTATATTAGTTCACACAAACACTCCATCCATGCTTTTGTTCCGGCCCTCCGGTCCAGTTTAAGAACCCATTGTGGCCCGCGAGTCAAAAAGTTTGCCCACCCCTGCTCTAAGGGGAAAATGCTGGAGACAGGCACATGGAAAACAGTTATTCTCAAAATATGATGGCATATCTTTTGTTTCTATGTCCCGCATCCCTACCCCAAAGTAATAAATATTTGTCCATACAAAATAATTAAGGCCCTGACAGGTTTGGCTCAGTGGATAGAGAGTCGGCCTGTGGACTGAAGGGCCCTGGGTTCGATTCCTGTGAAGGGCATGTACCTTGGTTGCGGGCACATCCCCAGTGGGGGGTGTGCAGGAGGCAGCAGATCCATGTTTCTAACTCTCTATCCCTCTCCCTTCCTCTCTGTGGAAAGTCAATAAAATATATTTAAAAAAAATAATAATAATAATTAAGATTAATCTGGATTTCTACATGAAAATATGCTCAACATCATTAATCATCAGGGAAATACAAATTAAAACTACAATGGATACCATCTCATACCTGTCAGAATGGCTATTATAAAAAAGTGAACAAATAACAAATGTTGGCAACAACATTTGTGTAGCTACAAGAGAAAACAGTACGAAGGTTAAATAGAATCAAATCAGCACACAACTGAGCAATTCCACTTCTGGGAATTTATTTGAAGAAGATAATAATTTGAAAAGTTACAGACTAGTAAACCCGTATGTTCACTTAGCATTATTTACAACAACCAAGATATGGAAGCAACCTAGGTTTCCATTGATAGATGAATGGATAAATGTGGTGGTACGTACAATGGAATATTACTCAGCCATAAAAGAGAAAGAAATTTTACCATCTGTGACAACGTGGATGGAACTACAAACTATTATGTTAAGCTAAATAAGTTGGGCAGAGAAAGACAAATGCCATATGCTTTCACTTATATGTGGAATCTAAAACACAAACAAACTAATAAACAAAATGAAACAGAAACAAACTCAGATACAGAGAACTGATGGTTGCCAGAGAAAAAGGGGTGAGGAATGGGGAAGAAAGGGGAAAGGGATTAAGATATACAAACTTCCAAGTCACAGGGATGTAATGTATAGCATAGAAATTATAAACTATGAATAGTAACAGACTGTTACTAGACTTATTATGGTGATCATGTCATAAAGTATATAAATCTTGAATTGCTATATTGCACACCTGAAACTAATACACAATTGTATATCAACTACAATTAAAAATAAATTTTAAAAATTTATAATAAAATAGTTAACTATGGCAGTCAAAAAAAATTCATCTGGATTTAAAAGTAAATTCTATAGGATGCTGTAAACTACCCTCATCTGCAAAAAGAAGAGAGACAAACAGGTGAGTTTGAAAATGTCTGATATTATCAGCCTCTGCATTTCAAAATGGTTTAAATACAGGGTTTGAAATATTTTACCACTTAGTTGCTTTGTGTCCACTCTTAGCCCTAATACTGAATGGAACAATGAAGCCACTATGCTGTTTAAATGAGCAAATTTTATTACCAGTCAGAAGGGTCAAAGTCTACATGGAGCTCATGTCCCTTTCACATCTGCAAATGACCAGGAGCATGTGTGGACCATTATTTCATTTCTCTACCTTCATGTCATAGAAGCACCCACCTTTCATCCCTAGAAACCCCTTTATTTAAGGCTCAGTCAAGGTGTTTGAGGACATATCATTTGCTGAGGCCTAAATGTCACTTAATGTCTTATGGAAAAAGGATATGCTTCTATTTTTAAGCTGTTATTACACACCGTCAGGCTAAACAATAACTTCACTTAGCATTCAATATTTTAGGCTGATTATCACTGAGAAGCCTTCCTGAAAAATTCTATCCCTACATCACAATAATTATAAATATTCCTATAATATTTTTGAAGAAGCACCTTCCCCTAAACCATACTCACATTCTAAAACTATTTCAGGAAAGCAGCTACACAAGTGCACTGTGAGTACATAAATCATTTAGGAGGTAGGAAAGAGACTCAATGGAGTTGGTACCTAAAGGCTTCTAATTTCTCTGAGAACTATGGCTCTCTATTCTCACGCACACCCTCTCAATTCCCTGAAGTATGTCCAGCATCCAGTTGTTCTAGAACACCTTTATCTTCCCCCATCACATCACCTAACTCATACTCTCTCATCCTTTAGATTGGCACTTAGCCGTCACTTCTAAGAAGCCTTCCTTATCCTCATCCCCGAGTCTGGGTTGGATACATTTATAGCATACTGAACTCCTCCCCCTTCTTAGCACTTGTCATGCAATGTTCTTACTACCTATTTACTTCTCTGCATCTTCCTCTGACTTGGAGGCCTCTTGAGAAAAAGTTACCTATCTGCCTTGATCACGGGTATAATCTACGGCTTGCCACCATGCCTGCACACAGTTGATGCTCAGCTAGTATTGGATGGCTGGCTGGCTGGCTGGCTGGCTGGCTGGCTGGCTGGCTGGCTGGATGGATAGATAGGTGGGTGAATGGAAAGAAAATTAGTTCATATAGCAAGAATGGGGATGAGACAATAAATGTAAAGTCCCTAGCACTATTTCTCTAACACAGTAAGTTCTTGATAAATGTTTGTTATCATTATATTCTTGTGTGGGGAAGAGTCTAGAACTGCCACCAAAGGACAGAGAAAGAAACTTAGTTAATGCATTAATGGGAAACACTGAAAAAGCCATCAGATGTTGATTCCCATTAATCTATAATAACAGTCCAGACAGAGTTTTATAATTCTCTCAAGTGGAACATAAAAGTTCAAGAGAGGGCAGACAGTTGAGATGCTCCTGGGAGGAAATGGGCAGGACAAGAGCTTCAAGGCACTGAAAGTGCTGGTGAGAGAATGGTAAGGGGATAACATACATAATGCAGGCAAAGCAAGTAAAGAAGTGAGGCAGGCCAAAGGGGCTGTGGTCCGAGACAAGAGTGAGATGTGCAGGGCTTCACAGGAAACATGGAGTGGGGAGGGGATAGGTGACAGCATGACCACTGACTAACTGTACTTACAGACATGTTGTCAAAACATCCTTCCTTCCAGTCTAGGAAACATGCCAGGGTTGTGGGCTCGATCCATAGTAGGGGGGCATGCAGGAGGCAGCCGATCAATGATTCTTTCTTATCGTTGATGTTTCTCTCTCTCCCTCTCCCTTCCTCTCTGAAATCAATAAAAATATATTTAAAAACATATCCTTCTCTGGGACAGATTATGAAGACTGTTGTTGTGTGTTTTTGTGTGTGGGGTTTTTTTTTTGGGGGGGGGGGTTCTGAAGGTCAATTCATTTCCTTGTGATTTTTTCCCCTTTATCATAAATCCAAATACTCATGGAAAGGGTTTTGGAAAAGTAAGATAATACAAGATTCCAAAAATCCAGAATTTGGGTAATCAAGCAGTTAGACTCATTTATAAGCTCAGTGAATATTCTACCTGGGAAGGACTTTAAAAGTTCATGAAAACCAACAGTGTCTAACTTTTCACATGAGGCTCCCTTTTAAGTAAAAAACAAATAAACAAAACAAAACAAAAAAACACTGAACTTCCCGTTTGATAATATACTGAATTTTAGCAGATATTCATTGATTGAAGAAACATAACATGTAAAAATTTACTAATGCTTTTTAATAAGTGTATTTTTTATTAACCATCCTTTCTAGAAACACATAAAAATAATGTGCACACATGAGGGTAGCACATTTACCTTGCTTTGTGCCATGATAAAGGCTGTGCTCCCAGGCTGGGAACTGACCTGGATCAAAAACCACCATGATGAAAGAGGTGAAGTGACTTCACCAAGATCTCACAGCTGGTATGTGGCTGAGCTGTGTCTATAACATTTCCTGGCACTTTGGTCTAACATCCTGCTACTGTGCATAAGAGTATCCTGAGAGTTCTGGTACAACTATAGCTGAGTTATTCATTTCAGGTAATATAATATGATCATGGAACAGTGAAAATTAATAGACTACAAATTATCTTAAGAGTCAAAGGGAGATAAAATAAAATGCTAAATACTTTATCTTTCCCCATCAACTATCTGATGTTTGCATGAATATATGCTTAATGACAGGTAAGGAAGGAAATGAAGCTCAGTTCAGATACAGTTTTGACTGTGTTTTGTTTAAAGCATCTGAAAAGAGGGGGAGGACAAGAGTTGGTAGAGACAGGGAGGAAAGGCTACTCAGGGAGAGAATATAATGCAACAGGCAGTAGTTACATGCAAGAGCTTTGGAGATGGGAGGACCTCAGTCCAAATGCTGGGTATTCATCACTTATCTGTCTCTTAACCTCTACTTCTCTATTTGTAAACACAAGGTAATCACACCTACCTTAAAATGAAGAATTCCTGTGAAAATTAAATTGGCTCATAGTTGTAAATCAGTAAACATAGCTCTAGCCTCACAATGGAAGCTTGGTAAAAGGTAAAGACAGTGTCACCTTCAATTACATCATAACCTTAGCAGCTAAGGTTAGCTGGAAACACAATAGAAACATCACTTTTTAGACTTCAAGTCAGAAACCTCACCTGCTATGACAGAGCCTTAATCATGCTCTAATTACATTAATTACATTCAAAGCCTGACCTGCTGGAAGGAAGGAAGGAAGGAAGGAAGGAAGGAAGGAAGGAAGGAAGGAAGGAAGGAAGGAAGGAAGGAAGGAAGGGAGGGAGGGAGGGAGGGAGGGAGGGAGAGGGGAGGGGACACCATGAGTTACCTAGCTCCTTGGTGAACTTAAGTGGTGAAAGTAATTGCCTGGCTCATGAGCTGCAAGGCAGTCACTTTCAACAATAGGAGAGTATTCTCTAATAAATATATGACTTCTGCCCAGCCAGTGTAGCTCAGTGGTTGAGCATCGACCTATGAACCAGGAGGTCACAGTTAGATTCCTGGTCAGGGCACATACCCAGGTTGCGGGCTTCGTCCCCAGTGTGGCGCGTGCAGGAGGCAGCTGATCAATGATTCTCTTTCATCACTGATGTTTCTATCTCTCCCCCTCTCCCTTCTTCTGTGAAATCAATAAAAATCTATTTAAAAGAAAAAAAATACATATGACTTCTGTTTTATCCTTAATGCTTACTGGAGAATTCTAAGTTCACAAAAGTATACACAGAGATATAACAAACTAGTAATTTTTCCCTTTTAATAACTTGGTTGTAAAACCACAACCAAGACAGGCTTCTGGGGCAACTCATTTTCATTTCCTGACATAAACGCCTTCTCCTTCTAACTCCCACCCACCGTTTTGGTTTTGTTTTAAACAGACAGTTTACTGTTAAGCTGGGACGATCTATGGTGAAGAACTGCTTCAGCTTCACTCAAAGAACTCATTTCCACTGCCGCTGCACTTGGAGCACACACTTCCTCTGGCAGAGTATCTGAGGGCTTGTTAAGAGAGGCTGAAGAGGTATGATGAGCGCTCGAGGACTTTCCCTTTTCTCAGCAAACAAGGCTGGTCACCGCTCTTATAAAACCTCCAGAATGATTCATTTCTCTGCCAAATACCACGGGAGTCTTCCAGCCTTACAAGTGGTGCTTCCTCCGCTGGGTTTTCCTCTGCTGCCTTTTTCCTCTATTCGTCAACCCTATCCCTGCCTAATCGCGCACATGCACTTATGCACATGCTCTTGCATACACACACACACACACACACACACACACACACACACCTTTACTTAACTCATAATTCTCATATGTGACTTTAACTCTTACAAAAGCTTTCCTTTACCCTCCAAGGAAGAGTTTGCAAATTAAACTACTCAGAGGTTTAGCTTAATAGTAAACCTTAAAATTACTTAAACACCAACCATGGAGAGATACAGCTGAATTGTAAACAGAAAGATATCTATTCTATACTCTGCTACTCAGCAGAAAAGAACACCGTATGTTCCTTCCTACCCCTTACACTCCATGATAAATGTGTTCTTCTTTAAACCCTTAGGGGAAGAGAGAAGTGCTCATCAGCTAAGCCTTTGAGGAGGAAGAAATCATTCCTGTGTTATCTGCATCTGACCTCTTCTCTGCTCCTAGGAGGCACAGGGCCTACCAGAACAAGAGCCAGGGCTCACTGCCAAGATAAGATTCAAACGGCACCGTTCCAAGCTAAGTAGTGTTCAGAGTCCTTGAGGGAATCAGGCCACAGTCCCATCTAGAATTCTCAAGATGGGAGAAAGGTCTCCACAAGACACCGAGCCATTCCACAAGGGTTGGCTTCAGGGCTCCTTACCCCTCGAAAGGGTCCATTCCTGGATAATGTTCCTCCCAGGTCATAATCATCATCTGGGCAAGCAAGCTCGAGCCATCACAGGAGTTAAACACATGAACCTTGCCTTACCATGCTCTGAAATATAGCAAATAATGCTCAATTTTTTAATCAACTGCCTTCACTGAGGTGATCTTTGATATTTAGAAAATCTTAAGGTTGTATGAATTTCTTTTCCTCAGAACTTTCAAAAAATCCTCAGAAAAGTCAAACTGTTTAAGACTGGGTAAAAGGCAAGAAACCAGTAATCCTCTTTTGAGAGTAAGAGCAACATGACTTTAAAACCTGGGTTCTGTCTATACAAGTGATTTGTTAAGAAACACTCAATTTACTCATTTTTCTATTATATAATTGTGTCCAGTTGGTTAAACTAGGTGACTATATTGACTCTGTCTGACATTAAGAACCAGGGAACTTTGAGCCAACAAAGCATACCAGAAGCTGTCCATATTTTCATTGCTATAAAAGGAAAAGGTGACAGATGCCCATATAGAAGAAACAGGTATATACAGGGTGGAGCAAAAGGAGGTTTACAGTTGCGATTATGTGAAACACAGAGTTTATTCTTGCATTATTTTTAAAATATATTTTTATTGATTTCAGAGAGGAAAGGAGGGAGAGAGAGAGAGAGAGAGAGAGAGAGAGAGAGAGAGAGAGAGAGAAATATCAATGATGAGAGAGCATCATTGGATCGGCTGCCTCCTGCACGATTGGGGATCAAGCCCACAACCCGGGCACATGCACTAACTGTGACTTTCTGGTTCATAGGTTGATACTCAACCATTGAGCCACCATGGCCAAGCTATTTTTGTATTATTATTTATTAATTATTGCATTATTTTCCATACAAACAACTATAAACCTACTTTTGCCCCATCCTGTATTGAAAGAAAATTACCAGAATATATTGAGATTACTACTAAGAATATAATTAATGTTGATGAGATTTTTATAAAAGGTTCCTAAGAACTGATACACAATGACGTACTTTAAAATATAAAACTGTCTTGCCCCACCTGTGTGGCTCAGTGGTTGAGCATCGACCCATGAACCAGGAGGTCACGGTTGGATTCCAGTTAAGGTACATGCCTGGGTTGTGGCCTCGATCCTCAGTGGGGAGGCATGCAAGAGGCAGCTGATGGATGAATCTCATCATTGATGTTTCTATCTCTCTCTCCCTCCCCCTTCCTCTCTGAAATCAATAAAAACATATTAAAATATAAAACTATCTAAGCTCTGACTCAGTCACCTTGTCCACATCTAAAATATATGGATCAGAAACATTCACTATCCAGGGACAAAGGCAGTATTTTTCCCTTTGATTTCAGAACTTCACAAAAGATGAAGGAAACTTTGACAAAAACTCCACTCCAATGGGATCTAATTATTTCCAGTTACATTAGAGCACTTTTTTGAGACACTGGTAAGCAAGACAAAACTTAAAGATTTCACAAAATAAGGCACCATCTGACATACAAAAAGAGGTAAGCAATAGTAACTACTGAGGAGTTAGACATGCATGAAGGGCACTAACCATGATCCATGAAGTTAACCCTGACACAAGTAGGAACTATACATACACACACAAAGCAGAACTATCCCTTACTGCAATTACATGGCTGTCTGGTTGGGGAGACTAATGCTACACATAAGCAATGACTTATGACCTCCTATTACAAAACAACAAATCCCAAAAGTGCAAATCAATACACCACACACAGAGAAGTTGATGAGCATCTAAAAGGCAATGAGAGATAAGAGGTCAACGAGAAAGACTTGTTATGAACGACTTGTTTGGAAAAAATACAGAAGCTGATCTGGTCAAGGAAAGGAACAAGACATCCCAGGTAGACATAAAAGACCAACAAAAGCAAAGCACTAGAAAACTGAAATTGTGCTCCTTCTCATCAATATAATCTCCAATGATTAACTTTGCTCATGTTCACTT
This sequence comes from Myotis myotis, assembly GCF_014108235.1. Classification (NCBI taxonomy): domain Eukaryota; kingdom Metazoa; phylum Chordata; class Mammalia; order Chiroptera; family Vespertilionidae; genus Myotis; species Myotis myotis. The sequence goes on along the minus strand of NW_023416357.1, from coordinate 85,931,077 downwards.
CATCTCTACAGCAAATGTCTTTGAAAAATGATTTAATACTGAAGTCTGGCATTGTGTCCTTTTATTAAAAATATGTGTGTATGAATACATATTTCTATACAACTCTATTCATATACCTATTTCCTTAACACACAGAACTACAAAGATAAATGGCAGCCAAGTAATTTTAACTGGTTTTGCAGTATGAATTCAGAATGATTATAATTACAGTTTCTCTTTTAAAATGAGGTTTTGTTCTTTAATATTCATTGACTACTAGCTTGCTTCCCACACACAACACATTATTTACCGTACAGTGGCTTGATGCATCAATTATGGTAATAGTTTGTGAATAACATTCACATTATGGAAAAATCAGCCCGGTTACTTAGCTCTCCCTCTGGAAAATTGTCACAAACATATGTATCATCTGTCTTTACTTAGACTGCAGCAATTAGTAATTATAGCTGTATATACTTCTTTAAAGCAAAGAGGAAAATAGACTTGAAATGTCATGTTTCCAAATGTTCTTAGGATGTTGTCTAAATGTATTTTGTTTGAACTCTAGTTGAAAAAGAGAGAATGCATTTTGATAAAATGAAAAATCATCACTAATAGCATCCTGGATGTGGAAAACTAGACAAAGCATCTTTCAAATAACATCACTGACTAAACAGTCTCTTCTTCAACCAGATCAGGCTGGAGATGAATAGGCCGTGGGTGGTGGGAGGCCTGAGTGCAGGACTGTGAGGCAAGACAGACCTGGATTTAAACCCCTCTCTTACCATTCCCTACCTCAGCTAAACAGTTACTTACCGAGTGCCTACTATACACCAGACACAGCACTTGGTTGTACAGGAATCTAAATGAAAAATATAAAATACTTTTTCTCAGGGTTACCTTATAGTAAGGAAACTAGAAACATAAATCAATATAATTTGGAACAAAGTACATAGATTTTTTAATTAATATTTTTATAATATAGACATGGTTCAGAGAAGAAAAGTATTTATGTTGGCAGAGACAGGAGGTAAGACATAGCTTTACCAAGGCCTAAACTGCTGAGCTGCATTGACAGAATTACACTGGAGTTCATGATTCCCAACAAAGACCATCCTAGTGACAATGTAGTCCAAGATCCAAACATGAGCTTGGACGGCGAGGAGGATGTAGAGGAAGGGCCAGATGGGGAAAGTCAAAGGCCTTGGAAGGCTGGTTTTCGATGGCCATTTATATAGACATTGAAATTTTTCAGGTCACACATTATTTAGCTTCTTTAACTCTTAATTTTTAATTATTACTCATGTATAAAGTAAGGAAAATAGAATACCACCAATAATTTTTTAGAGTACTGATAAGGTTATTCTCTAAGCAACTTGCATAGTTTCTGACACTGTTAAGCTCCCAATAGCTCTTGAAACATTAGCAATTTATTGCAACCAAGAAAACGGTTATTTAGAAAAATGGTAACAGGAAACAATATGAGAGTTTTAATAAGGAGAAAAGTAAATAATAGCAGTCATAAGAGTAGGGATGGAAAGTGACCATGAAAAATAATCCACCATAATCGGTTTTGCTCTCCCACACTGTCCTCAGAGACTGGTATCTTGAGGGTCTAGAATTCAGAGGCAAAGGGTAAAATGTGGAATGACTGGTTTTTAAAAGGAGGCCTGCAGTTCCCTTTGCATGGGTGGAATGTGATGATTTGCAATTTAGTCCAAGATGGGTCTGGTTTACAAATCACAGAAGCATCTGAGTCTGGGTCCTCTCCAAATGTCATTCCCCAGCCAATCCCTTCCCAATACCAAAGAGAGGCAGACTACCAAAAAGCAATCCAGTCACACCGTCTAACTGCAGATGACCAATTACTCTCCAGCAACTCCTTACAAACAATCTAACCCAATGGCTCTCAAAGTGCAGACCCCATACCAGCAGCAGCACATGAGAATTTGTTCGAAGTATAAATTTTCAGGCTCTCCCCAGACCTAAGGAATCTAAAACCTGGGTGGCTGGGGTGGGTGGCAGCAATTTGTTCAATGAGCCTTCTAGGAGATTCTGATGCAGGTTAAAGTTTGAAATCACTGATCTAGTGTGATCTCCTAGTTATGAGTGAGGGAAACTGAGGCCCAGAAAGGTCATTCAGTAACTTGATTTCAGAGCCAGTCTCCAGACTCTAATCCTTCATTCTCTTCACTGCACAACATGGCCTGTGTAGACACCTAAGCAAGGGATGTGCCCTGGATGAATGCTTTTATCTATGCCCCTCTGGCCAAATATGCCCTAACTTGGGCTCTAATGGAGGTGTTTTTTCTGGCAAGCAGGGCACAGGAGAGAAAAGCCATACAGCTCATGGGGTGGTAACAAAAGCAAGTACTGAATCATCTCCTGGAACAGAGATCCACAACCTCTTTCAGTAGAGGGCCAGATAGAAAATACTTCAGGTTTTGCAGGCCATGTTATCTCTGTTGCAATTAGTCAATTCTACCATTATAGCTCAAGAGCATCCACAGAAAACATGTAAACAAAGAAGTGTAGCTATGCTCCAAATAAAACTATTTACAAATCACACACCAGGTTGAGTCTGGTTGGCAGGCTATAGTTTGCTATCTCCTGAAATAGAAGATGGCTGACACAGAATCAGTATTCAATAAATACTTAGTTGAATAAATGAATAAATACGAGTGGGGCTAGTTGCTGCTGCTTTCTACATTCATCAGTATCTCCTGTCATCACTCCTCTAACTTTTTAGTACCTCATCATAGCACTTTACATGCACTCATTTCTGTAGGCTACACCTGTGGAAGGCTGAAGGGCTAAAATCCAGCACACACCACTTGCCAGGCCATGGGTCATAACACAGGGCTGCTTTGCCAGAAATAAGGGGACGTTCATGTTCACAAAAGCACAGGCTGCTCACCGAACCATGCGCCCTTGGAAATGAACCCTAAGGTGGGATATTGCCTAATTTGTACATAAACATCCTCTGCTTCCTACTTGTCTTTCCATTCTTCTCTTCATCTAGACCTGAAAAGACCCATTAAGAATCACTGAACACTTCTACTGATAATTCTATACACCTGGAATAATCTCCACATGATTCTAATTATGAACCCTTATCATAATTTTAAAAATTTGAGCACGTTCCCTGAATATGTATGTAGTTATTTTTTTGGCACTGATGGATTGTGCATATTACAAAATATACAAAATAAAATGTCAAAAGGTGAAAAGATAAAATGAACACAATTTTTAATGCTTTACTCAACATAATGGTATTAGCTAATATCTCAAGGGGTAACTTCCACTTAGGGCAAGGTAAATCATTAATGATCATGAGTAAAAACCTAAGCTCCCAATTTTTTTTTAATAATTTCAACTTTCTGGCAACTTCTTATTAGATATAATTACATAGTTGCTGTTCATAACTAGAAGCATGGTTGATAAGGAGCTCCTAAAAAGAATGGAAGTATGAGCTCTGCCATTTTCCTGCGGTTCCCTTGTGTTTTCTCATTCCGTTCAAGGAATTAAAAACAAACAAAAACAAAACAAAACAAAAAAACACTTGTCCTTTTTATGAGGATTAGTTTAGTTAAAAAATAAATAATATAGCTCAGTAACATACTTATGAACCACACAAATTGGAACAACAGAGCGAATGAAAAGTCAAAGGAATCTGTCCTTTATGACTCTCCAATTCTGGACAACTGCACAGCTAATAGGGCACAAGACTAACTGTCCTACCGACTGAGTATTCCATATACTGATTCTCCACTCAGAAGTATTACTTTTCAGCAACTTCTCCAATGTGTCTTCCTTAGAGATAACAATAAATCTAAACATAATTTCTACTATTTTGTACTATACTCCAATGGATTAGTCTAAAACTCATGTGGGGGAGACTGGGGGGGCACATACCTCACCTTAGAGAGCTCCCCTATAGATCAGTGTTTCTCACCACAAGGGACCTTGGTGATAAAATTAATTTAGTCAGTAATCACCACCATATATGTATGAGAGTGTGTGTGTGTGTGTGTGTGTGTGTGTGTGTGTGTGTGTTGTGGTGAGAGAGAACAGAAAGGGAGAACAGAAATGGTAGGGTGTCTTGCACGTAAGAGTGTGCTGCATGTAGTTTTATATTTGCATATGTAAGCATAGATGTGTATGTGCATATGTAAGAACATACGCCTGGATCATGATATAAACTGTATTTCTAACTGTGTGAATTAGAACAAAAAAATTCTGAAAGCCATATTCTAGTATAAAGAATGTGGAAACTCCTTTGGATGAGATTCCAGTCAAAAAAGCTAGGAAAAGGGAGAGAAGGCAAGAAGCAGCCTTGGCATTTTGGAATGGCCACTAGGCTTAAATTAGATTTGCAACAGAATGCCAGTTCTATACCTTCCAGGTGTATAATTAGGAAAAACACTATCTCAAACCTCTGTTTTCTTTACCTAAAAAGTGTAGAAACATACTTATCTTATGAGGTTATGAGGAGAGCTGCTGGAAATTGCAGAGATACCTGGAGTGTCTGGCACATAGTAGGTATTAATGGCAAAGGTGAGTTCCCCTTAAAGTATAGAAGCATAGCACCTTGCTAAGCATGTTTAGTTAAACATGAAATAAAACACATAGCAGCCCTGACCCATGTGGCTCAATTGGTTAGAGTGTCATCCCATGCACTGAAAGGTTGCAGGTTCAATGCCAAGTCAGGGCACATACCTAGTTTGCAGATTCAATCCTGGGTCAGGGCACGTACAGAAGGTGGCCAATCAATGCCCTCCCTATCTCTCTGTCTCTGTCTCTCTCTCAAATAAATAAGCACATCCTCCAGTAAGGATTAAATACTAACAGTAACACTAATACTAATACAACTAGTAATAAAACACAGTAAAGGTCAGCAAAGAAGAAAGCACTGTCCAGAGTGTGTACTGTATTCTAACAGGCTAGTCCTTTAGTAGCATAAGAGAGGATGTTCTGTAAAGGAACATAGATGGTGAGAAACCTGTAATAGCACCCTCCCTCCCAATCACCCTCCAGCACACACACATACCCTTGAGGCTACAGAAAATGCAAGCAAAAGAAACAAAGGAATATAATAGAGTTGTTGGGTGTTTTTTTGTGTGTGTGTTTTTTTCCAAAAGCCTCTCATAGTCGTCAGCTTCCTATAGCACAGCCTTCATTATTCATGAAGACAACCTAAGCAATTTGTAAGTAATATGCAAAATGCATTTACTTGGAAATCCAGGGAAATTCATATGGTGTTACAGAACAATTGCAAATCGATCTGTCTGGGAGCTCCACTCAAGAGCTGCTCCAGCCATCACAATGGGTCCTAACAGACAATTTCCAAAATCGATTTGATTTATCTCAAAGGTAGATTAGATTTAATAATACTGAAATACTAGAGTCCAAAATATGAAACCCTGCTCAGTGCACACACAGGACCACATTGACACTAATGTTTGAACTTGAAGCACTTAATTTTCTCAAAGAGCCCAACAGGAACACAATCTAGATCTGGTTGGACCACTGGCCAGCTTTGCCATTTGGGTAAAATAAAACTCTACTCCGCTTCTCTTTTCTCATCTATAAAATAATAAAGTTGCCCCAAAATAGTAACTAAACTAGGCCTGTTTTATTTGACCAGCACATTATTTTTTTAAAAAAAGGTTCTAAATGCCTTAAGAAGAAATAAGCTCTCTGTAGTTTGCCATAGTCCCCACCTCTCCACTACATCACAAGGGAATAGACACAAAATGATTATGTGCTCAGTGCGAAGGCACTGCAGGGGCTCCTGCTCAGGCCCTAAAATTCTAACTTCAATGGGAAAAATGAAGGTGAATGAAAGAGAAATGGTGTAGTAAAAAACAGGTCTACCTCGAAAAACTGATGTTATTAAGAACATTGTTTAATTGTGCCTAGGGATCCACCAACAAATCAGTGTATGTTCATGATTTCCTCAGACTCACTCTATGAACCAGGTATCTGAAGGAAGAAGCAGAAAATGTGTTATAGACACTGACCCATTCATGCATTATTGAGACAGGGCTCGCTGGGCTCTAGCAGTCTCGGACTAAATCCTCAGTATAAGAGCCTGTGAGATATATGCAGAGATGGAGGGGCAGGCCAGCTATCAACTCCAAAGATGAAATTCATTGAGACCAAACAAGTCCCATTTTAGAGGGCATGTCTTTAGGAGGCCCTTATATAATACTAGAGGCCCAGTGCATGAAATTCGTGGGGGGGTTGGGGGGGTGTCCCTCAGCCCAGCCTGCACTCTCTCCAATCTGGGACCCCTCTCACAATCTGGGACTGTTGGCTCCCAACCACTCGCCTGCCTGATTGCCCCATCCGCTTCTGCCTGCCAGCCTGATCACCCCTAACCACTCCCCTGCCAGCCTGATCGACACCTAACTGCTCCCCTGCCGGCCCGATTGCCCCCAACTGCCCTCCCCTGCTGGCCATCTTTGACCACAAGGGGGCGGCCATCTTGTGTTTTGGAGTAATGGTCAATTTGCATATTACCTCTTTATTAGATAGTATCTTTCAGGTCCCTCTTCAACAACTGACCTAAAGCGAAGAGCTCCCTAACCCCAGTGAAGAATGGAGGACAAGGGAGGCATTTCTATGAAAAAAAGTCTACAAACAAGAAACTCTAATGACCATACACACAAAGAATTCTAATTCCTCTGCCTACAGTTTCTACCTCAGGCTGGCTACCCTTCCAATGAATGGGAAATGAACAGAAGGCCGGGTCTCCCCAGATGTTAAAGAGCAACCCAGCTGCTGAATACAACCTGTTTGTAATTTTCTACTCAACCACAAAAATGAAAACTCAAACCTTCAGAGAAGCAGGCCCTTAAATTTCCTCCTGACTGCTGTTAGTGGTTTCTTTAATCTTTTAAGCTCTTGGGCTTAATACAGCAGCTGCCATCAAGAGTACTTATATTGTTGCTGAAGATAGGAGGAAAGGGGGGAGCAGCAGACTAAATGCATAAACATGGATTTCCATTCTGCTAGAATGCAGACTAAAATAAAAGAAAGAAGCAAGGAACATAACTATAATGAGCATTAGAAATAAAGCATCACTTTCTAGAAGCAGGGGCACTTGAAAGGGGCATGAGATGTATCTACCATGGCCATGGCATTGCTCTTTGCCCCCTATCCCCCCCCCCCCCCCCCGCAATACTTAAATACCTTCCTTTTAGGACAATATCTCTTAACAGAGTTGTTATCAAACATCATTGAGATAGCTTTCATGTAAATAAAATCCATGAACTCTTCTTTAGACTATGCCACTGATTTAGGAGAGGGAGGAGGGACATTAAAATGAAAATGTTTTCACAGTTATATATAACTTCTAGAGGCCCAATACATGAAAATTCATGCAAGAGTAGACCTTCCTTCCCCAGCTGCCGGCACCACTTTCCCTCCAACACTCAAGACCGGGCTTCCCACCTCCAGCCACCGGCAGGCACCCGGGACCTGGGCTGCTTCCCTCCGGCCACTGGCAGGCACCTGGGACCTGGGCTTCGCTCCGACCCTGGCTTCATCCAGAAGGACGTCTGGTCTAATTAGCATATTACCCTTTTATTATTATAGATAGAATAGGAAGACTTAACTGTTATCTAACATAGTGATCTTCAAATGTGTCCAACAAGGTTTCCTTAACAATAGAAAAGAGTGAACATAAAACAAGAGGATTCTTTCAATGGCCTGCTATTAGCATAATTATTTCATTTAGTTTGGGTGTTAGATCTTTAACACCATTAAGAATACATCTGAATTCCTTTTAGTCCTCAATTTATAGGGGTGGGTGAAAGTAGGTTTACAGTAGTAATACAAATAAATAATATACTAATTAATAAATCATAATACAAGAATAAACTCTGTGTTTCATGTACTCACAACTGTAAACCTACTTTCACCCATCCCTGTAAGTATAAATTGATATTTTGTGCCAACTTCAGGTAAAACAGATCTGGAAGGAAAACAGGAAGATGCATCTGCTGGATTTTTGTACTGTGACTTTATAAAGCTCCCAGCACACTGCCACAATTCCCAAGAAAGCACACAACAGGGAACCAACATCCAGTCCAAGGGTATAATTTTAATTACTAGGAAACTATGACCTAGAGAGACAAAAGCTCATGCCCAAGGTCACATGAGTTAGATATTGAAGCCAGCATGTTAACTGCTAGTAAAGTGCAGTGTACTTTTCACTAATTTACAGTGAGTCTCTGCATGTAAATTTTAAATAGTACACAGAGGTAAATGAAAAGCTGACTACTCAAGAACTAATCGCCTCCCTCCAAACTGTTGAAACCTTGCTGATATTGGAGGGAAGTCCTAGTACACCTGCTGTTGCCCATGAACTACCTCCATTTGAAAGCACAGTAACAACTTAATAATTTAGTGAATGTTCAGCATTTATTACTTTCATTTTTAAAATTTAGTATAACTTTGGTATCTTTATACCAAGAAATATAGGTAACACAAATATATTTAAGAGATAAACACCACAAGTATAAATTTATATTTTAAACAGTTTTGAAAGAGGAAAAACACAAATGTATCCCTTGAGGAGAGAAAATACATTAAAAGCTTCAAATAAATACAGTAGAAACCCAAAACTTAAATAACTAAAATAATATAATTTTCTTTCTAAATGAAATCTAAGGTCCTTAAAATCAATTTTCCAGATAGGGGAGCAGAAATTTTTCAAATCTACCCAGCATATAAATAGCTAAGTGTTAAAGTCATTTTTTCTTTCTGAAACAACTAAACTGCTCCCTTTTCTTATATTTCATAGCTAAGGTTAGCCCCTAATAAATCCCTGTTAAAGGGAGAAATCAGTTCAAAGCATACTTCTCAATGCAAGTCCCAGAGGAACTCGTATGGCACAGCAAGTCATCAACTTCTCAATGCAAGTCCCAGTGGAACTTGATCAAAAGCACCTCTTCTGATCAGATTCCTGCAGTCATTTTAGAAAAGAATAAAAGTGTTTATTATCACATTGGCTGTTTTTCAAACATCTTTAGTTAATTAACTGTGTGGATTTACTGAATCCTCAAAGGAATCAAATGCCTATGATGGCTATTGTCCACTCTACATTATCCCACAGGCTCATCATACCCATTCTCAGCTCTCAGTAGTTCCACTTACTCTATCAAGTAGCATCAGTCCTATATAGTTCTGCAATTTTAGAGCACAAATTGATGAAATAAAAATGTAATCCTCGCCGAAACCGGTTTGGCTCAGTGGATAGAGCATTGGCCTGCGGACTGAAAGGTCCCAGGTTCGATTCCGGTCAAGGGCATGTACTTGGGTTGTGGGCACTTCCCCAGTGGGGGATGTGCAGGAGGCAGCTGATTGATGTTTCTCTCTCACCGATGTTTCTAACTCTCTATCTCTCTCCTTTCCTCTCTGTAAAAAATCAATAAAATATATTTAAAAAAAAAAAATGTAATCCTGGCCTGGCCTGGCCTGTGTGGCGCAGTGGTTGCGCATTGACCTATAAACCAGGAGGTCATGCTCTGGTTCCTGGTCAGGGCACATGCCTGGATTGCAGGCTCAATCCCCAGTAGGGGGCGTGCAGGAGGCAGCCAATGGATAATTCTATCTCATCACTGATGTTTCTCTCTCTCCCTCTCCCTTCCTCTCTCTGAAATCAATTTTAAAAAAAAAAATTTTTAAATGCAATCCTGACCAGAGGATAGAGAACTCAGAAACTATAATCCTTCATATTTTCTAAAAACTGAAAAAATTACATTTTACTCTAAAACCAAAAAGGCCTAAAGATGCAAGAAAAGCAATCAGATGACATTCTTAAATGCTAATTTAGCTTAGTCAAGTAATATCTGAAGTTAATATTAATCAATGCTATCAAAGTCAGTATCTTCTAGGACAGTGATGGCGAACCTATGACACACATGTCAGAGGTGACACGCGAACTCATTTTTTTAGTTGATTTTTCTTTGTTAAATGGCATTTAAATATGTAAAATAAATATCAAAAATATAAATCTTTGTTTTACTATGGTTGCAAATATCAAAAAATTTCTATATGTGACACAGCACCAGAGTTAAGTTAGGGTTTTTCAAAATGCTGACACGCCGAGCTCAAAAGGTTCGCCATCACTGTTCTAGGATAAGCTTCAAATTCACACCAGATACGAAGCAGCTCATGGAAGTCTGGCACCATGAAAGGAACTCCAAGAACCTAACAAAAAACCTAAAAACCATGATTCTGAGTAATTCAAATGAGTGGTCCAGTGGTTAGAGGTCAAGATAATCAGACCTCATAATTAGTTAAAATGGCTGGTGAGCAAACTCAGGATGTCATTTTAATGAGGTTCCCTTGGCAACTGTAAAACTGTTTTTGCTGAGTTGAGGTAAGTAAAATTGCAACAATGTTGAATTCTGCATTAAAATAGGTACCTAAAGCAATTACTGTGGGAATTGAGAAAAAGTCTTCCTTACAAATTTACTACCATCCTCACGTCTATAATCTTTTCCCCACTGGCCCTTTCTAGGCTGGGATTTGTATTAAATATGTAAATACGGTACTGAGTGTAATGGCATGTCTTTGCCATCTACTGGTGACTGTCTCCCTCTTCTTTATTCAAACTTCTATGAAATGCATATAGAGCACATATCGATGCCATTTGGTCTTTATTTGGAACACTGGACCAGACAGAAGTCATGTAGGAGGCATCCCCCAAATCTGCAAATGTGTCCCTTTCCCATTTTAAGAATAAGAAAACTATGCTGAAAAAAAGTTAGGTATTCTGACCAAAGTCAAAAGCTAGGAATTGGCTGAACCACAATTTGATTCAGGTACCTAATTCCAAAAATCCATGTTCTTTCCATTTGCTCATGCTGCTTTCAATAGCATATATATCAATAAAGTATAGCTTTGAAAATCTAATTTTCTAAACATTGGGATATAGCTGCTCACAAAGTATGCTGCAGAACTATGTGACATTTTAATGTTTTTAAATTAATAGAATAAAACATTTTTTATTTTATTCAATATAGCAGTATCATTGACACTCTTTAAAGAGAAAAATAATACCATATGCTCTGAGCAATATTTAGAAAAATTCAGCCTCAATGATGCATTCAACTGATCTCTTAGAGGAAGAGCAAGTCATCAATCCCCAGCCTGAAAATTTGAGAGTTTTCATGCAGTGACCTTCACCAGAAAGTAAATATCATAATAAAATTCAAACATTTATTAAACATCCAATTCAATTCAACAAATATCTATTAACCATCTACTATGTACCCTGCATCATCAAAGTGCTAGCAATATAAATAAAGGCTAACAAATGAACCAGACAACTTCCTCCTAAAAATGTACAGAGGATAGGCAGGGGAAATCCTAAGGGCTAGGCTACAATGTGCTTCAAGGACACACAGAAACACAGTATCAGGGAAGGTCCATAGAGAAGATAACATCCAACTCAGGTAGCAACTTTCTGGATAACCTGCGGAATAATTAAATATTTTTAAACAGAGTCAAATCTGGGTTTAGAACATGTATCTGGTGGTAGCTTGAACTGAGAGGTAACTACAGTAAACCTTTCTATATAGTTTAGTGGGCAAGGAAAATTGCACAGTGATTAAAAGCAATGGCTTTGCTAATTGTCAATAGCTCCACAACCACAGGCAAGTGGTTTTTAACTTTCTAACTCTCAGCTGCCTTTTCTAGAAGTATGTGGATAAAAACAGCACCCATATGATAGGTTGGTTATGAGAATTAGAGATGAAACATAACAAACATGTGACACAGTAATTGGATGATAATAAGCCCTCAGCATATTTTTTAAAAAAATACGTTTTTATTGATTTTGGGGGGAAGGGGGAGAGGGAAAGGGAAGGAGAAACATGGATTGGATGCCTCCCATTCTCACCCCAACAGGGGGTCAAAGGTAGAAACTGGGCATGTAAACTGACCAGAAATTGAACTGGGGACCTTTTGGGGTGCATGGGACAATGCTCATCCAACTGATCCACACCAGCCAGGACGGGCAACACTCAGCATATTTTCTTACTACTAAGGCATGAAACAAAAGGGAAACAATCTTTCAGGAATTTTTCATTCATCTTTGCATGTACTGCATTACATACATTACATACATACACTAGATTACATCCATCATCCATTTTGTTTTTCACTCAATTTGTGATACTCGAATGGAAAGTACGCTCAAATTACAATAAGGCTAGGGGACCAGTAATATGATAATATCAACCAAAATATATGATTTTGAATTTTCCTTTTCAAAAGATAACATCACAACTTAATGTGGTGATAGAAAGCATTTTCATCTCACTGAGTCTCAATTTTCTTGCTTTTAAATGAAAATAACAGGACAGAAGCATTGAAGAGATATTAGGCTAAGGGACAGCACAGGTAAAAAGGCCTAGCCCTTTATAAGAAACAGAAAATAATAATTCTCTTCTATCTCTTTCCTGTTTATCAAATATCTATATGGTTGAGGTTTCTTGGGAAAACTAAAAAAAATAATAATGCTGTATCTGAGGTGTTTTAACCAGTCTACATATATTCTAGAGGTATATTTTCAATTTTCTTAATTGCAACTGGCAGTAAAGTTCCTAATCTTTAAGGAAATATCTTTGATCCATAGACCGTAGGCAAAAGTTCTCTTGGGAATGCTTGCCAAGCAGGGTGTAGACCAGTGATGGCGAACCTATGACACGCGTGTCAAAGGTGACACACGAACTCATTTTTTTGGTTGATTTTTCTTTGTTAAATGGCACTTAAATATATAAAATAAATATCAAAAATATAAGTCTTTGTTTTACTATGATTGCAAATATCAAAAAAATTTCTATATGTGACATGGCACCAGAGTTAAGTTAGGGTTTTTCAAAATCACGCCGAGCTCAAAAGGTTCGCCATCACTGGTGTAGACCCTGAGAAATGAGATGCCTACTAAGAAGGGCTCCCAGTGGATAACTGGGCTCAAATTTTAAAAAGAGAGCCTAGCACCCATTTCTACAAAGGGCCTCTCTTACAATCTGCACTTTCGGGTGAAGCCTACCCTGAACTGCCTACGTCTGTACTGAACTGCCTTCCTGCACTGTTTCTGCCATCTGAGCCAGCCCTTATAGAGGAGTCCCTGGAATCCTATTTTAACAATAACACTGAGGCTTTCCTGTCCAATCAAAGCTGTGCAACTATATCCCATCAGCATCTTCACCCACCACTCAGAGAGGCTTTGTTGACCAAACGGTGAGGATTTGGAGTTCTCATTTGTATGAGGACAGACCTAACAGGGACCAGGGACAGGGACTCCTATCTAGTTAAGTCAGCGCCCCTCTGGTTCTGGAAGTGCAGTTTCCCTTTCTACCAAAGACTGAAAACTGTGTTCCCCCAGCTGGAGCTGAAACACCAAAGATGTCTCACCAGAGCGCAGCCAACCAGCACAGGGCAGAGAGGAGTAGGGTGGACCAAACTGGGCCAGAACAGACCACAACTGACTAGGCAAAGAGAGGCCTGGCCCCAGCCGTGCTATGCTGTTTCATAATTGAGCTGTAACACTACTGAGTTGTCTAGAGCCATGCTGTATCACAATTAAGCTATCTGCACTGAATAAAGTTTCCTTCTTCACCATGCCCCAAACTGGGGACCCCTGCTGGCATTGGATTTGTGCCAACGACCATCGGGTGACAATTATAGGTAAGGAAGTACAAGAATATCATCTGAACAAAGTTATCTGGTGAAGTGGGATTGAATGAGTTGCAATTCACTCTGAGACATTATTTGGAATTATTCTGGTAGAGGCTGAATGAGTGACCACCACTCCACTTGCTTAACTACTTCTTATCCACTTGACCTCTCAAGGAATAAGGATTAACAGCTGAGCTTACTGGTGGTCACTATTAAAAGATGTCACTTATCATATAATTACAGTACAGGACTATTTTATCTATATATATAAAAGCCCAGCGACCGAATGGCAGAATGACTGGAATGACCAGTTGCTATGATGTGCACTGCAGCGGCCAACTGGCTGGATCCGGGCCCCGATCAGCACCCTCAAACTCCCGTGGCCCCTCCCCCTGGCTGGCCCTGCCCCCCAACTGGGCCCTCCACCCCAATCGGGGGTGAGGCCAGCTGGCCAACTGCCCACTGCCCCTCCCCCCAGCCAGCCGTCCTCCCAGGGTCCTTCTTCCCAGGCTGGCCCCCAAATAGGCCTCGATAGCCAGCCAGGCCTGGGGATCCCACCCAGGCACAAATTTGTGTACTGGACCTCTAGTTTATATATAAATTCCTAAGAAATAAATTTGTACATAGCTGTGGGACATCGAGAAAGAATATCAGAGTAAAACCTGAAATTCTAAAGCACTTTTAATAACATTAAACTTTACAAAATAAGAATTTATGAAGAGAAGTACCATTTACAAGCTATGTAACCTTGGAACAGTTGCTTAATCTCTCTGTGCCTCAGTTTTCTCACTATAAAAAAGAGATAACATTATATCTATATTTAATCAATGAGGTAGTCCAAACAAAGTGGAGGCTCGTACAAATGAACTGCTCAAATACATGTAAGCTATTATTCATGTTCTGGCCTTGCAGAACAAGGCAAGCAAACTTAGAAGCCCCGTGTGACAAATTTATCTTTAAAATAGCAATCACCAGAGATTTCAAATTTAACAACTTGTTTCATGACCTTAAACAGAAACTTGGGCAAAAGAGTACTTACTAGTCAAAGAACATTTACTCTGTGTTTCTGTATAACTAACAGTGGTAGGGCAATAGTAGACACTAAAATAATACAGTTGTTCCTTGGTATCTGCAGGAGATTGGTTCCAGGACCCCTGGGGATACCAAAACCCAGGGGTGCTCAAGTCCCTGATTAAAAAAGGCATTGTATTTGCATATAACCTATTGACATCCTCACATATATTTAAAATCATCTCTAGATTACTTCCAATCCTATATAATAAAAGGGTAATATGAAAATCAACCGAATGGCGGAACGATTGGTTGCTATGATGCACAATGACCACCACAGGGCAGACGCTCAATGCAGGAGCTGCCCCCTGGTGGTCAGTGCGCTCCCACTGGGGGAGTGTCACTCAGCCAGAAGCCAGGCAAGTGCAGCGGCAGTGGCAGGAGCCTCTCCTGCCTCCGAGGCAGCGCTAAGGAGCAGTGAGCCAATTGGTAAGGAGCAGCGAGTAGAAAGATGGTAAAGAGAGAGGGCTCCCAGACTGCAAGAGGGATGTCTTACTGACGCCCATGGGGAGCAGGCCTAAGCCAGTAGGCAGACATCCCCTGAGGGATCCAGGACTGCAAGAGGGTGCAGGCCAGACTGAGGGACCCCCGTGAGTGCACGAATTTTCATGCACCAGTCCTCTAGTACCTAGTAAAATGTAAATACCATGAAAATAGTTGTTATGCATTCTTGTTTAGGAAATAATGACAAAAAAGTCTGTACAAATTAAATATAGATGTAACCATCATAGGCCTAACTACATAGTACATGTCAGCAACAATGTAACATTTAAAAAAATATATATTCCATCTGAACTTGGTTGACTATGGATGTGGAACCCACAGATACAAAGGGCTGACTGTATTTGCTTAGTAGATTAACAATTGAGCCTTTTTAAAAGTTTCTTTTTATATTATAATATCTTAAGTAGAAATTCAGAAATACTACTTTAATAATTGAGTTCCATAGTACTTCCACAGCCAACAAAATAGAAATCAATGCTTTCAGATAACCTCTTTGGCCTTTGGCAATAATCTACTTCAATTTGAATTTTACTTGCCATTTCGTAATTAATTAGAATTTCACAATCCCAAAACCTTAAACTCACACAATTAGTGGCTATTTTTTTTGCAAGAGTCCCATATATAAAACATGAACTTTCTTTCTGATGTCATGTAAGTTCCCAACAATTTTCTGTGTTTTGTAGAGACAGCAAAGCACCAAGCTGCCAAAGTCCTATTTTCCTCCAACCATGGCACATGACATAATTAACCCTCAGCTTGATATTGATGCCAATACTCAGATTCAGAATGAGGATCAGCACTAAACTATCTGACATCTATGTAAGCTACAATGCTCCTTTCAATCTCTTCAAAATCCTCTTTACAGTTACTTAGGGAGCCTCCATAATGACAAGCACTGCTGCTAACACTTGAACACTTCTGGCTGCTGAGAAAAGCAGTGTGAAGTCTAGTATCAAACTAGAGTGCCCACCAGGATCTTCAATGAATTAAGACCCAATGTGAGACAACTGGCAGACAGATGGTCTACTCAATAAGACTGTTTTCCTAGCTTCATAAGACCAGAGGAGCGACTATAATTCACAAAAGAAGCCTGTCCAAACCAGATAAAAAGAAACAAGAACAATATACATTGCTTCTATGTATAAGCTATCATTATGTACTTTACTTCCTTTCCCTCTCACTCAGTTTTCACAAAAACATAATTGTGTCCCTCAACTGATGAATGGATAAACAAAGTGGTATATCCATACAATGGAGTATAATTTGGCAATAAAAAAGAATGAACTACTAATACATGACACAACATGAATGAAACTTGAAGACATTATGCTAAGTGAAAGAATGTGGTCACAAAGCATGGCATATTATATAATTTAATTTATATGTAACTAGAGGCCCAGTGAACAAAATTTGTGCATGGGGGAAGGGGAGGGTCCCTCAGCCCTGCCTGCATCCTCTCCAATCCGGGATCCCTCTCATAATCCAGAACCACTGGCTCCTAACCACTCACCTGCCTGCCTGCCTGAAGCCCCTAACTGCTCCCCTGCTGGCCTGATCCCCCTAACTGCCTATCTGCTCTCCCCTCCTGGCCTGATTACCCTGCCTAACTACCACCTTCTCCCTTCTCCCTCTGCCTTCTCGTGCACGGCACCGGCCTTCTCACCTTCTCCCTTCTGCGTTCTCCTGGGGTGCCGTCTTCTCCCTTCTCTTCTGCCTTCTCGTGCATGGCGCTGGCCTTCTCACTTCCTCCCTTCTGCCTTCTCCCGAGGCGCTGGCCTTTTCACCTTCTCCCTTCTGCCTGCTCATGCATGGCGCTGCCCACCCTCAAGTAGCCTCAGGCTGGTCCTGCCTTCTCCCAACGCCTCTTCACTTCCGCCCCGTCTCCAGAGCAACGTCCCATGGTGTGCATAGGAGCTAATAAAGAGCTAATATGCTAATGGTCCAGTTGTGACCCGTTACAGCATCCCGGCTAATTTACATATTACCTCTTTTTTTATATATATAGATAGATAGATTGTTTAAGGTTTCTTCCTACGGTGATTGATGGCTATAAAACTGTGAATATACTAAAAACACTGAACTATACACTTTCAATTGGTGAATTTTATGGTATGTAAAGTACATACTAAAAAAGTTGTCAAAATATTGTGAAACAAGTATCATAATCTTTATTTTGCAGAAAAAGGAAGCAAACCTTAGAGTCAAGCCCATAGCTAAAATCATACTCAATAGTGAAAAGCTTTCAGCTCTTCCTCTAAGATCAGAAACAAGACAAGGATGCCCACTCTCAAACATAGTATTGAAAGTCCTAGCCAGAGCAATTAGGAAAAAAAAAAAAAAAAAGTAATAAAGGGCATCTAAATGGAAAGGAAGAAGTAGACCTGTCACTTTTGCAGATGACATTTACACTAATAAAAGAGAAAGATGTAAATTGACTGTACCTTCATGACACCCCACAGCCAATCAGGAGTGAGTATGCAAATTAACCCAACAAAGATGGTGGGTTAATTTTGCATACGCAGGTGCCGAGTGGCCAAGGGTAGAGTGGCCGCTTGTACACGTGCTGGCGCCAAGCAGCCTGGGTCCCGGGGACAGGCGTCCTCAGGAGCCAGGCAGCTCTGAGCCTGTAGGCCCGTGTGTAGGCCAGAGCAGCCGGGGTCCCGGAATACCTCCAGCCACTCCGGGCCTACGCACGCAAGTGCCGAGCGGCCAGGGGAGGAGCGGGAATGTCCTCCACAGCGAGTGAGCGAGCAGACAGCAGGGCCCTGCTTGCCCCTAGCCATGGCAGCGAGGGGCAAGCAGTCCCCTGCAGGGCCCCCACAGAGAGCAGACACCAGGGCCCTGCTTGCCCCTGGCCCTGGCGGTGAAGGGAAAGCAGGCCCCCACAGAGAGCAGACACCAGGGCCTGTGCTGGCATCAAGCAGGCAGGTCCACAGAGCAGAGAACCACGGAGAAGCTGTCAGTAGCACATCCCCACATCCCCTGAGGGCTCCCAGATTGGAGAGGGTGCAGGTTGGGCTGAGGGGACCGCCCCCCCCCCTCTTGTGCACGAATTTTGTGCACTGAGCCCCTAGTAATATTATATATAGAAAACCCTAAGATCTCCACCACAAAACAAATAATTAATAAATAAATAAATAATGTATAAATCATGGGAATGTAATGTACAACATGGTAACTATAGTTAATACAGCAGTGCATATTTGAAAGTAGCTAGGAGAGTGCAAACCGGTTTGGCTCAGTGGACAGAGTGTCGGCCTGTGGACTGAAGGGTCCCAGGTTCGATACCGGTCAAGGGCATGTACCTTGGTTGCGGGCACATCCCCAGTGGGCGATATGCAGGAGGCAGCTGATCGATGTTTCTCTCTCATCAATGTTTCTAACTCTGTCTCCCTTCCTCTCTGTAAAAAATCAATAAAATATATTAAAAAAAAGAAAAGAAAGAAAGTAGCTAGGAGAGTGGATCTTGAAAATTCTCATCACAAGAAAAAAACTTTTTAACTATGTATGATGATGGGTGTTAACTAGACTTATTGTGGAGATCATGTCACAATATATACAAATATCAAATCATTATGCTGTACACTTGAAACTAATATAATGTTATGTCAATTATACCTAAGTTTAAAAAAATTGCAAAGCAGGTATCAGTAGCTTTATTTTGCAGACAAAGGAAGCAAATTACTCAGAGACATATAGCTAGTAGAACAGAGATTCCGAAAACTGGGTTGGCTGACCCTATTACTAAGGTATTTTTTACTATATCTCAGTGCTTCTCAGAATACTCAGAATGCTAAAAAGGGGTATAGATCTAAAATCCACCTGACCCTTTCTTTAAAGTAGATTAATTTTCTGCCTTCAGTATCAAATTGGTTCTATATATGTATATGTGTGTGTGTGTGTGTGTGTGTGTGTGTGTGTGTGTGTGTATCTGCTTGGATACCATAAATCTAAGGATTAAAACATAGCATACTCACAAACCTTAAAAGAAAGCATGTCTTCATATACACACAAAAAGTTTCACCCAATAAAAAGACAACTTCTCTGAATCATAAAGTCAAAGTCTAAGAAACCACCTAAAATTTATCTTTCTCTCAAAGGGGTGGGGGCGGGGGAGGAATGAAGCATGCACAAAGTGGATAACCATAAAGTTCAGTGGTTCTTAGCCTAGTACCAGAGCGCCCCCTTTTTGTAATTCAGGTACTGTCCCCAAATCAAAGACAATATACCTTACCCATATAGTTTTAAAAATCAATACCCTAAATGCAAATGCCTTCTACAATGGTCTACATAGACCAAATACTTTCTTAAAATGCATATGAGCCTAATCACAAAAGCGGCCTTGATGAAAAGGCCCGGAGTATAACCCAGTGGTCTGGATCCAAAAACATGGTACCTTTTGAACATGCCCAAATATGATTTAAAATAGATATGTTGAGTTTCTTCACTCCTAACTAATAAAACAAGAACATTATTTTATTAAGAACAGTCTGGAGTCTCTATACAATGTAGGTTGGGGCTGTAATTACTATTAGAGTTGAGGATAACATTTCAAGTTCATTTGTTCCATTTCCATGCTATCTCTGTTAAAGAATTATTTTCCCGCACATCGGAGCCTGGTTTTGGTACTTGCACATTGACCAACCAATGTTGTGGTATTTATTTGACTAGCTAGGTCTTCATTTCTAATCTATAAAATTATATGAGCTGTGGAATCTCTTGCTTCTGTTCAGAAGAAGCTACCCCAACAAAAATACAATTATCCAAAACAACTGTTAATCAGCATTTTCATATCCCCAGTTCATGTTCATTTTGACTAATGATGCATACTTTTTCCTCCTGGTGAGTACTATCATTGTTAAAAAAATAAATGTTTCAAAATAAGGTGTTACCTTGTCATTGTGTTTCTAACTGTGAGTATGTGTTCTTATGTTAACTTACTTCCTATATGTTAACTTCCTATATGTTAATTATATTCTCAAATTCTCCTAATTTCCTTTACATCTTTTCTCTCCACTTTGTCAAATACATACTGTCTTAGTTTCTTCATGCTGCTATAAGGAAATATAACAGATGGGATAGCTTATAAACAACAAACATTTATTTCTCACAGGTAGGGAGGCTGGAAAATCCAAGATCAAGGCGTCAGCATGAACATGTTTTGGTGAGAGCCCTCTTCCAGGTCTCAGACTTTTCCTGGCAACTTCACGTGGTAGAAGAAACTATGAATCTCTCCACAACCTCTTATAAGGCACTAATCCCATGTATGAGGGTCCTACTCTCATAACTATGTGCCTTTCAAAGTTGCCATGTACTAATGGCATCAACTTTGAGGGCTGGGATTTCAACATATGAATTGGGGGGTGAGGGGTGGGGGGGACACAGACATTCAGACCTTAGCAAATACCTCATATAATTTTTTCCTAATAAAGGACAGTTTGTTCTTTCTCAAGCCTGTAACTAAAATTCTCAGTGAAGTTGGTGTTAGTTTGACAATGAAGATTAAATATGTATTGAAAACACTGATAGACTCTAGGGGATGATGATGACTTACAGGAATATTTTACTATAACAGAAATCAATATTACTAAGGTATTTAATAAATGGCTTTGAATTAAAAATACAAATACTAGTATTTCTTATATGACAGAAAAATCGGTCACAGGCATTTTACATTAACAATAAATTCATTAAATATACCTCCCAATTACACAATAAATTTGAAGCTATGCACGTCTGCATTTGAAGCTAAATTGTTATAAAAAGGAGTTAGAGAGACCAACATTCCTATGCTTAAGCTGACAGATGGAGATATATTTAAAAATAATAAAAGCTAGCATTTATGGAGGACTTGTCATGGACTAAGCACTGTTCTAAGGACTATAAACATGTTAACCAACCTGATATTACTAGGAACTTGAATGCAGGCAACTGTATTACCTCGGTTAACTGAAAAGAAAACTTCACTAATATGCTTACATTTTGATCTATCAGCACATTAAAAGCTCATGCATAAGCATGAAGCACATGTGTGTACTGTGTGGACACATACATATATAACACAAATGCACATCGATGTAACTGTATGTTGTGTCTATGATATACATGTGTGGGTAATGTGTATATACACATGTGTGTGTAATGTACAAATAGATTTGGCCAGGGAACTAAAACACACATATGGTTCCAATTTAAAGACTGGATTTTAAAGATTTTTCAATCAGGATATTTGATAACCACATCTTTTTAGTCAGTAAATAAAGAAAAATAATTCTAGTGGCAGTTTTCCATGGTATATTAGAAGATTAAATTGTTGATATATGCAAATTGATTTTCATAGCTCCAACTGAATGATAGCTTAGACACAAGTCATGTAATGGTTTTGTTGTGACAGTTGTCACAAAGAAATTCATACAAATCATACAAAAATTACCAGCTGAAATTTGTTATACCTGCCACTGCCATGACTTGCTACCACAATTCAGCTTACTCTGCTGCTGGGATCCCAGCCTGCAGGGTTAAAGCCCAACATTCCAGCCAATTTGCAGGTGCTGAACAGTCTCCATGGGATGGGAATAATAATTATTTACTAGTAACTTTCTTTCTAATAGAAAAAAATCATCACAGAGGCAGGACAAGTATATGAGGACCTCTACCGTTTCAATACGACAATATTCACTCTCTTCAAAAAGAAATCCAACAAACTTCTCCCAGGACAACCAACGACTATAAAACCTGGATTAAAACCTGTCACAAACTAAATCAGATGTACATTATCAATAAACATGCCAAGCCTGTTTTACAGAATTAGAAGAAATAATTTTTGCTTATTTATTCAACTAAAATTTATTGAGTACTTACTATGAGTCAGGTGTTGCTCTAGGTGCTGAGGATACAGCAGAGAACAAGTTTCTGTTCTTATGACTGTATGTTCCGACAGACGAAGCACACTGCATTGGGGGGAAAAAACCTACCTGTTTCTTTTTGGTCTTTTCCTAAATGTTTTACACTACCATGAGCATAGTTTGGTACGTTAAATAAAATACTTCAACAATAACAATAAAATAAGCAATCACGAACAACAACCCTGAGTCAGAAGTGAAACACAGAATTTAAAGCAGTTATTTAGTCTGGCCCAACTGCTCTTCCTTCAGAAACTCCAGTGTGACAGAAGACCTTCACGTCCCAGTTTTCAAACATCATATTTAACTCCTCCCGAAATAATCCTCTTATCGCTGAGGTTAACCTCATACCAGTCGCAAGTACATACTCTCCTGCATGACCACTGCAATGGTTGCCACCAACCAAGGTTCCAAAAGATTGATGAAACATCAAAACATAAATTCCTCAGGCATCTGCCCTGCAGCAAAGAAATTTCCTGGAAGGTCTATGGGGCAGATTGGAGCTGCTGTTATCATACAGATAGCAATATTAAAACTTCCAGGTGTCTGGAATTTGTCTCAGCCTATCCAGTTCCCAATGTTCAGCAGAAAACACCTAGTCAGAAATAGTAACAATCAGAAAAAACTCCTACCATTCGCAACAGCATGGATGAGCATGGAGAGCATTATGCTAAGTGAAATAAGCCAGTCGGAGAAAGATAAATATCATGTGATCTCACTCATTTGTGGAATATAATGAACAAAAATAAATCCAGAGACACAGAAGCATCAAACAGACTGTCAAACCTCAGCTGGGGGGGGGGGGGAGAAGAGGTGAACTTGTATGCATGCATATAAGCAAAACCAATGGACACAAACTGTAGGTGAGTGAGGGCATGTACTGGGGGTTGGAGTGGTCGGGGAGAGGTCAATGGGGGGGAAAGGAGACATATGTAATACTTTAGACAATAAAGAATTTAAATTAAAAAAAGAAATAGTAACAATCAGAATGAAGCTTTTAGAGGTTCTTTAGACAGAGACAGGAAACGGTTGTAAGGTGAACGGCATTAGCTCAAGGGAGAGAGAAAACTGGAATTGATACCCATGTGGATGCAATCAGGAGTTTTGTAGAAATGTGGCATTCATCTTTGTCTCCCACTGTTTTATCATGTTCCCAGACACTTTCAGAGTCTTCAGTTTGACTCCAAAGGAAACTCAGTGTTAGTGGCTGGATCCTGGGGCTGGTGCTTTTCATAACACCACACCCAGAGGACTGTAGACACTGAAGAGGCAACCTTAGTTCTGAAATTACCTTAAAATAGCCTAACCTCCTGCTTGCTGCCCCGGTTCAAATCCTGGCTCTACTATTTATAATCTGCGAGACCTTGGAAAAATTGCCTAATCTGTCTGCACCTCAGTTTTCTTATCTCAAAAATGGGGATTAAAAACAACACCTACCTTATCGTTTTGTTATGAGAAAGTGGATGAAAATTGGTGAGAATAGAACCTTGCATATCGGAAGTACCCAACGAATTTTAGTGGTGATATCATTACTACTACTACTACTACTACTACTACTACTACTACTGTTAATGTTCATGACATGTGGAATATAAGCCACGTTCATCATTAAAAGCCCAATGCCAAATATACAAATACTAACACTGTCCCCAATTCCATTTTAGTATATTCAATACCTAGAGATTAGCTGTCTTTATGAAGCCAAAAGAAATGACAATTATCAATTAACATTTACTTAATTCCCAAGCTCTGCCCTACATAAATGAGAAGGATGCCCAGAGAAGCCACTATGTTTAAGTGGGAACCATGACTGTACATGTTTCTCCTGTCTCTCCACTGAGTGAAAGGGATAACAGAAGTGTTAGTTTAAATTATACAAACTTCATCCAATATTCATCTACTCAAAGGTGTCCCTTAATCTTCCCTTAGCCTCTGCAGAAAAGGCTATGGATCAAAGAGCTCACTTCACACAGATAGTGTTTCATGAAAGAAAAAGGTATCAAGTTCACCTCCTGGCAGGATGTAAGTGGGCTGAACCTGGCCCAGCAGCTGCAGCAAGCCTGGAGAGACTCAGGCAAAGAAGGGAGAGTCTGTTTGGCACAGGAGAGCTAACTAGGTAGGGAAGGTTCCTGAAGTGTGTTCTTACACTGATTTTTTAAAAACAAGACTAGTTTAAGCCTAACACAGCTTGACATTTACGGCAGCTCCTTTTAAAATATTTCTGTAAAACTGATTCCTGTCCTTCAAAATGAGTGGGGGTAAAGAAGATTTTTTTTAGATCTCGGAATTTTCGACCAAATTCACTGCACATGGACTGAGCTTTTGACAAACTAAGCTTAAAGAGTTGGTAGGCGTCACCTGCATTTATAGGTAAGAAAGTTGATACAATGTCAAAGAAAAAAAATCTGACAGTTGTACACAAGTGTTCTTAAAAGTTCCTTTTGCTGTGCCAATACATTATAAGATCTCAGTATGAAATCTAAATCTTTACAAATTGGATTACTTAAATCACACATACCTATGACATATAACGTTCCAGTTTAAAATATGAACTGCAGTTCCCACAAGGCTTGCACCAATCTGACAGTAAGCCCTGTCATTTCTTCCTTTGATACATCTTCCCAACCCACCATTCCCCATCCTTCCCACTGTGAGCAAGACTGGCTTATCTCAGCGGTCTCTTTTAGCTGGTCTCTGTAACCCCCCTTCTGACTATCCCACACATTATTATCTTATTCACCTACTCAACTATCTCTAATTGATCCCCATTTCTTAGCCTATTTCCCTGGATGCCATACCCTACAAAATGTGCTTCCTCCCCATCACTTCTCCATCTACATACTTCCTCCACTCTGGTGAATTTTCCTATTTCCCACACCACTGCCCTCTGTCACCTACACTCCATCTCACTGCACTTCCCTGGGTTGGTTTGCATTGTTTCTCTCTCCATAACACCACCTCTTCCTTGTCACAGAAGTTATTCAATTATTAATTCCAGTTTCCAAGTTTAGTTTTGGGTTCATCACTGTACTGTAAATACATTCAGGGCAAGGTCATGTCTTAAGATTTATTTGTAGTCCCACAATGTTAGGTCCAATCAATGTATGACTCACTAACCCATATTCTTCTGGAGTACAAAGGGTCAGTGATTTAAAAAAATCATAATTTCCTCCTGCAACAGCAGAAATAAAAACAAGAGATCTATATGGCCCATGAGAGGAAAGGAAGCTTCCCGGCGTATGGTAAAGTGTAGCTTTACAGAGGAGAGAAAGAGCAGTGGGAAGAGGCATGTGAGAAGATGGGGAAGGAGGTAGAACTAAGGAAGAAGAATGTTGGGGAGAATGAGTCTTATTTGATGAGACTAAAAGGTCTTTCAAGATTAGACAAATTAGGTCTTGCATTCTAGAAATATGATCTATAAATGATGAGCAGTCTTATGGATTCAGGAGTTCAAGGAAGGGCTTTAAGATTATTCCAAAAGCAGTAAAATATATATTCATCAAGCAGGAGAATCCAAAAGCACATCATTCATCAAGGAAGTTGCTGAAGTATTTGGCATGGCCTTCTCACCCCACATCATCTCCTCATCATACTCGCTCCCCTCCTGGCACATTATGGTACCGGATTTTCTCTAGGGCACACTGCCTCTTCTTGCCACATTTCAAATTCAGTTCCTGAAGACAGGAACAAGTCCCCATGGTTGAGGAGGTCAAGTCACCATGACATACTGAAGGGGCACAGAAATAGCAGGTAGAAGAGGACCCTAAAACACTGTGCAAACTGACAGAAAGCACCACAGCATTCTCTTTAGAGGCAAAGCTACTTCCTGGCAGAAACACTAAAAGAAAAATAAGAATGTGGAGGGGGGAGGGAGAGAAAAAGGGGAAGGAGAAGAAGCCTAAAATTATATTCAGGGCCATGAAAAATGATGACTGAGCCCTCTTTTCTTCTTCTCAGTGTAGAGGAAAGCCACACTCCTGGGTCCCCCAGAGAAATAACTTCCAGAATCTCTCATGCAAGTGGCCTCAAGAGTTTCTTCAAGGTATAAGATTATATCAACTATGATCTAGTTTAAAGTATCCAGATTTAATATGTACTCTCCTTTCTTTTCCCCTCAGAGAGGCCCTGTCACATTTCCTAGCAAATATCCTTGCCCAGATAGATTTGGAAAGCAGCTGAGCCCACCATTCCACCGAACAGCACAGCAGGCACAAGGAAATCTCCGATCCCCAATAGCATGACAGAGCCTGGGCAACCAGCACTCAGAGTCCCAGACCAAACATCTCTTCCAGGTATATCCACTTTTTAATCTCTATCTGTGGGAAAAGTAGGTTAATGAGCTGCCTCCTACCTTCTCCCTAAATTTGTGGCAGCCCAATATGAGAAATAACTTTCACTCCAGGGTCAGGAACAACCTTTAAGGAGACTGGCCTTTTAAGTCTCCATACACTCTCTCATGTCTTCTCACATACAGTCATCTGGTTACTCCTCATAACACACAGCTCATAATTCTGCTCAACTCTAACAGTTATATCTAACAGGGATGAAATAAGGGAGTGGAAGCAGGGAAAAGAAAATGGGCAAAGGGGAAAGGGGAAAAGGAACAGGAAAGGGAAGGGAACAAATGGATGGGAACAGAAAGAGGAAAAGGAAAGGAAGGAAGGGCAGAAGGAGGAAAGGGAAAAAAGATGATTAGTAAATTTCAGGTTTATTAAAATAATGTGCATTTACACCTTTTAAATAGAAGTCGATTCACCGAACAGACGCTCATATTAAGTGTTTTTACCACTGGTGCCCACTTTGTAGATTAATTCACTGTTGGATATAATCATATTTAAACTGACCCAGAAATCCCCTAGGACAGTGGTCGGCAAACTCATTAGTCAACAGAGCCAAATATCAACAGTACAACGATTGAAATTTCTTTTGAGAGTCAAATTTTTTAAACTTAAACTATATAGGTAGGTACATTGTTATTAACTTAATTAGGGTACTTCTAAGCTGGTCTTTGCTAAAAACGCTCTCAATCTGATTGAGGTACCTTCACTGAGGTCGACCCCTTCCAACTCTCCCATCCACACTTGTCTTGTATACTTGTTTCGTCTATCTCCTTTCGTTCATCCTCTAAATATGTCCAAACCATCTCAACATAACCTTTCTCAATCCTCGACAATACATCTTCTTTCACTCCACAACATTCCCTAAAACTAACTTAATAAACTTTACTTAAAGTTTTAAGTCAACTTCGCACTGTACGTGCACGCCCGCACATGGTATTTTGTGGAAGAGCCACACTCACGGGGCCAAAGAGCCGCACGTAGCTAGTGAGCCACGGTTTGCCGACCACTGCCCTAGGAAAACAAAAACTCAAAGTAGTCGTTTGGGGAAATTTCCCTTGATGTACTGGAACTGACCTCTAATGGAGAATGGGGCCTAGAGGCCAAAGAGAGAGGCTAACAACTCCACAATTAGAGAGTTTATCAAAGGAACTTACAGGCAGAAGTAGAGTCCGGTGGCACTAAGACTATGGAGCTTGTAGCCAAGTGGCGTTTACTTGGTAAAAACTGCATATTCCAATTCAGTGAACAACCTGGGCCTTCTTATCTATATAGAAACGTTCCTTACAGGTGGTAGGGGGCACCCCTCCTGGGGTAAACTGGCAGTCATTTAGAGCAACTTGCTTCTGAAGATGGCATCAGTCATGTCAAGCACCAGAAACCACTTTGCCTAACAGAATTCAAAAATATGTGTGGGTCCGAAAGGGTAGTTGTTAGGGATGGTGCAAGTCCAGTGGAAAAAGCAGACAGACTGACCAAGATGGGCCAAGAGCCTACAGAGAGGAGAAACTTTCGTTGCTTTCTACGAAAGTTATTCTGTTAGCCAAATATGTGAAAATAATACTAACTACTTCATTTACTGAGGTGAAGAAAATCTAGCTGAAGCTCTGCAGAAAGGCCCAGGCTCAGTAGAGGACAAGATTTCCAACCTATGGTCCTGCAGAAGGGTTCCCAAATGGTGAATGCACAGAATCCACTGTTATCATTATTCCCTACTATGCAAATTGAGATGGGCTCTTGGTAAATGGTTTTCTAAACACAAGAGCTAAAAAATACAGTAAGTGTCATTTTAGTAGATATCAGCTGGTCTATAATATAATGTTGGTCTGATCCTGCATCAGTGCTACTAAGGGACATACACTTCCTCAAACAGAGGGTCTCATGGCTAAAAGTCATAACACGCAAATGATCCCAGACATCAGTGTATCCAGTCTGTTGTCTTCTGGACTCTTGGTCCAAAATTTACACTGAAATTTACTTATTGATACCTACAGATTCCACAGGTACTTTAAATTCAGCTTCTCCAAACAGAAGCACCATGCATCCTTCAAATCTCATCTGCCCTCCTATTTCCTGTGCAAAGGCATTTGCAAAGGCTATCAGGAATCTGAGCTGAAAATCTAACTCCTCCTTCCTTACTTTCTTTTATCATCTCATCCCACTCTCAATATATGGCTATTAGTCAAGTCCTTTATTTAGAATCCCTACATATCTCTCAGTCCCTTTCTGCCCTTAACTAGTCACGCTACCTGAACTCAGGACCTCATCTATTTTTTTTAGTCCAAAAATGTCCGGTGCCTCCCATCTCCCATCTTAATAGCCAGCACTTCCCAACTCTTACCACTTTTTGCATAATCCTAGTCTCCAGGCTGCCACCAGAATAAAGCTTCTCAAAAAAAAAAAAATCAATAATTTTAAGTATTCATCTGTTTTCAAATTCTATTATGATTCCTCATTGCCTGCAACCTTCAAAACCAGGCCCCAGCCTAAGCTCACCAAGCTTATTTCAAGCTACTTCTCTTTTACCTTGAACCCCAGCAGCATATACATCACACACTCTAAGCTCTACTTAACCTCATAGGCCACATTAGGGTGCTCTCTCCCTGACACACATCCACAGAGATCCCCCACCTAATCTTTGTTACCAGAGTCCTTTAGGCGCGTAGTATTAGGGTCATGATTATGTGATTGTCTGCACATTTTTCTACCTACAGAGATCATCTCTGGGCATCTTTAATGGGTGCTTAACAAACATCTGCTATTCAAAAAGCAGAAAGAGAAATTCAGAGCTCATACATTTATCTGACGAAAGAGAACCAAAACTACTCCTTCAGAAATGGCCAAAAGTCAAAAGGCGATGCGTACAATGGCAGAAGGGAACAGGCCCATAGGCTGTTACCTTTCTACAGGTACACAAGCACATCGGTTTAGGGCACTGGCAAGCACAGCTGGGCAGTGGCCAACTCCCGCAGAGTGGCTGCATTTGTCTTGCTAAGGGTGGCAACGACAGCATCTGTCAGGACGAGATTGAACAGAGGAGCTCAGAACCAAGCAGAGCTGTAACACGATGCACCAGTATCTGGTTGGAGTGCAAACAAGGTATGCTTTCTTCCTCTAGTACACAGTGGGCACCATGCCAAATACACACACTGTTTGCTATTTTTGCAAGTCTAATAGGGTCTGCTGAGGGGAGGGGTAAGAGATCAGCAGTTCATAATGACTCTCATTATGTCTGGTGCATTTTGAGCCAAGATTAAACACTAGACAATCCTCTGTCCAGTGTCAAGGGCTTTCAAATGCCCTTTCATCAGGATAATTCCACTTCAAACTAATTTAGGTTTCTTATAACCCAAGCTACCAAAACTGATACACTTCACTGTTTTCAGCCCAGAAAAAGAGGTCAATGTCTGCTCCAAATAGAAATACAGTCCTTGGGCTCAGGGTCTGTGACTGCTACACAGGAGCTTTGACAGAAACATGCCACCAAGAAATCTTGCACTCTCTACAGAGCTACCTCTAAGTCAGACACTCCTCTGAGAATCTCTTACCCTTCCCTCGGTCACATCCACTTCTGTAGATCACAGTCCCTTCAATGTAAAGCCAGAGAAACAGTTTTAGGAGACATCCAGAGAAAATGTTGAGCTAATTTCCAGTAAAATCAAGAAGGCTACATGAGTTTCACACCAGGGTAAAAACTGGATTCTGCAGTTAATTGTTTTTCAAGTATAAACAGCAAAAATAATAAATCTTTAAACTAGACCTTTATAATCAAATTAGAGAGTAATGTAAACCAGTACTGAATTTTAACAATTACTGGCTGCACTGTCATGTAAGAATATCTAGCTTTATTCCTCTACATGTGGAAAATGTTCAGTGACAATTCAGGGGGGAAGATACAAGGTTTCTAGGAAAAAAATTCGAGAATTATACAAGTCAAATACAGAAGGTGGGAAGTAAAGGTGAGACGTGGATAATAAAGTTGCCCATAATACTTTCCTACCTTTTGTATTCTAAAAATTTATCATACTTAATTTCAAGCAGAACCAACATCACCATGAGCTCCCAATTCATAGAGACCCTAAGTCCTAGAAAGAATTATACAAAAAAAGATAAAAAAAAGATGTTGATCTATTAAATAAAGGTCATCTCTCAAAGTCTAAAAACTTTATAAATACAAAATGACTCTAAAAGCATGAATTTATTATATAAACATTCTAGTTATCTATTAAATAAAAGTCATCTTACATATGTAGGTATGCACTTGTACTTACTCCATTAAAGGAGATAAGATTTAATATGGTATGACTTAAAAGGAGGACTATTTCACAGAACAGGCATCTGTGCATGTATATAACATTACTTATATAAATAGTAAACTTGATTCATGCTTTTAAAAAGCACTGATTGTACAAGAGTTTTTAACAAAACTTTGTATTGATATATAACATACAAACAAAATCTCACATGGCAGTGTAATTTTTACACTGTGAACACATTTGTGTAACTAGCACCCAGATGAACAAATAGATCATACCAGCACCCCAAAGCCACACCTAAATGTACACAGTTTTACTTCACTAGGGCAAGATGTATCTAGAAATTCTGCCCTTACTTATCATGGAATTTTTATATGTCAACTTGTTTGACTACAACTTTAAAAACTTCTGAAACCTAGGGATCATTTTGCTGTATTTAATAGCAGCTCTAGATTTGGAGTATCAAATTATCAGGGGTACCATAAAAATCAGTAATTTCAAACTAAGATGCCAAGCCCTACTTAAAGTCACCCTGAATGTTCAACAACCAAGCCAACAGCGGAGGCCAAAATCACACTACTTGTCAACGAGAGATATGCATTGAAGTCCTAAGTCTGTAATCCAATGAAACTGGCCTAAAAATTGTACAATAGCTCTAGACTTATACTCTACAACTCTTTAATTCCTTAATAAAAGTTCAGAGTAAATACCTATAAGTAATTTAACCTTCTACTTACCAAATTAATTTTGCAATTGTACTTGCTCTATTGCCTTTTCTTCTCTCCCCACCCTCCTAACCATTTTCTCATCTCCAGCAGCTCTCCTGACATGTGACTAACCTTCAATGAGCCTTGCACCCCCAATCCCCGCCCCCCACCCACACCTGCAAAATAATCATTCCCCAAGTGTGACATTCAATCTGTACTTGCATACCAGCTGGGATGCTCTATTCAAAAAAAAGAAGGCTGAGAGCTGAATTTTTCAGCAACAAAAGACAAAGCACTTTTCCATTTGGTGCTGCAGAGGGAGCCAGAACCATGCAATGCGAGCAAACTGTAAGTCTTTCTAGAAGTGGATGAATTCAATGATAGTGAAAAATATAGACCACACACACACACACACACACACACACACACACACCCGCAGATACCACACACACAGGGCGCACACACACACACACACACACACACACACACACACACACCTCCAGACCCTAGCCCTGGGAAGGTTCTGAAAGAATACTTTGTGTGTTTAGAGAGGAAACATCATATACTTTATTTGGTGAGGAGGAGATGAGCAATGACAGGAAAATGAAGCGATTTTGTTCCATCAAGTGAAAAAAGAATGAATTTTAAAGGGAGTCATAGATTCCAAGATTCCCCAGCCAAGGTAAGTAGTCAACACTCTCAAATTGGCAGGCTGTCTGACAGGGCAGATCTTTTTTCATCAAGAGCTATTTATGCAATTTTCCTGGGATACAGTTTAATAGAAGCTCAACTATGTGATCTTTTTCTAAAACATAGTAATGGGTCAGAGAGCAGATGGGGAGGAGGAAAAGGTGAGGCAGAGAAGGTGGCAAATGTTAACAGAAAGACTGGCAACACAAAAGTAGAAGGAAGAAACCCCTGGTTGATCCCCACTAGGTATGTGATAATTGCCACAAAGTCACAAAGGGAGATCCAGCAAGCCTTGCACCTCCAAACTACTGCAATTGTAACAAAATACCATAATGACTAAAGTAAACCGACAAAGACATTCTGATGAAAGGCAAAACACGTTAACTAGTAATTCTAGGTAATAAAGAGCTCATTTTCTGACAGCTCTTTCAAAATATACCAAAGGCATATAATAACAAGCTACAATGATGCCAGTGTGGTTTATATTGTGATATAGACAGTTGAGAATCTGCATAACGCAGAGATTCTAGGTAAATCCTTAACCCATGCACTAACTGTCTAAAACGGTAGCCTACTCAGTCCAGATCATCACACATTAACTGAGCAACCCTATGCCTGGAACTGTGTGAGGTTATAGAAATCCAAGAAGGACAAGTCTGGCCTTAAGAAGCTTATTAAGTAGTGAGGGGGAAAAGGAAAGCAATATAGAAATACATATAAAATGGAAGGGATGGGATAGGACAGAGTTAAAACCAAAATCCAAAATGTAGCAGGGGCATTATGGTTCAGTCTGGAAAAGCACAAAGCTGCCCAAATATAATATTTAAGCAAATATATACTCAATGAAATAAATCTGCTCTATCCACATGTAAGATATGCAAATTTTACACTGGATTAAAATTTATTAAGTAATGTATTAATTCCCTGAGCACAGTGATAAGGTACCAGAACTTTAGACTTCTCTGGCAATAGTCTCACCATCCAATGATGCTTGTTTCCTAATTTTTGCATAAGTTAATGATAATATTTCTGTGAAGACTGTTAGTTTCAAGCATAAAAAATGTCAAATATATTATGAAACAAGAAAGGACTTGTAAAATAGTCACTGAAATAAAAGATAAGGCAGGGAAGAATTAATAGTGGTCTTAAGCTTAGCTAAAAAGGAATAGTGATGGCATTAAAAGAAATAGTGAATGGCCATTTCTGGTCAAGATGTTGTAACAGAGACCAGATATACCTTCTTGCCTGACACAACCAAAAACACCCATAAAAATATATGAAACAATAGTTTTCAAGACACTGGCCATGAGGTCAATAAGAAAAAGGCTCTCTCAAATACAGGAAACAAATGAGGAGAGCCTTATGGCTGCCCCAACTTATTGCCTAGAGTTTCTAGGATATAGTGCAAGGAGAAGACACTGAGGCAGAACCAGACAGACCCCTTAAGTTTAAACAGAGCTCAGAGTCTGAGGAGATCAGCAGCTACAGGCCATAGAAGAGAAGTCTGCACAGAGCAAGTACCCAGAGATCTTCAGAGAGTACCCATGAGTAGAGAGAAATGCTTAGGTAAGAGGAAACTTCGCAAAGGCTGGGGGGAGGGGAGGGAGAAATGCATTAAAGTATTAAGAGAAACATTTCTTGGAATTTACATAAACTGTGACCAGTGTCAGCTCCCACCAGCTCATACTTCAGAGTATTGAGGAAAATATTCTGGAGTATCTTACAAGAGTAATGGGGAATAATAAACCCATAGAATGAGCACTTTTCCAAATCTTCCTTAACAAACAGAAAAACTCAAAAGGGTCAAACTCTCGCCAAGTATTTTAATGCACCCCAGAAGAAAGTTCAAGAACACAAAGAGAAATGCAAAAGTAGCTAGCGCACAAGATAAATTTCACAATGTCTGCCATCCAGTCAAAAATTACCAGGTACACAAGTAAACAGGAAAACATGACCTATAATGAGTATAAGAGAATTGATGAGGTGCTGCCAAAGTAGTATTTATAGGTAAGTTAATAGCATCAAATGCTTATATTATAAAAAGCAGATCTTAAACCAATGACCTCAGCTTCCACTTACCAAACTAAAAAAGAAAAAAAAGAATAACAAACGAAACAACAAGCAAAGTAAAACCAGTAAGCAGAAAGAAGGAGATTAGTGAAATATAATGCAGAAAGCAATAGTGAAAATCAATCCAAATGAAAAGTTGGTTCTTTAAGAAGGTCAATAAATTTGATAAATCCAGTCATACTGAGGTGTGTGTGTGTGTGTGAGTGTGAGTGTGAGTGTGAGTGTGAGTGTGTGTGTGGGGGGGGGGGGAGAAAGAAAGAGAGAGAGAGTGTTTAAAAGGGCAAGAAAGAGAACGAGACTACCAATATGGATGTAGAATCACCACAGATTATACAGATACTAGAGGCCCGGTGCACAAAATTTTTGCACTGGGCAGGGGGAGGGGAGTGGTCCCTCAGCCCAGCCTGCACCCTCTCCAATCTGGGACCCCTTGGGGGATGTCCGACTGCCGGTTTAGGTCCAATGGGATTGGGCCTAAACCGGCAGTCGGACATCTCCCTCACAATCCGGGACTCCTGGCTCCCAACCACTCGCCTGCCTGCCTGCCTTGACTGCCCTTAACTGCTTCTGCCTGCCAGCCTGATAGCCTCCTAAACCACTCCCCTACCAGCCCAGTCGCCCCCAATTACCCTCCCCTGCAGGCCTGGTCGCCCCTAACTGCCCTCCCCTGCAGGCCTGGTCGCCCTTAACTGCTCTCCCCTGCCAGTCTGGTTATCCCCAACTGCACTCCCCTGCTGGCCTGGTCGCCCCAAATGGCCCTCCCCTGCTGGCCATCTTGTGGAGGCCATCTTTTGACCACATGGGGGTGGCCATCTTGTGAGAAGGTGTGACGGTCAATTTGCATATTGTCTCTTTATTATATAGGATTAAAGGGAAAATAAGGGAGTATTATTGAAACAACTTTATGCAAATACATTCCACAACTTACATGAAATTTTAAAATTCCTTAAAAAGACATAAATTACCAAAGCTGACTAAAGGAGAAATAGATGACATGAACTGCCCAATATCAAGTAAAGAAACTGAATAATTAAAAATTTTTCTACAAAACAAACAACTTCAGGCCTAGAGGACTTTACTGATAAATTTTATCTAACATTTAAAGGAGAAATAATAAAAATTCAAGAAAATTCCCCTTCCAAGAAACAGAAGAGGAGGAACATTTCCCTATCCATCCTGTAAGGCCAATATTACCCTGATACCAAAACCAGCCAAAAACATCTTAAGGAAAGAAAGTTACAGATCTTTTTTTTTTTTTTTTCCAGGAACATAGATGCAAATATTCATTTACACATTTTTAGCAAATCAAATCCAACAATACCAATATTAAAAAGTAATTTACTATGTAATTTAAAAAGTAATACACTATGATCAAGTGGGATTACCCAGGAATACTACAATGTTTAACATTTTTAAAAATGTGTGTAAAATTTACATGTTAAAAAACTAAAAGAAAAATGACATGATCAATTTGATAAACAGTATAGACATTTGACAAAACCTGACAGGCATTCTCTTAGAAATTAAGAATAGAACAAAACATTTTCAAGCATCTTTGAAAAATCTCCAGTTAAAACCATATTAATGTTGAAAGACTAGATACCCCTTCCCCCATCTGTCTCCTGCTACTACTTCTATTGCATGATGCTGGAGGTTCAAGCCTGTGCACTAAAGAAAAAGAAATCCAGATTAGGAGGAAAGAAACCAACTGTCTCCAATCAATAAAATATGGTCGCCCATTTAGAAAATCAGATGGAACCTACAAAAAGTTGCTAGAACTAATAAATGAATTTAGACAAGTTGCAGGACACAAGGTGAATGTACAGAAGTACATCCAATGTATATACTAACAATGAACAAATGAAAACTGAAAGTTAAAAACAATACCCTTTATTATTGCAACAAAAAATATTAAATACTTAGGAATAAATCTGACAAAATATGTGAATGACTTGTATACTGAAAGCTACAAAAATGGTGAGATAAATCAGACCTAAATAAACAGAAATGTACGCATTATAAAAGAGTTGGAAACGAAATAGTTTTAAACAGTTAATTATCCACAATTTGATCTACAGTATCAACATAATCTCAACCAACAACCCAACAGGATGCTTTGGAGAAATTGAAAAGCTGTCTCTAAACTTCATAAACAAATACAAAGGTCCTAGGTAAAGCCAAAACAACTGTGAAGAAGAACAAATTTGAAGAACTAACACTACTTGATTCTAAGACTATACTATAAAGCTGCAATCTTGGCAAAAGTAGACAAACAGAAAAGTAGAACACAATAGATAATAGATAAATAGATCAACACATTTATGGACAACTGATTTTTTTTACAAAAGTGCAAATGCAATGAATTACAGAATGGGTAACTTTTTAAAAAAGTTATTTTGCAGTGCTAGCTGGTTTGGCTCAGTAGATAAAGCATCAGCCTTCGGACTGAAGGGTCCTGAGTTTGATCCTGGTCAAGGACACATGCCTGGGTGTGGGCTCAATCCCCAGTGTGGGACCTGTAGGAGGCAGCCAAGCGATGATTCTCTCTCATCATTGATGTTTCCATCTCTCTCTCCCTCTCCCTTCCTCTCTGAAATCAATAAAAATATATTTTAAAAAAATGATTTTACAAAACTTGGATGTCCTTATACAAAAGATATTTATTTTAGTATATCTCCCACCATATACATGTACTTCAATCAAAATGAAACATTTACCATCTAGTTTATGTCAATTATAACTCTTTTTTAAAAAGACAGGACAGGCACAAAGAGAAGGTGATTCTGTCAACTAGCCATTGAGGGCTGATTCAGGCAAACACTTAGTGTGAGACCAATAGTATATCAACTTTGGATAACTGATAATTGAACAACTGGTTAAGCACTTTCAAACAAATAAACAGAGATGTACGCATTATAAAAGAGTTGGAAACGAAATAGTTTTAAACAGTTAATTATCCACAATTTGATCTACAGTATCAACATAATCTCAACCAACAACCCAACAGGATGCTTTGGAGAAATTGAAAAGCTGTCTCTAAACTTCATAAACAAATACAAAGGTCCTAGGTAAAGCCAAAACAACTGTGAAGAAGAACATGGATTAATTCATTCTTCAGAAAATAAAAATTCGTATCTCATTTCTTTTTTGCTTGTTATACAAATCCTCAGGGAAACAGTATCAACATTGGTTTCCTTTTTACTACAAAAATAAGAAACCAACACATAAGGGAAGGGAGTAGACAGAAAATATTAAAAATCCTGTATAAAACCAACTGAGATATCACAGACTGCCATCCCACAATGCCAATAGCCTTTCCCACAAGCCTTGTTATAACCAGATCATATTCTAATATAATGTATCCACTCTACACGTAAGTGGTCTTCATTAAGAAGTTGAAGAAGCACTTTTTATGCCATATAGTGTTTAAATCATAATTAATTTGGGAGTTTCTGAGCTGGCCACAACCAAAAATCACCCAGAGAAGTGAAACATTTGCGGGTCATGTAAGAGCATGAAATGTGGTTTTTCTTCCTACCTTACGTCTACTGTGCATATCAATAAGGGTCTATACATTAAAAGTGCTCAGAAAGAGGCAAAGCTTAAATAAGTCAATTAAAAAATCTGAGAGGAAGATGAGTTAATATTTAAGTCAACTGTGTGGTACTTGCACTACCAGATATACGAAAGCATCTTTCTTAAGAAAAGTCAAGGGTCACCATACGCTAGGTGAATAATGCAAACAGTTTTGAACTGTGCCACTGAATCTCTCTAGTGGTAGAAAGAGGACAAAACTGGTTAGTATAGTTTATATTTAATCACAAAGCTATCTCAGTAAGAGATCCAAATACATAAGGTCATTAAGATGATGCAGTTTGATGTGTCTGAATTCTGCAAATGCACCATAGCCTGCAGAGTGTCACTCAAACAACCTTGGAGTCAGTCAACATTTACTATTCATGGTAGCATGATTGATAAGATCCAGAATGGTTTTTTTTAAATGTTTCTGCTTCTACTTCCCACCACAATATTTTTTGTTTCATTTAGCTTTCCACCTGCCCTAGCTATAACAGTTAAATTTTAAAAAAAATTCCAAGTCTAATGCTGAAATCAGAAATATACATATACTAGTATTTATTCACACAACTGCATATTGCTTTGGAAATTGTGTCTTAAATTGCAGGAAGAAATTTTCACAAGTCACATTTCTCTCTTTTTATATATATATTATTGATTTTTTTACAGAG
Source organism: Myotis myotis (assembly GCF_014108235.1). NCBI lineage: Eukaryota > Metazoa > Chordata > Mammalia > Chiroptera > Vespertilionidae > Myotis > Myotis myotis. The sequence continues at coordinate 85,892,613 of NW_023416357.1, read as the reverse complement.
AGGAAGGGAGAAGGATAGAGAGTTAGAAACATCGATGAGAGAGAAACATCGATCAGCTGCCTCCTGCACACTCCCCACTGGGGATGTGCCTGCAACCAAGGTACATGCCCTTGACCGGAATCAAACCTGGGACCCTTGAGTCCGCAGGCTGACCCTCTATCCACTGAGCCAAACCGGTTAGGGCTCACATTTCTCTTAATAAATCAATCTAAAAAGACAAAGTCAAGAAAAACACTTATGCATTCATTTTGATTTGGAAATATTCTCACATATTAACAATAAGAAAACAAGCCACAAATACCCTCCATCTCTGAGGACAAGGCCAGAGGGAGACCTTAATAGTGACAGCTCATAAATCCTAGCACAAGATCACAAATACAGCTGTAAGAAAACTCTCCCAAGGAAAATATATGACATTAGAAAAATCACAAGGGAGATTAGTAAGAAACTAGGACCATATCTGTCATTCAACAACTGTTCAAAGAGTATTTTTCACAGTTTATTTACTTTAAACTGTTCCAAAATAATTAAGTAACTCAAGGATGAAGCCCTAGAAAACAGAGACCAATCTCTTATATTCCTCGTATGTCTCTATAATAACAACAGTGTTTGGGGCATATGGAATGCACATAAAAACAGTAACTGAAGGAAGAGAGTTGACCTGGAAGAGGGCAGGAAACCAAGTACAGTGACCACTTCATCCAAATGACTAATGAGCAGTCCCAGTGTTTTTATGAATTTCATTCATTCTATATAAAGGAAGTACAGGGAAGGATTTTGTAAAACCAGAAGAACCTAGACATTTTCCACAGAATTTTTACTTCCTGCAAGTTAAAAAATCTAAAATAAACTAACAACTGACATGTCTAAAAATATAGGTTAGTGGTTAAAAAATAAAATTTAGAAAAAAAATTGTTACATTCCTTTACCATGAATTATTCATAAGAAACAGATTTCCAGGATTTCAAGATGAAAAGATCTAAAATTACAATTCGCAGATAGCTGCCAACAGTTATGGCCCCCAAACAAAGAGGGCTTACCATTTCACATTCATTTCTTCTCACAGAAAAGGCTTTTATCATCTGCTAAAAACAGTATGAATGAGCCCACTCTATTAAGGTTTTTCAATATAATGTATCCCCGGGGTCTACAATAGTCTAATAACCATAAGCACATCATGATTTTACCAAAGTGTATCATTACTGCAAAGCAGAAACTCTGAAGCATTGCTCCTTGTACTAATTACATACTCATCTAAACTATTAACACTACCATAGTCCAGGCAATTCATGTTTTCTAAATCTACTTTTTAACAAGGGAAAGGGAATTTTAATTATTCCAACACCTATAACCTCTTTACACATATTACAGCTTACCAATGTTAGAAGAATGAACCATTTACATTCAGTTCAACTACAGAAACTGAGAGTCAGAGAACTAAAAACTCAGGGAAGAACAGACAATGTGCCAGTAGCAAGACAGAGGCTGAAACCCAAGACTCCTGATACCAAGCACTTTCTCCAATAAAGTATTCATATAGCCTGAATAACATAACAGCAAAAACTGACTTCCTAGTCCTCACTGACTATTCTCAGCAAAACTGCCCACTTGCTTTCTAATTAGCTGTAGTGCTTAAAATATCTTTGTAAGTGAGTTCAGAGTCAGAGCCATAAAACAATGTAAAGACAGCTTCCTCTTCTTCCAGCTGCCAGCATGTGACATGCAGGAGGAATAATGTTACTGCCCTGAATGAAGATCTCTGTAATTGTTGAAAGAGGACCCTAAAGTGCATTTCTCATATCAGTATACATGACTTGTCCTCAATTACCTGTACATATAGACACAATATTTCATAGAGTCCAAGCAAACAAGGAAAAGGTGTGGAAGGGGCCTGACTAATGTAAAGTGTTCCAATATCCTTTATGGGTCATTTCTCCTTCTCTGAATCACACCCCAATCAATTTTATACTTTGCCCCTTACCTGGTTGTCAAGGAAAGAAAATGAACTAGGTTGACATGTAGGATTATAGTTAAGGACCACATCTCAAGAGTAAAAAAGAAACGTATTCCTTATCTCAATCTCTTCATCAACAGCTCTATTTCTACCTCCAAGAACAGTCTTCCAGAGGGAATGTGGAAATGGGCAGGAAAATAAAGATTTCTCTTTAATTACTGCTTTAATCTTCTTAAAAAACAAGCAGTTTATCTGTGCCACACAAAAAAAAATCTTAAAAACTATTTTGAGCTGGAATACTAAAAGTTTGATAAGAAATAATAATGACAATAGTTTACTAAAAAATGGAGCATTTCTACCAAAGTTTTACAATAAGAAATGTGGAAACTGGGACAAGTGGGGGAACCCCAAATTAAAATGTTAAGATCCCAGCCCTAAATGCTGTTTTCTACCGTCATTATGATTATCTTGGTTTGTGTCCTTTAGTCACCAAGACAAAATACGGAATAACTTTGCCAGGGGAGCTATAATACTGTGTTTACTTCAAATAAACCTGTACCACATTTGTGGTCACTTTTTCAGGCATCGTATTTAAAAACTAGAGGCCCAATACACAATATTCATACAAAGGTAGGCCTTCCTTCCCTCTGGTTGGTTACTGGCACCTGGGCTTCCTCTGGCTGCAGGCCCCGCCCCCCACCCGCACCTGCCTTGGCCTGGCACTGCCAGCGTCAGCCTCCACCCCTCTTTCTCCCTCCCTTGATCACCCCGCTGGCTGGTGGCCTGGGCCTTCCTCTGCAGGGCGATCGTGGAGTGATGGTGGGGTCCCCAACCAATCGCATCACACCCGCCTTGGATGGCCTGGTGCCAGTGCATGTCATAGCGTGGTCATCTGGAAGGTCGTCCGGATGGTCGTTCTGCTGTTTGGTTGTTAGGTCGATTAGCATATTATGCTTTTATTATTATAGATAAAAGTCAAGGATTCTGGTGAAGATGCGGTTCTCGCCATCTCCCACAACCACATCAAAATTACAGCTAAAACACAGAACGACCATCATTCAGAACCCCCTCAAATCTAACTGAACGGAAGTCCTAAAAATACCGAATTAAAGAAGAACCACTTCGAGATTGGTAGGAGGGATGGAGACTCAGGGCAAAATGCAGAACCAGCTGGTGGGACAGGATGAGGAGTATGACTTCCAGGTTTCCAGCATGATCTAGCAGATTTATGGCAGATCGTTACACATATTAACTAAGGGAAGAAACTGAAGAGGAAAAGGAAATTAGGACAACTATTATGGAGTTGAATGTGAAACATGTTGAATTTGAAATGCTTATGGATAACCCTGGTTAAAATCAATTGTGATACAATCATCATCACAAATTGTTTTTAACCAGGGTCATCCATAAGCATTTCAAACAGATACTTTTCAAAAGAGGACATACAGAAGGCCAAGAGACACATGAAAACTTGCTCAAAGTCACTAATCATCCAAGAGATGCAAATCAAAACAACAATGCGGTACCATCTCACACCTGTCAGAATGGCTATCATCAACAAATCGACAAATGACAAGTGCTGGCAAGGATGTGGAGAAAAAGGAACCCTCATGCACTGCTGGTGAGAATGCAGACTGGTGTAGCCACTGTGGAGAACAGTATGGAGTTTCCTCAAAAAACTGAAAATGGAACTCCCATTTGACCCAGTGATCCCACTTCTAGGAATATATCCCAAGAAACTAGAAACACCAATCAGAAAGGATATATGCACCCCTATGTTCATAGCAGCACAATTCACCCTGGCTAAGATTTGGAAACAGCCTAAGTGCCCATCAGCAGATGAGTGGATTAAAAAACAGTGGTACATCTACACAATGGAATGCTATGATGCTATAAAAAAGAAGGAAATCTTACCATTTGCAACAGCATGGACGGAACTGGAGAGCATTATGCTAAGCGAAATAAGCCAGTGGGAAAAAGATAAATATCACATGATCTCACTCATTTGTGGAATATAATCAACAACATAAACTGATGAACAATAATAGATCCAGAGACAGAGAAGCATCAAACAGACCGTCAAACCTCAGAGGGAAGGTAGGGGAGGGTGGTGGTAAAGAGGAGAGATCAACCAAAGGACTTGTATGCATGCATATAAGCTTAACCAATGGACACAGACATCAGGGGGGTGAGGGCATGAGTGGGGGTGGGTGGTTGGGGGGCATTGGAGGATAAGGACACATATATAATACCTTAATCAATAAAGGGAAAAAAACCCACAATTGTGATAAGCACCTGAGTTTATGAATCTGGAAACTAAGAAGAAAGGTCAGGGTTGAACACTTAAATGGAAGTTGTCTGCAGTTAAAAGGACAGCATCCACTAAGGCAGAGATCTTTGTTGTTTTGTTTGCTATTTGCACCTAAAATTGTCTGCCTATAGTAGTACATGGTCAATTTAATGAGTGGATACCAAGAGAAAGTGAGTAGTGCAAGAGGAAGAGTAAATCTTAAAGAACATTTTTTTTAGAAATTCACTGGGAAATTACTATTTTTAACAATTTCTAAGTAAGTTAGAATTTCCAAACACACAAAAAAATTTGCAAATTATCTTTTGGAGGGGGAAAAACTTGTTAGCAAACCGGGAACTGCTTTAAAATATAATCCTGGGATCATTAACTATACAATCTTCCATCAGTATTCTCACTATAAATTTGGGGCGTAAATTTCCATTCAAATATTTCTTTTGAATATTTTAGAATATTTTAAGTTCAACTTGCCTTGAAAAGAATCATCTACTTCCAAAGTAAATAGAAATGACAAAGAGCGATAAGATATTTTTGGTTTCTGCTTTGAGTAGATCAGCATTAAAAGCTAAATCTCTGGACAGAAATATGACTTTTTGATATCAAGAGTGCCATGAGTAAGTGGGCACAACTGGGAATGTAATCACAGCAAAACCATTTCAAGAAAACATACCTATTTTGGTGGTCTATGTCGGGGGAAAAAAAGGCAATTTCTGGAAACTCTGGAGTGCCATTAAGATTACTTAATAAAATTACTTTTCCAGGTACTTCCCAGTAAATTGCAGGCAAAAATATGAGAATGCCAAAGCCTTTATTTGTAAACTAAGAACCAAGAGAACTGATAAACATCACAGCACTGATTCTAACAGTTACTGATGCATTCAGTGGGATAGAGCAGTGATGGCGAACCTTTTGAGCTCGGCGTGTCAGCATTTTGAAAAATCCTAACTTAACTCTGGTGCTGTGTCACATATAGAAATTTTTTGATATTTGCAACTATAGTAAAACGCAGGCTTATATTTTTGATATTTATTTTATATATTTAAATGCCATTTAACAAAGAAAAATCAACCAAAAAAATGAGTTCACGTGTCATCTCTGACACACATGTCATAGGTTTGCCATCACTGCTATAGAGCATTATTCTCAAAGTTTCTTAAAAAGGCAAAGGGGAGGTCAAGAAAAATAGCATGATAGGAAAGACACAAGTTCAAAGAACTTTGATACACATATCTGAAGGTATTCATTCTTTAATATATGCTCAGCAGTGTCTCCTTTTGAATTGCACTTACTCCATCAGTCTCAGCCTCCCTTATGCTGAGTTCTCCACCAGGATAGGTAGATGGCTGTATCAAGCTGTAAATGTAGCAGGGGCAGGGTTTCCATGGTATACATCTTTCTGCTATGTCAGGGTCTTTTGTATAAGGTCTGCACACAAAGGATGCTCAGTAAATGTTTATTGAACCAGGAAATATGGGGAGAATGAATTAATTAGCCCACTTTAAAAGGAAATAAAATTAAACTTTTCTAAAGTCAAAATATTTTAGACAGAGTGCATGTGGGACAATAATTTTACAGTGCAAAGACGGCTATTCATGCTGATACTAGAAATAGTTTGTACTTTTATGGTAAAAAAGTAGAGCCCCACATAAATATTTGCACGTGAAAGAGTGCTCAGTAAATTCCACCTCACTCCCACCGCCCCCCTCTCTGTCTCTGCTGCCTGCCTGGTCTCTTTTGGATCACCTCTGAAAATGGAAGGCTACAGTTTCTCCGGGCCAGCTTTTCCTGGCAGCACTAGCTATTTTACTATCCTAATAGGCTAGGACACTGGGAAGACAATCTATGTGACATTCCATAGAGAACAGCAGATACCATATTCTTGGAATAAATTTTTGCCTGGTGTGTATGTGCTGATCAGTATCTCATTTTACATTCATATCCCCAGAGAGGAAAAACAAAGGTCATATTGTATTGGCTTTTTTTTTTCCTTGTAAGCAATTAATGTTGGAATGCAACAAGAGTGTGTGATTAGCAATGTTGTCAATTGGAAAAATAATCATTCCAACCTTCAATCATGCAACTTTAATTATCAAGCACATTCTCTTATGTGCTACAAACACTATAGTAGAGACGATGAGTATGTTACTTTTCTTCTGGAGAACCTAGAGTCCAGCAGAAGGGATAGACTTTAAAGGATACCAGAAAGAAAAGTCTATAATTATACATTAAGTGTTAAGTGTTAGAAAATAAAAAATGTCAGAGCAAAGGAGAAAGGTAAGAGCAAAGGTGAGAGCAAAGGAGAGCAAAGGGCAGACCCTGGGTGAAAGAAAATATGGCCAGGAAAAGCCTCTCTAAGAAGGTGACATTTCAGCTCAAGCCTAAAGGACTGGAAGAAGCATGCAAAGAGCAGAGGGAGGACCAGTTCAGGTGGAGAGAACAGCATGATGTGTAGGTACCTGAGACAGGAAAAAACTTCACATATCGAAAGAAATGAAGGAAGGTTAGATGGGCATGAACCAGTGAGTGAGAGACGGTAACATGAAGTGAAACTGAAGAAACAGGGATTTGGATAATGGTGCACAACAGCTCCTAGGAGTCTGAATTTTAATGTGAATACCCTGAGAAGCCACTAAGAGGACTTGCATCTAGGAATGATATGATCAAATATATATTTTTAAAAGATCACACTGGCTGTGTTATGGAGAATGGATTGAAAGGGCTCAAGAATGGAAATGTGAACATGGGAAAGGTAGCTCAGTTTTTCAAGGCAGGGATAGCTCATGGTTTTAAAGGTTTACTTCGCTATGTGCAACACTAGCCTGGGCCCTGTGTCACACAGTAATGTCCTCAGGGAGCTTCACTATAGCTGGGGAGAAGGACAGATATGCAGCCAACTCTACAAGAGGGTACAAAATGGAAAAGGTTAAAAGTGGACTATAGAGTGACCATATATTCCAGTTTTCCAGAAAGTCCTGATTTATGCTTATTGTTCCAAGGTAATTATTAATGGTGCCCTCTTTAACTCTCAGAAAAGTCATACATTAGGTGGTACATTCTGAGGTCACCCTTGTAATACACAAAGGATCATGGGAGTTCTGAAGAAAATAAAATTAATTCTGATGGAAAAGATCATAAAAGCCCAAGAAGAAGCAAATTTGAAGTCACCATCGAAAAATAAATATGACTATTGAAGGCCATTCCAAACAAAGGGAACAGGAGTGTGGAGTAAGAATGGCATTTAACGGCAAATAACAACAGAGATACAGCTTGGTGTTTATGGAGAGTAGGGACAAGGAGAGGCAGCTGGGAAGTTATGCTCAAGCAAATTTAGTTAGGACCTCAATGTCCTACACTAAGGGGCTTCGATTTTATTTAGGTGGTTATGGGTCACTGAAATCTTTTTAACAAGAGAGTACAATGGCAATGAGTGAAATAATGCTGAACTTTAGTGAGAATCCAGATAAGTATTGTATTGTTAAATATCAATATGATTTTGAGTGAAATGGGCCATCATGGTGAAGGGAGCAAGGAACAAGGTGGCAAAGGCAACTTTGAAAGCTAGTAATCTAAGTGGTTGTCCACGCAATCCTGGCTGGATGGAGAAGCAAGCAAGAGGCACTGGGTGGAAGAAGTAGGACCAGAGAGCCAAGGAGCTGAAAGTGCAGCCTGAAGGCAAGCTCAACGATGGAGAAGGAGTACGATGGACTTTCAGGTTTGAAGAGGAGACAGAGAAGAGCAAGGTACCAATCACCAGGGAAACGGTTTTTAAACTCCATATCCTTCCCTTTCAATATCCTGATATGTCAATTTGTCTCCTCACTCTACCTGGAGGATGAAGGGAATATTTAAGTCCAATATATCCTCCCCCCTTCAAACACAGCTCCACAATCACACCCTCTCAGTGCCTCTCCCTGTCCTCCCTCACTGCCACATCCATTTGAGAAATACAGATTTAGAGTTTTAATGCAGGGAGGTAGGAGGTAGATGACAACTACACAAATGGGTTATTTAAGTTTAGAAAAGCACCATTCAGCCTTTCAGCAGTGAGTGCAGGGTTCACTGTCCAGCTTTATATTTCACCTTAAAGGCAGAGGCATGTCCCATCCTCCTCCTTATTTCTTTGGGAAGTCTGATGATAGTATTTTTTAAATCGAAAGTCATTATTAATAATCTTATTCATACAGTATGATAATTTCATTAGCAACTGTTCAGTAGATCATTTTTCACCCATCTCCAGGGTAACAGAATTTCTGGTCTCATAGCAATGCATTAAAAATGAATGCTACCTACTGTTGACACACCTCAGGCAATTGTTAAATCATAAGTGTAGGTTTAGCTACTTAAATGAAAATTCTTCTGAGGGTTTTTATTATGTCTGATTTTAGAAAGGAAAATATTTCCTTTTGAATTTGTGGAACCCAAACCAGAAATTCAAGTATAACATTTTATTAAGCCAAAGCTTTCTTTGTAATGAAGAAAACAGTTAATGATTTTTAATCCCCACAAATAAACAGGCAATATTTTCAGATTTCATTCACACCTGCTCCCCAATACTGCCACCAAATAACACCAAACTTTGTAACACGGAGAACTCATTAAACTTATACAGCTTAAGAGCTCAACACACCACTGTGGTGCTGAAGGAAGAAATAAATAAATACAACCTAAAAGAAAGAATAATGAAAAACTCCAGTTACCATGTGTATGAAAGCTGTGTTATTTGAAGGAGTTGGTAAGTTTAAAAAGAGAATAATACAACACAATTATTCTAAAAACCCCTACCAAAAAGTAGCCATTTTGAAAACACTATTTTCTGTAACATAATATCTATAGCATTTGGCAGAAGCATTTCTTTTTTTGCCAATAATATTTTGGAAAAGAACTCAATTAGTAAATATATAGAACAAGAACACAGTCCTAGTATTCATAAAATTATTTTCATACAAAATGTTTCAAAAATGTTTTAATTTGTCACAAGTTTTGCAAACAACATAGTAATATTTCCTTTCCCTTTTCCAAAAAGAAAAATGAGTACAATTCAGTTTACTTAAAAATATTACTCATACAGCATCTGCACTGGCGTTACCTAAGGACTTGGTGTAACATGCTGATCCCCACCCAGGGGACTCTGGCTCCACAAGTCGGAAGTGATGCACAGGAATTTGCACGTTCACAAAAGCCCCAGAGTTAGTTCCAAAATAGGTAGTCCAAAGACCACCCTCTGAGAAGCATTTTTCTGTATGTTCCTTATCCAGAAAATGCAGCTAATTGCTTCTCAATCTAATTATAGCTAATCTCAGCCACTCAAAACCATCACTGACAAGCAGAACCTGTCCACCTTTGTACTACATGATTTCAAAACATATGACACAAGCACTTACTGAGCAAACGCAGGTGCAAACAGTTTTCCCAGAGAGACCTGCTACAATAGCATCACTGTAGGCGACACACGGGAGAAGTGGCAGCTTCTGCAGAGCTGTGATCAATGAATGCAGGTAAAGTGTTTCAGCAGCCTCCAGAAAGACACCAGGTGGGCCCCTGACAGGACTTGCCTGCATTTGTGAGGCACTTGGTTTCTGCTTCTGTGTGTGTGTCTGGGAGCACAAAGGTGAGGATTCACACCCCTAGGTGTGAAAAGAACCAAAGCTCCTGCAAGAACTTTGCTGTATCTGCTTGGTATGAAATCGCCGGCTCTTGCAACAATAAGCAATGCTCCAGAATTCATTGAGAAAGCTGAAATAGGTTCTTTTAGACATCATTAGGACCCAGCAGTAGCTCAAGTGCACTAAAACAGTTGGGTTCCGGTGGCAAAGCAGGTCTAATGGGACTGAGGGTTAAGTACAGCAAGGGGTGTGTCATAAAGGTCCCGTAGGCCCAAGCCTCAGGGACTCTCTAAAAGCAAATATCGGTCCTACTTAAACAAAGCATATAAATTCAGTATAATTTTGCTTCATACTATTCACTGAAATGTTCAAGGGAAAGCTAAAAAGAATGCAGTAATACTGTATTCTATCTTCATATTTAATTAAAAAGAGAGCTAACAGCACTTCCAAGAGGGAGGTCATTCCTTGTTCAGCACAAGATTTCTCCGTTCAAAGCTATTTTGAGAATGGGCAATAAAATAATTCAACATATAAACACTTACAAAAGCTACCATTTCAGAAATGCTACTGATGCTTTAGCCAACTACTCTGAAGATGTAATAGAAATGACAATCCCTGGAGGCAGCCAAAAGAGAATCAAGAACATTATCCACTGTCAAATTTCAATCAAACCCACCATCTTCCTCTTCCCTCAGAGTGCCTGGGGGCACCAATTGCCTTCAACAGAATTGTATCATAGAAAAAAAGGTTTATAGGAAGAAAAGGTACATGCAAGAACTTAAATATAAGTGTCTCTAAGTTCAAGAGATCACATAATCATTTTGTCCTGCATACTAACTATGAACAACAGAGGAAGAAGAAGGATATCCAACAAAAAACTAACAGAGAATACTACAAGATGATAGCAGATTTAAAATAACCTTACAAGTTTTATGCATTTAAAGAGAACCACACAAAGGTGCGTTTGTGGGCAGATGGCGTGGTTTCCAGCCCAGTGAGTGCACAGTTGGCTCTCTGGGCAGGATGAGATGTTCAGCTCTGCCTCTGTGAAAATACTGACTCTTCAAATGCACCTTTGGCTTTTCCTCCTTGGAAAAATAATTACAAATTGGGCATCAAGAAAGCCAACAGTTCTCAAGTAACATTTTCCACACACAGTTGCCTGTGCCTGCTTTAAAGCCCACCCACAATTTCATTTTCAATTAGGAGCTCCTCGAAAGGCAGTAATGAAAGCAGTTGCTAAAGAGCATTCAGATGTCACTGAAAGACTGCAAACCCAAACTGTAAATAGCATATTATGAGTCTCCTGTCACCACCATCAACTCCCACGGGAATCTCGCAACACGTGGCTATCACAACCATCTGCTCAGCTCCCACCAACGCCACTGCAAACCACACAGCCACCCACTCACTCCCACCTCCCACTCACTACCTGTCATGTACAGATTTGTGTGGAGATGGGATTGCTGTGAGCAGATTAGAATGCAGAACACACAGAGGCTTATTTCGTGTTCTGCGATTAAAATCTGACCACATGCAGATAACATTTTATCATCAGAAGAGGGAAAATGTGAAATTAACACAAAAATGCAGTCTTTAATGAAGAAAGGGAGTTCTGTCTAACCTCATCCATCAACTATTAAAGACAGAGTGGCTAAATCTTGTTACAAGAAAAACATGTTCCTTCACCATTCAATCACTAATATTATAGGAATTTATGGCAGGTAGAGCTAGAAATCATGTCTACACTTTGTCCTTCTTACTCCTCTACAATACATGGGATTTAAATGGCCCTTGATAGTAAAATTTTGCATACACATACATGTAACAAATCCTTAATTCAGGATTAATGAACGTCACTGTTTTGTGGAACAATTACTGTAGGACTCAAGATTGCTCAAGCTGAGTTACTGGACATCTTTTCATTGCTGTCAGCCTATTTTATTTCTGTCACTTTTATTTTGTGAGATGACAGTCAACATGCTATGTCCATTTTTAGTAATATTTACTAAGTTTTAATTAAGAATTATATAAGTCACTTGGGATAAAATTTATTACCAGGCACATCACTCCAAACACATCTGTCTCTCTGAAGTCGAGTAATATTTATACTCACTCTTGCTAACATTCAGGGCCGACAACATATCCCAGACAACAAAGTAAGGTGTCAGGAGACATGTAATAAAAAATTGTAGACCTCAAAACATAAACTATCACTGCTCCCAAATGCCCAAGTTAAAACAAAAGAAAGCAAAACACCCTTCATATAATTTATTGTATTAGTCTCAGGTTTCCAAATACCTCCAATATAATGCACAACTAATTCTGAACAGCAATAAACCTGAATTGGGGTTTCCTCAATAACTGATGCTGAAACTAGCATTTTATTCTTATTTCAATTCAATCAAGATTCTAAGAGCAATTTTAAGCCAATCTTTCTTCGCCTAATTCTTCATTTTATGTTTTTATTCTTATTCCTGTAGTTTCAACAAAGGGAAAAAAGGAATGTGCAATTTAAATTCATAAGAAGAAAAAATTAAAGATTTATTTAATATCTGTAATTTTCATGTGACTACCTATTTTTTGAAAAACAAGTGAAATCCCAATTAACACATTAAACTTGAAATTTTGAAGTATAAATAAAAATGATTTAATTGCAGCTCACATTTCTTGACTCTAGCTCAAGGTACCCTCAGTCATCTAACATTATAACAGAGCAAAGTTCATATATACTTTTATTACTAAAGTTCCTAACTATATCAGTGTTTCAAGTGCTCTGATTTTCAGACACCTGTAGGCTTTAGAGTCAAGCTGGATAAATACCTGTGTGATTTCAGTCTGGATTTCCACACAAAACTAATTAGCAGCTCTTCAGAAATGTGACTTTAACTGGGTCTGTTTAATCAAAGTTTTCCATTATGAATCCTCCTTTGCAAGTTGATTTCTACTAGTAACACATCTCACAGAGAAGTCCTCAGACAATGTGAGACAGTCCAACTGAAATAAAGGATCAGCCTCGGGTAGCAAATGCACTCAAAGGAAAAGAGCACGGGTGAGAAACACTGCACCCTTAGGAAAAGGAAAAGTCCAGATGGAGGCTTAGTCACCTGGACTCTTCTGTACCCACACAACCAGTTACTCCAAATAAAGTCATGCAAAGCAGATGCAACCACCAGGCATAGCTCTAACAAAAGCTCTAATTTTAAAGGCGTGGCACTGATATCAATCCCTCTTCTTCCAGAAATCAGTATACATTTTTGGTACCCCCAGTTTTCACTTTTGTATACAACCGTGTTATCTTCACTGTAAACTCCACATCCTCCACCAAGTTTAATACCACCATACTAGATTTTCAGAGAGAAGAGGAAATTTCCATTTCTTACAAGCAATACCTACTCAGTTCAATTTGCATAAAGATTTTAAAACCACATAAGGCATTCCTACATAAGCCATTCTCACCAGAAAGTTTAGAATCTACCTGGCTGGACTCCTGAAATAATCCCGAATTCCTTTATTCTCCCCTATAAATGGTATTCTTCTATGGCTAGAAGCAATTTCAATAGGTTACATCTTTATCTGGGAAATTCTGCCCTTAGATAAATGGATTTTTGTCACCTAAAATTCAGTTAGGAAGGAGGCTCCACAATTTAGTTTGATGATCCATCCTGTTGTCTGTTAATCAGAAGAGTTCATATAATCCCAAAATTCCTCCTAGTTCAATTAAGCCTGTATCCTCTGGTTCAGTTCAGAGACACAAAGGACAGACTAATGGACTAAACAGAGATTTAGAAATATCCATTCATAACCAAATATGAGAATTCTCTGAACTCTCATCAACTTTTCCTCATTGCCTCTATTTTTAAAAGTGCTTTGTTCGCTAACCGGTTTGGTTCAGTGGATAGAGCATCGGCCTGCGGACTGAAAGGTCCCAGGTTCGATTCCGGTCAAGGGCATGTACCTTGGTTGCAGGCACATCCCCAGTAGGAGGTGTGCAGGAGGCAGCTGATCGATGTTTCTCTCTCATCAATGTTTCTAACTCTCTATCCCTCTCCCTTCCTCTCTGTAAAAAATCAATAAAATATATATTTAAATAAATAAATAAATAAATAAATAAATAAAAGTGCTTTGTTCACTCAGTGTTTTAAACTAGAAAATACTAAAATTTTAAAACATCCCTTATGGTCTAGAAGTAAGATATAATGAAAGAAAACTCAAAACACTAGGAAGAATTAAATTTTCAAAAAATGCTACTGAGAAAGTCATAATTTGGCTAAAAATCCTGGCAACACATCAATTCATTGTGTTCTAAGTTATTTCACTGTGACTTAGTCTCCCAATTAGAGAATAAAGCTCCTTACAGAGAGGACCTATACAACTTCTCTTTTGCTTTTCCCTCTCCCACATCTAAGAAGAAACAAGAAACTAACATGTCCCTATTAGTAAGAGCTAAAACTTTTTTATATAATGGTTGAGTGCTCACATAATGAGCAAAACAGTTCTGTGTAGGACAAATATAGGCCTAGGGGGGTCAGAAAGACATGTAGTCTTTTCTGTAACAGTTAACTTGTCCCTTTATTTTTTAAAAAATATTTGTATATATTTTTATTTATTTCAGAGAGAGGCAGGGAGAGGGAGAAAGAGGGAAACATCAGTAGTGAGAAAGAATCATCAATTGGCTGTCTCCTGCACACCATCTACTGAGGATCAAGCCCACGGCTCAGCCATGTGCCCTGACTTCCTGGTTCAAGGGTAAATGCTCAACCACTGAACCACACTGGCCAGGCTGCTTGTTCCTTTCTTTATTTATTTAAACCCCTTTAAAAATTAAGGAGAGTATTCAAATTTGCCATATTAAAAAAAATGCAACCATTTTACAAGACAGTTGCCAGCTGAGCATCTTCTAAATCAGTATGTATTTATGCTTAAAAATAGAATACAAAAAATAATTTCTTTTGGCGTGATTAAGTGCTGGTTAAAAGTTTTCTTTGAACAAAATGGAAAAACAAGAGATTTTCTAATCAAGCAAAAGTAGGAAAAAGCAGTTTGATTTTAGAACTACACATCTCTCATAAAACTAATTGCACTCACAGTAAAAAGATTAGTTGCCTTCAGTGGATTCTCAGGGACAGGGGGAAATCCTATTATTTCCTCTCCACTAAGGAGTAACACCTTCCTACAATTATAGGAAAGCTGTGCATTTAGTTGCCGGCTCAGAAAGTACCATTTCCTAATAAAAAACAAAAGTAATCCACTCTCACCAAGTCAAAAATAAAGACTAGATTCTCAGCTCCTACTGCCCTCTTTCATCTGTAACTCTTGTCATTAGAACTCACACAGTAAGAGGCATTAAACAACAATCCATTAATTTAGAAATTCTCCTTAAGGCCAACTCTCATCTCAAGGTCCCCTCCCAGCTAAGATGGTCAGGTTCAGTTACTTTATCTGATAAGAGGCAAAGATAGGGAAAAAAGTAATTGTGATGTATGCAAGCATCTATCAAGATAGAAAAGCAATGGCAAATATCCTTAGCACAAGTTTTTGAACAGATACTATGGCCATTAAACACTCACCTGTCACCTTTTACCGATGATAACACAACAGATGGCATTTGTTTGGGCTAACACACAACTAGCCGTGCCTCTTTCTCCTACTAGGAATGCATATCACTTCTCTCCTTTAAGTGTCTTCACAGAACCACTTCGTTAGACCCCAAATCTAAACCACCTTCAGACCTACTATGGTCTTCCTTTCTGGACCTCAACAGCATTATATATCTTTGCATTATTCATACTTTTTAAAAATATATTTTATTGATTTCAGAGAGGAAGGGAGGAGAGATGTATAAACATCAATGATGAGAATCATTGATCAGCTACCTCCTATACCTTCCCGCTACTGGGGATCAAGGCTGCAACCCAGGCATGTGCCCTGACTGAGAATCAAACCATGACCTCCTGGTTCTTAGGTCAAAGGTCAACCACTGAACCAAACTGGCCAGGCCATTAGTCACAATTTTAAAGAAACATGGAACTCAGAGGAAGGGGCCTGAGAAACCTCTCATTTTACTGATGGGCAGGAACAGACCATGAATTGTTCAGGGTTTCATAACAGCACATGTGGCTCTAGGAATATTGCAAATGAAAAGTATTAGGTCTTTATCTCAATTATCAACTGCTTCCCTTTCCATTAGAAAAATAACACTTGATTTGGGTACTATATTTTGGCATGAACATTGAAGATAAGAAAGACCACTTCTTTTTAAATCCCTTAGAAAGGCCAAAATCTGATACATTTTTCCTTCTCCCTGATTCATAACAGGGAGTCAATATAATTACTTTTCAAATATTTTAACTAAAACAAGGATAGGTCTGATTTCTCTAGCATCAAAAAGCTGATCATTAGGACCAATAGCTACTCAAATTTGAGACATACAGTCCTAGCCTTCTTTATAATCATAAACCATTTTACCAGAGGACAATGTCGAGAGAAAAGTTTTGAGGACTGAGAATAGAAAAGTCAGGGTCTGGGAATAAGAGTGTCAAGGATTAGGAACCATGGCTTAGTGTAGACTCAGAATTAAATTGTATTTTTCCTTTTTTTTTTTTTTTGCCTGAAAGGGTAAGAAGCTTCTGCTTACCCTGTTGGGGGAGAGGACGTGGGGGAGAGGTGGTGGTTACACTGCAACCTGTCCACTGGGAAAAATTACTTTTCTCATATATCTCACACACAAGGCATGAATTGGGAGTCACAAATACCACAGGAACATCACTGTTTATGGAACATAGCCCTTCTTCCCCCACCCCACTCTTTATGGGAAAAATAAATTAATAAAAATATAGACCATCATCCGAATGTGCTTGCCACCTTTCTCTGTTCTCTGAACGTGGTATTTTACTCAGTTTCTTCTTGTGCCTTCATAGGCCATTTCTATGATCAAAATCACTGCCTCTGACCAACTACTCAAGTAATTTCTAGAACCTCTACATTGTAGGTCCCCTAAATTCTGTGACCTGGAGTTCTCTTTCCCTTCATGCGTAATCCCCTTCTCAGTCAAGAAAGGCAGAACATATAGAGATAATAAGCAAGCCAAAGAAATCTGGGTATAAACCCTGGCTCAGTTCGATCCCTCACTGCTAAGTGGCCTCAAACAAGCCACTTTATCTCTTTGGGCCCCAGCTTTCCCATCTGTACAGTAATCATATTACCTACTAGCTATGAATATTGTGAGAATTACAGATTATACCACACAAACTCTCTTATCCAATGACTATAACATGGCATGCATTAGATAAATGTTAATAGTCTTATATAATAAAAGCCTAATATGCTAAGTGTCTGACCGTTCGTTCGACCTTTTGACCTGTCACTATGACATGCACTGACCACCAGTGGGGAGACACTCTGACTGGTAGGTTAGCTTGCTGCTGGGGTGCGGCCGATTGGGACTGGGCGAGACGGGCCAGATACCCTCTGGAGCACTCCCATGGTCCCTCCGGGGCCCCGATTGGCCCCGCGAGACAGGCCAGACATACCCTGAAGCCCTCCCGCAGGCCCTCCCTGGCCCCAAATGTGCACTGGTAGGGTCCCTCAGCCTGGCCTGTGCCCTCTCACAATCCAGGACCCCTCGGGTGATGTCGGAGAGTTGGTTCTGGCCCGATCCCTGCAGACCAGGCCAAGGGACCCCACTGGTGCACGAATCTGTGCACTGGGCCTCTATTTATTAATATAACTGCAAATTGGCATTTTATACCAGGACACATGCTCCTTTAGAAAAACTGCCCTGTACATCATGTTTGGAAACTCTCCCTGAGATTCTTTAGAGTCTATGTTGAAATCTATCACTTTAGATGTCTTCTCAGGAGTATATCCTTTATTACCCATCAGGTTAAACTCTAATCCCAAAATGTCTACTAGAATTTATTGAAGCCTTCGGTCCTTCCAATCTTTTAACTAAAAATCTTCATCAAAAATATATTCTTGATGCTTTATAAGACTTATTTCCAAACTGAACTTACCACTACCAGACAGGAACTTTCTAAGACTACAAATTTGTGTGCCTCTTCCCCTAGAGATTAATTCATTAGGTCCTAGGGAGGAGCCAGGGATTTGTGTTTCAAAAAGGCTTATGATATGATTCTAATGACCT